>NC_079164.1:24947363-25314863 GCF_947568905.1 Ostrea edulis
AAAAATGAGGAGTTTAGAAACACTACCTAAATGTGTTACTCCAAAAAAAAAAATGCAAGAATCCTTCTGGATCCATTAAGTGAAAATCCCTCTCAAGAAACTTTACAACCGAAGCGTCAACAAATTTCCTATATTTTTTGCAGTTACTGCCCTTTCACAAGAAATTGAGGGCGTACTTAAAGGGAAAGGCAACCCAAAAGATTTTTACATGATAAATGATAGGATTAATCGTATGATAGAGATTTGTCATACAATTCTGTTGATATATGGCCAAGATAAGCTTCAGTACTAATTTGAAAACGTCAAAAATTGAAATTGCCGTGATCTATAGAGGCTGCCATGGTGTGTAACTCTTTTGTATTCAAGACCACAAAAATCAATAATTTTGACGTCACACCGTCTGTTCCGGTTTTGATGAGATTCTAAGATCATCCACAGGTACTTGGGTTCGGGACACGCACAAACACACACACCTCCGAATAAGCTACATGAGTTGATTTAATTATGTTTTTCTTAAAAATATTTCTACTGCATGTCAACAACGTCTTGCATACCCATAAAGTCCGAAATAATTCAAAATAAGCCCTTTAAAAAATACCCTCACTGGTTATTATAACAGAACTTATAATAACCAGCGAGGGTACAATATGTATTTTTTTTAAAAGGGCTTATTTTGAATTACATATATTTTGGACTTTATGGGTATGCAAGACGCTGACGTGCATTAGAAATATTTTCAACAAAAAAATTAATTAAATCAACTCGTGTAGCTTATTCGGAGGGGGGGGGGGGTCCTGAACCTAAGCATCTGTGAGATCATCAAAGATGTGCATGTGGTAGATATAAATAGGTTGATGCCTTCCTGACATGTAGTTAATTACACTAATGCGAAAGGGAGATGTGAAAAAAGTTGTGTTTTTCTTCGACATTCCCAAGTCAACCAAGTCATTTGAAAAGAAAAGACTACGTAAACTGTGGATCCATCATTTGCGTAATGACAAGTTGAGGTTCATGACATTTGCATGAAGAACGTTTACCGTCTGCCTTGTCTGCGACTCGACCGAACGTCTTCTTTTCTCAATTTCTTCTTGCGAACGAACGGGCTGAAATCTATACGGCTCCAGACTTAACTGTTTGTGAATTGTCATGTTTACACTTGATGCTGATGAAATAAACCGGAACCGACGGTGTGACGTCATAAATTAAACTTCAATGGACACTCTCTTAGCGGTGGGTAATTTAAAATACATGATAGATTAAAATTGATTTACAATGTAATTGTTAAGCAAGAATTCTTGTTGCTAAGACTGTCATTTACGATATCAGTAAGTAATACTTTATTCATAAAAGCAAATATGTGGTTAGGGTTGCCTTTCCCTTTAATACTGCGTATCGATGCGGTCCTAAGCTTTAGATAAAATATAAGTAGTATTAACAAAGCTTACAGTACGTACCAAAACCTTTATTATGCTGAGCTTAAATAGGTTGTTTCATATCTCTAAAAATAACAAAGTTTAGTTTCTTCGATGTAATGAAGAACACTGTTTAGAAGAAGTACATATTTCATCAAATTGATGGAATGGATGGCGAAGGGGGTGGGGTGGGGGAGTCAGTCGTGTCTAATGTTTAATTCTGTCAAAGTTATGATACAATTACACGTAATATCCAGAAATAAAGCAAGATGAAAGCATGTTATAAATGTTTTCTGGTACCGGTACATAGGATGGTTTTTAAAAAAAATGGGGGGGGGGGGGGATGGAGAAGTTGACCTCAAAGAGTCTGAAAATTCTTTAGAAAGCAAAAACTAAACAAATATAACAAAACCCAGTTTAAATCCTAAATCGCGCGGATGGGAGTGGGGGTAAGCAAAAGATTGATTGGTTCCTTAAATTTTACAATTCAAATATTATTTTGATAAATGGAGGTAGTTTATAGATTTTGTTCGTAAAATTAACCAACTATGCATGTATAGGGAAAAAAACCTTGGCACCCCCTTCTATTGCTACGTGTTTGATACTTATTTATATGTACATTTGAGTAGGTTGATTTACACTAACATTGCTTTTCAAAAGAATGAATTACAGGCGAGTAAACATAGTTCAACAAAAAGATTGCATTAGAGATGCGTGTTCGATATAATCAACATGTTCCGGTCATTGACGCCTGATATTTTTGTCCACAGTGTGAAATGATTACAAGATAATAATTACATGCTTTGTCTGCACGTGTAATTTCTGATAAGTAATAATGAAGAATTGATGACATTCTAAAGACATCCTTACCCTGATATAAAAATGTTGAGGACTGCGAAAAATCAACAAGGGAAACATAAATATAATCAATGACTAAAATTACTGTACATCAATATCATTTGTCAGTAATTACACTATTCCTTAACTGGCGGTCCTGCGGATGAGACCACAAAAACGAGGTCCCATGTCGCAGCAGGTGTTGCACGATAAAAATCCTTCCCTGCTGAAAGGTCATAAGCGCCGAGCATAGGCCTAAATTTTGCAGCTCTTCACCGGAAATGGTGACGTCTCCATATGAGTGAAATATTCTCGAGCGGGACGTTAAACACACAATACACAATCAATCCTTAACTGGGACTTATTTACATGTACAATCAGAAATAGTAAATCCTTATAATGATGCAATGAATTGAGGACCGCAACCAAACTCAGCCGGAGTTTGTTTTAGCATGTACCGCAAACATTCTCTCACCAGAGGGCGCGTTACGCAAGCTTCCCTTACAATGTACTTGTAATCACGTGACAATACAATCACATGATATAAACAGCCATTCTCGTTTCCTTTCCTTTTAAAAGTTCTGGCAACAGGTGATTCATCAGGCTCTGTCATGGATTACTGGCATTAAGCTGTGTGCCTCTTATTATACAAGTTTTATTGAATGTTTTATAGCCTTTCTTACTTTTTATTCCATGTTTACGTTAAATCTCTACCACGCGAATGACCTACATTCACACTCATATTACGAAGTAGTTCCAAATTTAGGATTAAGAAAACCGCGATTTAAAACAAATTACAGTAAGCACCAATTTAATTGCACTAAAAGCATTTCATAATGTAACTAAATATTTAGTCCAAAACATAAATGTTGGATATAAGAAACTTATACAAGATTTCTGTAAAAAGCCGTTGACTGAGGTCGTGTGCTCGTAGCGCACGGAACTCTGATTAGAGAATAAGACTGAGCATGGTATGCGCCACCTGTATTCAGGGGTAAATAACTCTCGCTGTACTGTGAAAAATGTCTTAAGTTTAATTTTGACGTATATGATATTTCCATCATTTCCTCTACATGCTATCAATTTTACTCTGCAAAACACTGATAAGTTTAAACATATAGATAACCGTCAATCATGCACTGTAATTTTACTTGGGTACTCTTTGAACAAAATGATCTGAGAATTTTTCATATAATTTTGAATAAAAACAATATAAACTGTGCTGAAGATGTGTATTTTAATAAGAAACTTTGCTTACGTTAAAAGGATTCTCGATCCCCATACGCCACAAGATTTTCACCCCCTACGCCACACGGGGGTTTCAGTCAAATACTCGTCATATCATGATTTTGTGTTGGTTTCTTCAGTCGAATATTGAGTTCCCATTCAAAGGAAATGTTTCTGGTCAAAAAAACGTGGGACTTTATGCAGTAGGAATGAAGATTTTTCATTAAATACACCGAAAAATATACCCGGCGCCTACCCTACTTGTATATTGTCGAAGTGTTTGAGAAAATTTCCAAAGAGTTCTAGACTCCCCAATTGCGTGTGCTATCGTGTAAATAACCATTGTTTTCCATGCAATACTTTTGGCTATCTAAATTTATTTAGATTAAACTCGATCAGTCTTTGAATACTTACTGACCTTCTATTCACATCCCCGCGCTACACCGATCACAGTCCCCGTATGTGGCGGGTGTTGCTAAAACGCGGAACGGAATTTAAGAATTAGAATGATTAATGTAGATAAGATAAAGCCAAAAAATCGGTGGGAAATGATTCATTTTGATTAAAATAAACAATTTGGATATTGTTTACAAGCGATAAAACAACTCTTTAAAATTTTGCATCATGAATTGATTAAGGGAATTAAGATTAACGTTTGTATAAAAATTTACAAAGCGTTTTACAAGAATTTTGAAATTGCGGCATTGACAGAGGGGTTAGCGAGCAGTGACACCTGTGGGTAGAGAATGAAAAGAACACACGTGATTTATATACCCCCCCCCCTTCTCCCCCCGTGGCAAAACGTCATTAACTCAAATGTACATGTATTCACACAGAATGTGTGATATGCATAAAACAAAGAGATAATTCATGATCTTATTAAGTCAACAAGTTAAACATCTTATGTTTGATTTATTATTTGTTGACTAACAGACAATTAGTGACCACAACACTCCAATCCTAAATAGGGAGGACTTCTGGCAGTTCATTTCTAAACTAAATACATGTACTTGTAATGCTTAGCGTTTAGATTAATAATGAGATGACTTTTAATTCCATCCAAGCATAAATTCTGTTATAGCCTTTTAGCTATTTCATATATGTCTGACGTGTTTCATACCGATTGTTAAGCCGTTCTTGGCACACTGATTTTGACTGCGGATAACTCCGTTTACCTGATAAGGATATAGGGCTCACGGCGGGTGTGACCAGTCAACAGGGGATGCTTACTCCTCCTAAGCACCTGATCCCACCTCTGGTGTGTCAAGGGGTCCGTGTTTGCCCAACTATCTATTTTGTTTGGCTTATAGGAATTATGAGATTGATCACTGCTGTTCGTTATCTTCGCCTTGCATTAGGAAATAAATCTGTTAATATTCTTCTTACTATGGGTCGTAAACTTCACCCTAGTTTACATTGGTTCTTTTTAAATCTGTCGTTTTGCTGTATGTCTTCGGTTTCAACACTTTCCCGCAGGATATCGGTAAATGTACGAACTTTCATAGATTCATCCCAAACGAGGCAAAACTTTTTACCATACCGGACTCGTTCGCTTTGAAATTTGATGTGATACATAGATGTATATTGTACCAGGTGTAGAACTAAATTCAAATTCAGTTATCTTAAACATATGTAGTTCGATTAAAAGCACGTTTGATTTAAAAAGGCGATGTTTGGGGAAATTGTTCAAAAAATTATTTTATCTTTTACAATGTTGTTTTCGGGGGGTAACTTTCATTAATTGGATAGGCTCATAAATCAACCAGAATAAAGTACATGTAGTAGAATTTGAAAGGGGTTCAATCAAAATTCAAGTCTTTTTCAGTATGTTTATCTTATTTTTCTTCATTTCTGAAACAATATGTCACGATTGGGGAGGGGGGGGGGGTGTTATGTCAAAGCCAGGAAAAAGGATGGTAAAAACAGGCAATTGCTTTATATTTAAAACTTGCTATGCAAAATATTAAACAAACATCTGTTGGCACATTCATCCACAAAATACACCGTATTGAAATACATAATAATGCATTGGTATGAGGCATTAGTATGAAATAGTGGATTCTGAGGATGACTATCTGTTCTCTCTTTAATTTCTGCTTCCATTATTCATAATAAGCCTTTTGATTATACAAAATGCTGACCTCATACCATTATTGCATAAAATGTTTTCCGTTCCGTTCCGTCTTCCGTTCCGCGTTTTAGCAACACCCGTATGTGGCATAGTCCACGGTGAATACTGCCAAACATAGTAGACCACATACACTAACCCTAACCCTGTAGTGAAATTGAAATCAATTGCAAGAAACTTCACGTTGATCTTGGGAGCAATTCATTATATGTCGAGTCAATCATTGATACATGTACTAGGACCTATCATGTTGGAGAGGATATGAAAGGTACATTTGTTGATATATGGTAGTATTAATTGTTGTAACTCAAGACAAGGAATGTCCTTGTGCCTCTTGTTACTAGTAATTGTACACTGTAGCTTTGTTTCAAAGGGAAAGGCAACCAAAATGTTTTTACAGGATAAATGATAGGATTAATTATATGATAAAGATTTGTTACTATTCTGTTGATATCCGGAAGCTTCAGTACTACATGTAATTTGAAAACGTTAAAATTGATATTCCCGTTATCTATAGAGGCTGCCATGATGTAGAACTCTTTTGTATTCAAGACCACAAAAATCAGTAATTTTGACGTCACACCGTCTGTTCCAGTTTTCATTATCATCAAAGGTGTGTATGTGGTAGATTTTACGAATACATTATAAATAGATCGATGCTTTCCGGTCAACAGTTAATTACACTAATGCGAAGGGGAGATGTGAAAAAAAAAATTTCTTTCTTTTTGAAATTCCTGACCCAACCGAAAAGAAAACTAGACTGTGGATCTATCATTTGCGTAATGAAAAGTGGAGATTCGAGACATTTGTATGAAGAAACGTGTATCGTTTGCGTGGTCTGCGACTCGACTGAACGTCTTTTCTTACTTTCTTATTGTGGAGGAACAGGTTCAAATCTATACGGCTCCAAATTTAACTGTCCGTGACTTGCCATGTTTACAGTGCTGCTGATGAAATAAACCGGAACCGACGGTGTGACGTAATAAATTAAACTTCAATGACCGCTCTCCTAGCGTCGGGTAATTTAAAATATATCATAGGTTGATATTGATTTAATTGTTAAGCAAGGAATTTTGTTGTTAAAGACTGTCATTTACGATATCAGTAAGTAATATTTTATTCATAGAAGAAACAATGTGGTTAGGGTTGTCTTTCCCTTTAAGGTGTCACATGTTTTGGAGCACAATCATGCTGATGTGGATAACGGCATTCATACGACATCAAGTATAGTTGGATTGAAAAGGGGATAGCTGATGAGCATGGCCCAGCCCATGTATGTTCCAGTTTTGATGGGGCTGTCATGCTGAACATATTGTATTATAAAGGGTCTGAGGGGAGCTTATTTAGGAGTAGAATCATGTAGTAAAGTGGTGTATTGCACATAAACTTCAGCTAGCTTTCGTGGACTCAGTCAAAGATGTCCAATTAATATTGCTCCAGAGATCTGAAACTACATAAAAGGAAATCTATACGTATTACTACAGTTCTCTGAAAAGACATAGAGAGGTACAAACAATACCTTGGATGCTAATCAGGCTCATGTTCCAAATGTAAAAGATGAAAGTTAATTAGTTTTCAGTGAAAGTCTATAAATTATTGAAACAAGGTTCTACAATTACTTAATTTTTCATATGATAATATTAGAAACAATTGCAGTTGTGTTTTTAAGATGGAATACCAGTTAGGGTAAACGTTTGAAGCTAATGAAGCCGAACTTGTTTATTACTACTATTACATTATAACAGTATACATCTAGACTAAGCTGCAAGTAGGAGTAACCCACAGAAACAGCCAAGAAAAATCTGTCATTTCAGACAAGTTTTTCATTCATATTCAAAACCTTTTTGCATTATTTGAATTTATTTTTTGAATTATCTTGGTATTTCCCAAATCAATCAAAGTTAATTCTACATTAACCCTTTCTCTACCTTCATATTTTAGAGGTGTTTAAAGACTAGATGAGAATATTTATTTTTAAATCGACTTAACTCTATATGTACTCCGATTTGGGGTAGGCATGAAAGGTGAAGATAATGAATAGTGATCAATCTCATAACTCCTGTAAGCAATACAAAATAGAGAGTTGGGCAAACACGGACCCCTGGATATACCAGAGGTGGGATCAGGTGCCTAGGAGGAGTAAGCATCCCCGTCGGCATAATTTTGTTAGGAATTTGACAAGGAACAATTTTTGTATAAAGTACGGCATGGTATCCGATGACCACAAAGAGGTTTACGGCGTCAAAGGTCATATAAGTGACTTTTTTAAAATCTCTTTTATCTTATATATTACGACCCCTCTCAACAGATTCGAGTTAAAAATAGGAAATTCTAATTTTATGAGCTGATGAAAGGTGAAGATAACGAACAGTTATCAATCTCAGAACTCTTATAAGCAATACAAAATACAGAGTTGGGTATACACGGACCCCTAGACACACCAGAGGTGGGATCAGCTGCCTGAGAGGAGTTACTGTAAACATCCCCTGTCGACCTGTAAAACCCGCCTTGAGTTATCCGTTGTCAAAATCAGTGTGCCAAGAACGGCCTAACAATCGATATGAAACGCCTCAAACAGCATTTGACCCAATGATAGGTTGTATTTGTAAATTAGCTCGGTATGACGACCATAGAATTTGCGAAATGTTGACTTTAAAGGAGACTGCTGAAACTACTGTAACTTGTCAGTAACTTGCTTCTATTTCAACATTGTAATTGGTACTTGACCATCCTGTCGGAATTAGTTACGGGTGCCCACGTAATGTTTCTCAATCCAACTGCGAGCACCAGAATACAAAGTATTTAGTCAAGCATGTCATGTCTTTATGGAACCCTATAACTGGGTGTGTTTTATTATAAGGTGGCGCTTTTGATCATATGCTGTGGTTCTTTCATGATAAGGTGGTGCTCTTTTTCTTTTATTGATCAGGTGGTGCTTTTAAAATTATTATACAGTTTGTATAAGCATAAAAAGGGTCACATTTGATTTTATTACCTCAATGAAAAATTTCCTATTAAAAACTCCATGATTTTAAAATATGCCTTTAACAAACCAAGTGTGAAAAATAAACGATTTAATTTTCTTATCTTTAAACGCTAACGGTTCTTTAATTAACCTAAATTTAGAATGGGGTGGATTTGCAATTTACAAATCTATTGCCATATACGAAAACCATTTGTTGTTATATTGTATTTTTACCCACCCAGTAAATTAAAAAATTACAACGTGACACATCGTTTGATTTTTTCAAGGTAAATTGTTTACTTTTATGCACTTACTCTCATCCAATTTGTATATTTGACATACTGAACATTACATTTTGTGACAGGAGTCTCTTATGAATACTATCGATATTATACAATGACGTACAATAATCTGTCAAACGAACAGGATTTACTTTTTGTACAAGTACTACCCAAAGTGAAAGCTATTTTTCTGAGGGTAATCTCGGCTAAATTTCACCTTTGACCTCACATGAGGAAGTTCATGTCTACTTGCAAAACAAAAAAGCACATGTTTAAAGAGTGAATAATTCAGGATTTATACAACCCTTTACACTTTCAGGACCCCACTTCTCTGGGTATTCTCCAAGTTACGATAGTTCCTTGGGTAGGTTAATTTACATGTGATTTAAAACTATAGGGAATAAAAAAGTTGCCAAAGTATATCTGTATTGAGTGGTTCTGTCCGTGCATGACGCTGTTCACATCACCTAATACAAAAAATGCATTCATTTAAATAAAGGTGACATGCCTCTGCATGTATGAAAGTCAAATATACATGTACGTTCCGATGAAACAATATTTTGAGGTTTTAGATATACTTTTAACAGTATCTACCTCTTATGAGCACACATGATTTCCGCTCACTCCCAGTTGCTTTTTTCAAATGCCTACCACAAAATCCCAATGACAAACTAACAATCTCGGTGAAGAAATTACAATTGATGAAAATTATTACTGAGCTAATATTACCAGATATTTCTCGCTCTGTTGTGATAATTTCGTTTTTACTTTTCCAAATGGTTTCAGTCACGAAGCAAGGATCTTGTTATATGATATGACTTTGAATTCTTATATCAATACTTTAAGGGAGTGCATTGTTAAAGTATATACCCCACTCCAAGGGGAAAACATATACATTGATGTGAGGAAAGCCAGTAATTTCATTTAACAAATTAATAAGTACATACGCTTTTAAAACGTTTAGTAATACATGACCTCAGGGTTGGTTGTGTCACAAACAGGGGTGTGAATTTTCCTCTTTTCAGAGGAAATCCTCTGATTGGCTCAATTTTCGAAAACAAATGAAACAATGGGTTTAATCTAAAGTGACAGAAAATGATATTTTTCCAGGTAGGATGAGGCGTTTCCTCCCTTTTTGACCAGTTTTCCTCTGATTTCTGAGAAATTCAGCCACATCCATGGTGCTAATTTGAAATAGTGGTCTACGTGGAGTTGAAAAGTATATTATTCTGGTTCGTTGGTTTAGACACAAATATTAGACGAAACATCTGAGGTTATCCATCTGCCAAGCACAGCACAGAGACGTAAATGTCCATTGCACAATAAAGAAGATTGCTGATTTATTTCTCTTGTATGTACATTTACAAACACACCTGATCGATCAATGATATCTAGAAACCTGAAGCAAATTGGTTTGTTTTTTTTTAAAAAGAAAATATAAAACAACGATGTAACCATAGTTACATGTACATGTTTGGTAATAATTTCTATTTATCCTGATGAAATCCATAGAATGCACGCAAATAGACGCACAAAGCTCCGTACTTTCGGGTACTGCGTAGTCTACAAAATATCTTTGAAGTCACTGAATGAAAGCAAAATCGATAATTTGACCTAGTTTTAAATATTTCAACTTTTCCAAATGATGTGAGGAATCGATTAAGATTCACGTGTTCAAGTGTCCTAGATCTTCTGCATCTTCTGACTGATAACGACGATCATATACAGATTTAATCTCAGACAAGTGCTTTCCTAAATTGTGTGCCTCGATAGGAATAATAGTTTACTAAGTACATTGCAATTATGATGGGTTTAGTTTTTATAAAGACCGATAAATTGAGACATAATGTAATGCCATTCATCACCGGTATAAAACATCAATGGTAAATTGTAAAGGATTCAAACACAACTGCAAAATTTTCCTTCTTTTGACTATATTCCCAGCTTTGTAAAATTATGTCTATCTACGTGGAGTAGACCTCTAATATGAACTTTGTCATTCGACTTGTCTTTCCAATACCACCGTCAACACGGCTCGGCAGGGGAACGATGATAGAAAAATGTTGGAATAGGTTTCCAATCAGATTTGAGCATCCATCGTCAAAATCAATGATACACTATATATAACATCGGCGCAGAAATACTGACGAGGCGTTCTGCTTAGGTGTTGTGACGAGAGCTTAATGATTAAAATGTGCAATCGAGTGCCGTGAGCCCGGAAATCGGTTAATCTACCGCTTTAAGGTAAGAAGATGATTCTAAACAGTTATTCTATCAGAGTGTAAAAAAGCCTCATAAATTAAACTACTTAAAATTGTCTCCGTTATTCAACTTGCAATTTTATTTGCTTGTGGAATGCTTACATTAATTGCACTAAATATATATCAACAAAGTGATCTCAATTAGCAGAAATAAAAAGAACGATATGTGATGCAACTAGTATTACGAATGGAATGTAGTAAGATTGGTTGTCAACTCAAATTTCAAAATTTATAAACAGTAAAACCAGTGTGTTCATGCAAAAAAAAGAGGTTATTTTAATCTCAACAAGAAAGCTCAAAACTGTTTGAAAGTAATAAAGACAATTAGATTTGCTTTGTACATACTGTCTCCAAGTGATATAGGATAAAAACATTGGGCTTTTTTGTGCACTATATGAAATCCTACGAGCCAAAAAATATGAATAAATAAGAAATAATACCTTGAAGAAAAAAATGGAAATATTTATTTAGCGTATACAATCTAATTATCGCAATTATATACACGAACAATTCGTCACACTTCGTGGTACAAATGATAAATAATGATCAATATCAAGTTAAAGCAGAACGAAAACAATGCAATAGTGATGACAACAATGTGAGGTGATTGCGTGTGACCAGCACCGCTACACATTACCATACATATACTGCTGAAAATTAATGACTTCGCTTAAAGCTGGAAATAATAATTAAAACTGGGAATCGTGGGCACAAAGCGGAAGGAAGCATCAAAACAAGACATTTGCATCGTTGTATTTAGGACATAAATCTAGTAGGCTTGATAGTTTTTCATCAACATGTCTATTCTAATTAATGTTATTGTATAGCTTCTTCATATATTTGGTACAATGTACTTGGCATTGGATATTGGATTTTATTTGCTTTCAGGCTTTTTGAGTATTTTCTATTTAATTTCATTAAAGGAAAACTTACAAAGTTTTCTTACTTAGACCTGGCGCGGATGAGAGCGCTCATTTCCTTTTAGCTTAAAGAAATTAAATAGGATTTGTAAAATACAATATCGAATTTATTTGACAGCTCCAAGAGTATTTACATTCAATTATAAGGTTAATTAGATAGTACAAAGCGGTATTACTTTGAACATCTGTTATCTGGCGTACCTTAAAGCCCGTGGTAAAATATTTTTTCTCCAACATCCATTATCATTAACAGTGAATAGCAATCGTATATTGTATTGATCTCAATTTTTGTATGTTTTAACAAAGACAACGATTCCCATTGCTTGTGTCTTTCTTAAGACGAGGAACTGTTAATGTCTTTTTAAGCTGGTGTTCAATCTGGGAATTCTGTCCTCGACGTAATATGTCTGTTAAAGACGGAGACCGCGAGTGTGGTAAAACTAAATTATTTGTGCTATGAAATAGGAACACAGTGCGCTTGGTTTAACAGATAGTTGCTTTAATGTCATCGAATTAAACGAGGCATGTAGAGCTGGAAATCGAATAGATTCAATGTAATGATATATTTATCATGCAAATGCTTGTCTCTTCTGATCATGGAATGCTTAATCTTATGATCCTGCTGAAACGAGCTTCAATTTGTTCTTCAGCCATCTACAAGTAAACAGTCGCATCAAGGAAACAAATTTATCAAATGTCGAAATAAATGAAGAATTACAGTTTAGATATAAATATCAATAATATGAAAATATCAAATATTTCCTGAAAAACATTTTGGATATCAATGAGGGGGATTATTGCTTGTAGGCCAGATAACTATTGTGTATTGAATTCAGAAAACAAATCTATCAGTGTTGTCACTTTCATAAAAGGTAGTTCATCCCTAGCACAAAATGTTCATGAAGTATGCATTGATACAGATAATTCAATATAAAAAAGGAACACTGGTAGATCTGCGGAAACGTCTCTCCCGCATCATATCTCATCCAAGATGAAAAGGACTTTGAGAGATCGGTATTAGTCTAATGATCAATTTTAGAATTTGCCAGATCTACATACCGTCATCATACCTAGGAAATCAATTTGAGGGATTATTTTTTCCCTCTGCGACAAGAAAGAGCCTATAACGATTTTCCCTTCACAACTTGTTCCGCATGGACTGTCTTATCTAGTGTTTTGGAGGAAACGAAGTAATTTTATTATAATTTTCCAATCTAAAATTCACGAAAACAAATGAAATCTGATCAGGATAAAGGAACAATAGGTTTTCTCATGCAGAGAGTCCTGCTCTGGTATTTTAATTAAAATTATACTATTGGGGATAATTTTAGTGAGGCATCTTCTTCTTTAACACTCTGGTTAGTTTCTTGAAAATATATAGCTACAGTACAAAGATGTCACACTCTAAAAGAAAAGGAAATGATTTTGTAGGATTCTCAACCTTGGTCTTTATTGAGAAAATTAGTCTACATGAACGTTTGCCGGCATATCAAATCTCGGAATCCGAAGGCGCTTAATTTCATTTCCTTCTAACAATCACCGTATAATTAAGTTTTACATTAGACATTGCCAAAATGATTATTACTGACTTCCCCGTGAGTTGTAATTTCGGCTTTATTCAATAGTAAATTTGTTTACAGTTCTACGATATATTGACAGTTATACCGAAATATTGTTTTGAAAGTATTTGCCACGTTATTATGGATTAAAAGCACGACTGTAAATGTATACCTTTTACAAGTTTTTCTTCAACAAATTGCAGCTGAATCTACCAATTATTTTTAATATTTATCACTACATTTCAAATGGAGTTTGTATTTGAATGAAATATTCGCGCCGTAATACTAATTCATTTCACTTATATGTACTTTTTATATTAAATTAAGTACACTTCGTTAAATATTGATTTTAACTACGGAAATCATTTCGTTTACCTGATCAAGATAGGGTACTTCCGACGGGTGTGACCAACCAACAGGGGATACTTGCTTATCCTAGGCACTTGATCCTACTTCACGTGTAATCAGGGGTCCGTGCTTGCCCTGTTCAGGATTTTCTATTCTTTATAGTATTTTCATCTAGTTGTAAATGGGTGCATCTGTTTGGCTGAAGAATTATGAAAAATGAAAGAAACCATATTTACTTAACAACTAAATATATGTCTTTGAACTCACGTGAACAAAACACATTCACTTTAATATGGGCCTCCGTGGCAGAGTGGTTAGAGGATCGCGCTCATAATCACACGGCCTCTCACCTCTGGTCGGCGCGGGTTCGAATCCTGTTCGCGCCGGTAAGTGAGAAAGTTACCCAGTTTACTTTCGGAAGGTCGGTGGTCTCTTCCCAGGTACATTGTATCTGGGTTCTCTCTTCCACCAATAAAAACTGGGCACCACTGAAAAATTGTTGAGTGTGGCAGAAAACATCAATCAATCAATCTCAGATTGATAATTTGACTGTACAGTGTATATTGTTTAACGTCCCACTTTAGAACATTTCACTCATGGAGACGTCACCAATACCGGTGAAGAGCTACAAACTCGGCGCTTACGGCTTTCCAGCACGGAGGGTTCTTACGACAAGCATGAGGTACTATTCTAACCCGGATCCACACCGGAAGCCTGACAATATGTAAAATTATGATATAAGGAAAAGTTCAGTCTGGAATATTATACTGGAATTCTAGACTAGTTTCACAGGCGGTGAATGGAATTATGTGGAGCTTGAGGTCTTTCTACGATTCTCTTCTCAATTCAGATTCTAGTTGTCAGAACTGATTTGTTCCATGCTCTCTTTAATAAATTATTATTGATAATTAACAGCTACATGTATCATGTACGGATCTGGAATTAATAAAAATCTATATAGACGATTTCCAAATTCACTAATTGGTGACATATACTGAAGAGACATTATTTGTCGAAATGCGCATCTGGTGCATCAAAATTGGTACCGTATACGTTTTACATTATAAAGAGATGAGCTAATGTCACTAATTTCGGGAAATAATTTATGTTACTTTTGAATTTGTTTTCTCTTTTGAAAGGGGGAGACCTAACTAAAAGCATAAAGGCTGACCCTCTGTAATAAAAACTGTTGACATCTTTTAAATTCTTTCTGTTGTTTTTTCTCAGTAAGGTATGTAGTGTTGGATCTAGGAATTCAAAAAATAAGATGTACATGTAAATTCTTTTTCTGATGTAGACGTTCTAAAATGTGTTAAGTTTAAGTTGCGATATGTGAAGATTAAGAGAGCGTGGGTTCTGGGTACGAAAAGCTGCACTTGAAAAGGAAAATGATGTACATTGTACACCTAATAGGTGTTTTTTCTTCTTAATTTTTAGAATTATTTTGAATATGTATGTCAATTATTTTTCATTTTCGTACAATGTCCGGAGAACATAACAAACAAGAAAAAAACCCACTAGGATATACCAATTCATACAGGTGGAACGAATCTTATGTCCTTGATCAATTATTACCCTAGTTACTGTTGCAGTCAAAACTGTCTTCGCGGACACCTGGAACTAACGGCCACTCCCAATTAAATTTGAACTCGAATATGCGGCCAGTGGACATTACACACGGCTTGCCCTGTATTCAGCGGACATTTTGTTCATTGCAGCGATTTCATCACGTGACATATCACATGAGTACTGTTGCGATGACCAAATAGATTCGCTTGCAGAATTACGATGACTTCGGATAAGTACTTCTCAAAGTTTACCTATCAAAACAGATCTGTGTTCAATCTAACTATCCTGCACCTTATTTCCATTTTTTGTTCTTTACTCATTTTATGTTGAACATGGCATTCGATAATTCTGAACAAGTTTGGGACGCACCAACTGGCGATTTATTGCGCACAGACGAAGCTCACAGTGATCGTGATTGCGGTGCGGTTTTGTTAGTGAAACATAGTCATGTAGCTGAACAATAAAAAATAGAATATCCTTGCATACAAAAGTGCAGGAACACAAGAAACCATTCAGACCTTTAGGAAGTAGAAAAAAAACCGGAGATTCTACAGCTTCTCATGGGAAATAGATGGAAGGTAAATGTGCTTTTCCCCCTCCCTTTTGAGAGGCCCTCTTGCAACTATTAACTCTCTTTATCAACGTGTCATACAATTCCCACGCAAGCGCATATTATAAGATAAAGTCTCTTAAAACAATTCAACTCGCGATACTGAAATTGTATCTTCAATTAAATAAAAAAAAAAAAGACAGAAAAAAGCAATTTTTGCAAAATTATCGCGCAGGTAATCCCAACAACTAATTCGCCTCTTGCAGATAACTTACAGAGCTGTGCCAGATAGTGTCCTTGATTAGCGATCAAATGCCTTAAACGTTTAATTTTGTATGCTTGTTCTTTGCCATTTTTTGTTAAAACGCTGAAATACTTTCTTGTATCGGCATTCTTCAAAGCACACAATCTCATTAGTGGACTATCTCTTTTTGAGCAAGTATAGTAAAAGTACATGCTTTATTCTTTTGCTATTTAGAATACTGTGAACCTGGCATTAAGTGCATGGATTATATGTTAGCAAACGCAATTTGATGGTATTATACACCCTAGCTGCTAAGATATATATAAATTTGCTATTCGCCGCACCTTTCTTTGATGTAACACTATAATGTGGCTCAGCTGCATTAGCAGCGTTAAATTAAAACATTGATCATAACCGCGCTCGTCATCACTATTATCTGATTACATGTATACACACACTTGCAAGTTGAGCATACACGATTTCTTAACTAGTGGCGGATTTAAGGGGGTGCAATCGGCGCCCCCCCCCCTTCCCTAAACTTTTCCAATTTGAAGGTGTTGCACGTCTCATGTTTTCCATAAATGTGTCGCATGAAAGATCGAAAAAATTAAGTTATTCAAATATATGATAAAACCAATTGGAACATATGTCTTGATTCAATATTTAAAAAAAAAATAAGTTGACGTGTATTGACAAAAATTAATAATTAGTATATGACTTATTTTACTTAGAATTTTCATTCACCTCTTACTTGTAAGATATTTAGAGCGAGATTAATATGAGCCTTTTGGCTTGTTTCTCAATCTATTTCATGTACAGTATAATACATTGTTTGTAAACATTACCATCGAATTATTTACGAATAAATATTGTTTAAACTAAACTAAAAATTAGCCGAAATATTTCAAACAATAAGCGATTTATATGATTTTTAGCGTTAACATGGAGGGGTGTCCCCAAATTTCAGAAAAACTGCCTCCGTGAAACAAATAAATTTAGCATGAACATGTTCTTCGAGTTTTCCTCTAAAAAAAACTGTCGCTTTGAAATTTTGATTCGCGAGGGCATTTTTTTCTTGTAAATTTCAAAATATCAACACGACTTCACTGGTATTATTTTCAACTTCACCCGAACGTTAATTATCCTTAGTACTGTATGGTCTGCTGCGTGGTTCAGTGGGTAAGGTCGTCGACTCTTATATGTAAAGACCTTCTCTTTAAAAAAAAAAAATAGAAAAAAAAAAGACCGAGTTAGAATCCTTCTCGAAGAAATTATTTTTTTCATTTCCATCTAGGTTTTTTTCTTAATTGAAACACGCTTCTAGTTTTTATAAATGTTTAATGTTAAATATCTGCTTATTACTATGTGCCGAATTTGAAATAAGCTTCCAACCTGGACACTGTTTTGTTTGTGAATAGGACTCGCAACAAACACGCCGAATACAGCATGCAATACATGTGTTTTAATAGTCAAGGCTGCTAACGAGAACTTGTATGTTTTTTCTGAATGAAAGTTGTTGACAAAGGCATGGTGCCTTATACGGAAACCCGTTGTGGACTTTGCAAAGCATTGGAAGAAAAACTTAAAGGCCAGACAAGGTAAATAACCGTTAAACAGTTTGAGTGGAGAAGATTATATGTATTCCAGTAGCAAATTGCTATGTTGAATCAATTATTACAGGTGCATGTACTTCGAATAATGTTGAACTTTATTAATGCGTATTAAACTTCCCATATTTTGTTTTGTGGTCAGAGTCATGTACAGTTGCCAATTGTTGGTTATAGAAAATAATACATACGAGTATAAGAGCTTTTGGACTGTAGTAGTATAGAATATTAAATTTGAAACACTCGTAACATGTAACCGTATACATTGTACAGTGTATATGATACTCAGAAAAATAGAAGACAATTTAATTTTCACGATTTCAAAAATTATGTTTAGACTACACGAGTAATGTATTGACACATAAAATGCATTACCGGTAGGCTTGTCCTTAGCTAATACTGGGGAATCCCACGGGTATTTCAATGGCAAATACGCAACGAGTATAAATATGAATGAAGGTCAGTTCTATGTCACGATTACTGGCACAGAGCTCCGATTAAGGAAAGTTCCCGCTTCGGTGCAACATCCTCAAAGTTGAAGGTAATTTAGAATAATGTAAACGATAAAAGAAGCAAGAATTTCTTCCACTCTCAAAGAAATAAATGACAAAATATTTTGATTTATTGAATTACTTTCATTGGGAGAACTTACATTTTTGTTCCGAAAACCCTTAAAATTTGCGCCATCTTATTAATGTCACCTAATTAAAAATTACAGAAAATAGTAAAAAAGAATACATAGCAGACCTGGGGCAATGGTAATGTGTAATCATTACATTTTTTTTTTTAAAGTAATGGGATGTAATGTGTAATGCATTATTTTTGAATTACAGGTAATTGTAATGTAATGCATCATTTTCATAAAAATGCCAGTAATGACCATTACTTTTTAATTACATTTGAATTACAGATCAACATCATATATTTCCAAAGAAGTTTAAATTAGGGGGTTACTAACCCCTAATTTAGACCTCTTTGGAAATAAAATTTGCGATATTACTACATGTATTTGAATAAACAGCAAAGTTTTTGTTTAGAACAGATCTTGATACATAGTCATAGTGTGATTGACAATCACTCTGATTTAAAAGTTAACTTCAAATAAATTGTGCTCATAAATTTTCTTTGTATTTTTCCCCATTGTAATGTAATTCATTACTTTAGCAAAGTAATTGTAATTCAATTAATTACTTATATGAATGAAAGTAATGGTAATTGTAATGGTGAAAATTCCAATGTAATTTAATGCATTACATTTTAAAGTAATTGACCCCAGGTCTGCTACATAGGAGACATATTTTAAGCCCTATAAAATCTGTAAAATCCAGCAGCTTTCGGGGGCTTCGCCCTGGACCCATTGTGGGCCTCAAGGCGACCCTAAGCCTCATAGTTCTGCGCCCCCCAAACCGCAATTCCTGGATCCGCCCTCTTAACAACTATGGTGATAATTAACTTATAGTTGAGGTCCGTCTATCTGCCACACTCTATGGAGATGGTTTCATTATACACTTTCTCTGACAGACCGCACTATGATATGGGCTTTCCACATTTCTGTATGTCTGTATTTTAGTGTCGTATCATTCACACTGCGAAGCCTAGGACCGTCAAACTTAGTAAACTTATGCATCTTGGGAAAAAATAGTGCCGTGGCCCTAAAATACAAGTCACTGTCCTGGAATTTACGGCTTTACATATTCGAATCCTGCCAGGGTAAAACATGTATTTTGCACACCGTGAGGCTTTGGGTCAGCATCTTGCGGTACATTAGTACACTGTGGCCTCATTTTGTAATTTTATTGCCTGCTGATGTAGAGACTTCTAGTATGATACATGTACATCAATTAGGATCCCGTCATATGGAGGGTGTCCTGATGTAATCACTTTTTCCGTTTTTCCATCAGCAACACTTGCTGTAGCACGCGATCACTCAAGTTTCCTTGAGATACCTTGATAAATTTTATACATAATACTTGAATTAGTCAGCGGAAGACCCTTTAAGATTACTTGAGATTTTCATAAAAATCTAAAGGTAATGCTCATTGATGCCTTTGAGGATACGCATGCTAGAAAACCTGTTCTAGAATTACATGTAGCATTTCAACTCAATTAAATACCGTAAACGTGCTTCACTTTTGATGACATGTACTGTAAATGACGGTAAATAATCCCTTTAGAAATTTTTTCACTCATATGGAGACGTCACCATTGCCGATGAAGGGTTTCAAAATTTAGGCCTAGTAGGCCCATGCTCGGCGGTTACGGCCTTTTAAATTTGAGCAGGGAGGGATTTTTATCGTGCCACATCTGCTGTGACACGGTACTTCGGTTTGGGCTTTCTCATCTGAAGGACCGCCCTATTTAGTCGCCTCTTATGACAAGCGAGGGGTACCGAGGACCTATTTTAACTCGGAGAAGCTGGACATCGCAGCGTGCTTTAAGACAGTAAAACGCTGCTACGTTGAGCGCAAGAATTGTTTAGCTCCTGCGAGGTTTGTTTAACTATTAGCAGGATAAACAACCCTCAGCATATGCATATTACATTTACTTGTACGCGTAATAGATTTATCAGCGGAGAAAATTTATAGAGATCTACCAGGAGGCGATTTCAAACACAGAGCAGATGGGCTTCGTGTTTTGAGGTGGTTTCCCGTCATTCACAAAGAATTTACTAAACAGCACTACCCACTGAGTCTCCCTCAGATCTCGATCACTAAAGCTATTTCCAGGAGGAAAACCAACATGATATTAATTCCGTCACCTACATGAGAATGCAAATGTTCGCACAAATTTCTTTTTACGCTGTATGTTTGTTATCTAGCATGATTATTACGTCCTATTCGAGAAGGTTTCACTCAAGTAGATACGTCACCAACCTTAGGTGAAAGGTCACACCAATTTGCATGGCATAGGAGTGAAATTTTATTTTATGGCGACAGCGCCCACCGCGACACGATGCTGCTGAATTTTTATCATTTATGGGTACCGTGACTTTCTCTTATATAATGTCCGGCACTTGGAGAAAGAACAATCGTTTAGGCTAGACGCGGCGTGGGGATCAAGAATCGAACCCGGGAGGTTCCGTTGTGAAACTAACGCCCTTACCACTTGGCTATCGCAAACGTTAACGGTATGTTAGAATTACAAAATAACCGTTGGTATTTATTGTAATGCTATGAATTATTCAATTATATCGATTAGTATTTGCTGGTGCTAAACTAAATTCTGAATTTACTACCAAGTTGGGTTTCTTAATGCATTACAAAAACAATGGTCTTCATTTAATCGTCAGACAACTAATGTAGAGTATGCAAGCTAGAAAACATGTGACTTTTGAATATGAAAACGATAGATATTAGCAATTTACTAGCTATAACTTCCTATCAATTGAACAACCATTGGACAAAGGATTCTCTTTAAGGAACATCTACTATTTACATGTATGGCCAACCTGTGAATTGAGTTTGATGTTTGTCAATCAAAGGGATTGCAGGATAATGGTATATTTACCGACCGACAGAAAGATGGGGGGTAGGGACCAAGTTAATTTCATCGGATTGAGATTTCCTTGCACTCCTTCTCACGAAAACAGGAAAATATAAAAGTCACAAGTGTATACACGACCGAAAACAAATCACTGGTTAAAAGTTAATGTGTATAGCTCACACAGTTACTATTAGAAGCTTTTCACACTACAGTTGACCGATGTCCATTCCAATGTATCACAAGCGAGTTTTTGCTTCAGTGAAATGTTGCAATTTCTAGATACAAATCGATTTTGGTGCAAAGCGACAACACAGTAAATTTTTACTAGCATTTATTTAGAGGTGTAAATGAGCTTATGACAATATAATATGCAAATATAAAACTATGTTGACATGAAAAGTGCGCTTTTTTGGTACTAATCTAACATATTGGTCATATAAGATTAGTTTAATAAACCGTGTTTATGGATTCAAGACGAAAAAGCACACGAATTATTAGAGTTACGCTTCCCTCATGTTCTTATATTGCGTTGTCGGCGCGCGGTGACTCGGCTTTTCCCTCCTAACGTTCGTTTATAATTACTGTATTTCTATAGCACTATGATTAAACACACAGTGCCATGAATCTCTTTATATTCATTTATTGTGGTGCAGCAGGCAATTTTCTCTTCTCGGATTCCAGAAAAAACGGTCTCCCAGTGTTTGATAACCCATTAATCATTTACTTCTGGCCACCACGACCTCCTATAGCTGTCTAAATGAAAACTAACCCATAGTGCTCCATGTTAATACCAACAACGCTTAGCTAGGGTCTTGACAAAGGAATATCAAACACATGTAGAGGAAATTTCCTTAAATTATTCTCCTATTTGTAATTCTGCCGAATCAATATTCACAAATAATGGAAGATTTCAAGTGACCACCACAACTACATTAGCACTCAAGACATGTGCATGTATATAACATTGCGTTTTCCTGTCCAGATATGTCTGAGGAAAAGTTTTCCGTTTATAAAAGATTTAGCATTATCATAAGTATTAATAAATATGTTATAACCATTATCATAATGTTGCAAGTTTAATTTTTTTTTAAATAATCAGGAAACAGTTGAAAATAACTACAAGAGAAAACTACATGTAAAACCATTAATTATATTGATTCTCATTGTAAAACAGAGCAGCAATTGTATTTCCTATAATGTACGCAAAGGAGGTGTGGACTATGAAAACTAATATATATATATATATGTGTGTGTGTGTGTGTGTGTGTGTGTGTGTGTGTGTGTGTGTGTTGCAACGCATTGAATGTTTCTGTTTTAGTCATCCTTGGTTCGCCTCTTCTGTTTTGATTCGAAATAAACTAGATAAACATAGCACAGCGTATATTATGAGTGGGTTGTTTTTTTTAAATAAAAGGATTTGTGCGTCTCCACTTTTCTTTCTAATTTGTAGGAATTCTTCCTTATCTTGGGTAACTTAAAAACAAAAAGAAAAGAAACACACCTATGTGAATTCTACAGTGTGCAGTGTATAGTAAGTAATTTATTTATTATAGTGACATGTGTTTTAAAATACAATATTTCACAACATTTTACAAAGTACATAAATTATTGAACACCCGGCCCAAACGGACCTATATGTCACTTTGAATCAAAATATATGTATCATAACATTGTATATATACATGCGAATGGTGATATAAGATTATCAATTTCTATGTATAAATGTTTCTCCGCAACACCGCCGCTTGCAAAACGAATAATTAAGATGTAAAACGGAATGGTAGCAATGTGACATAAAATTGATTTTTGTTTTCGAAATACATCGAGCTTATTTCGACAACCAAGAAAATAAAACAGACGAAAATATAAAACGCCATGATTTCTTTCTGCGTGATTTGATTGAAAAATTAACTGAACTTGAGGCTTGTAAATCTCGAGGGAAGAAGACTAAACGGAAATGCACCGTAAAATTGAACCATAAACGCCTAAAATTCTGCTAGCGCGTTAAATTCATCCGCCGTCGGCACTTAACAAATATCAGTGCAAACATTTACCCAAATAATTCTACAGTAAGGAAAATAATAGTGTTTCCTGGTGTCAAAAAATGAATGAAGAAATCGGCACAGTTGTTAAATAATTTAAAAGTATAAAGTCCATAATGATCACATACTAATCAACGATCAGTTCCTGCTAGTACTCTCGCCTGACGTTTGTCTGTTTCACAGTTGTTGGTTGGTAGTTCTATCTGATTCTGATTGGTAGTTCTGCCTGTTGTTATATAGAATTTAATATAAGTACGGACTATGGACCGACCTTCAATGAGTTGATTAAACGCTTGGTTATTGAACTGAATGCTCATACATAGGTGACCGGTATATGCACTGCTCTTTGTCGACGTATTTTTCAATATGTTGAGTGGAGGTAAATACAATATTAACAATATGATATCTCATATTGCTCATTACTTCCTCTCAATAAATGAAAAATAAGACATTGATATTTAGGTAGTCTCGGCAGTCATAGTCGAAGCTTTCAAGACCGTACGTTCATTACAAGAGGCTATAAATCACACAGCACTGCAACGTCTCACCTCATATCTCCTCATTTAGCTTTAGAAACCATCGTGCGATTCAGTACGTAATTTTGAAAAAAAAGTGAAAACATTTTATTGTTCCATATTGGATTCTTCACATTGTTAATGAAATAATAAAATTCCCGTAACAGGTAATCTGCAGGTCACAGATATGGTATCAGAAAAATATTGTCCATGAATTTAATTAGAATTTCGTGGGGATTGATATCGAATTTTACTTTGGAAGATAATTTCTACACGAGTTAAGGTACACCATTCTAAACAGCGATTCTTTTGAATACTATATTTATCTAAGATTCGGAATTCCCTTTAATATCGTTTGTTTGTCAAGTGTAACGTAAGCTTTAATTGTTTGTCAAGTGTAACGTAAGCTTTAATTTGTTTCTTTGATGATCTAGAATTTTCGATCACTTACATACATAGTGCCACAAATTCCGACTTATGCACCGTGGCTCGCACTTCTAAGGCCGAGCAATTGGCGAAGAAACTCTACAAGTATTACTTACTTAATAATCGAATCTGAAGCTATCGCCGTGGTTTAGCTCCAAATTAAAATTTCTGTTGAAGAAAGGTCGTTAAATTAAGGCACATATTGCTCCAGCAGCCTCATTTATGCATACCTTAGAAAGGTGCGAGACTGGTCTACATATAGCTGCAGAACTGTAGCTCTCTGAGGAAATATTGGGACAGATCAAAATTGGTACCGTATAAGTTTTACATCAGAGACCTACAGATCGACCCCTTATAAAAACCTTCGATTTACGGCGCACAGAAAGCTGCACACGGTTGAGGCCTGATATCGTTGTATTCTTGTGTTGCTGTCTCATGGATTTAATATTTAAAAAAAATCAAACATATTCTCCTTCTATACTTGTGTCCAAACATACCTTCAAATATGCATTAAAGTCTCATACGACCCGTAATCTCCCAGCTTTTGATGATTTCGTTTATTGACGTAGCCATTAAATAAACAGTTTACTTGAATATTAATGTTCTACTCGGTGGCCGAGAGGAAGGCCGGGGTTCAAATCCCGGCCGCGACAGTCCTAAGTCGTGAAAATAGGTAGTGACAGTTCCATCGCCAAACGCTCGGCATGAGGTGTGAATGTCACGGGTCCTCGGAGATGACCTTAAAAACGGATGTCCCGTGTCACAGTAGGTATGGCACGCTAAAGAACCCTCACTGCTCAATGGCCGTAAGCGCCGAGCATAGGCCTTAATTTGAAGCCCTGCACCGGTCTTGCTGACGTCTCCATATGAATGAAAATTTCTCGAGCGAGACGTTAAGCAAGATACAATCAATCAATCATTCTACTTCGAAAAAAATATATTCCGTGAGTATATTTTAATGAAAGGTTTATAATTCTAATATTTCTTTCACTATGTCTGGTGTGGAGCTTGTTCTTCATTAGTAAAAACCCACCAACATATTATTATTATTATACATTTATATAGCGCTCTATCTAATTAAGACAATTACCCTCAAGCGCTTTACATGTAAAACAATAAAAACAAACTAGAACAAAGAACAATAAATACATAGAGAAAGGCATAAAATAAAATAATACTAAAACTAAGGTGTTTTTTTCTCCCCCCCCCTTTTAAAAAAAATAAATAAATAACTATACATAAATACCCAATTACAGATTAAATGCAAGTTTATAAAGATAATATTACGTTTTAAGTCGGTTTTTAAAAATCATCCATCAGACGAATCTTCTCTTAGCAATAGTTATGGTTCATTTTCCAAAAAAAAAAACAACTTTTATTGGATCATCTTTAGTAATGCAAGGTGAAGATAACGAACAGTGATCAATCTCATAACTCCTTACAAGCAATACAAAATAGATAGTTGGGCAAACACGGACCCCTGGACACACCAGAGGTGGGATCAGGTGCCTAGGAGGAGTAAGCATCCCCTGTTGACCGGTCACACCCGCCGTGAGCCCCATATCCTGATCAGCTAAACGGAGTTATCCGCAGTCAAATCAGTGTGCCAAGAACGGCTTAACAATCGGTATGAAACACGTCAGACAGCATTTGACCCAATGCGAGGTTGTATTGACGAACTAGATCGTTATAACGACCATACTGCACCCGTTGTTAGAAGAAAAAAATGGATCCAAAAACAAAATCTGGGGAATCTTGGAATTTGCCAAGTTCAAGGTTTACAACTCTTTCCTAACTCAGTCAACAAAGTCAAAATTCAACTCAATCCGTAACATATTGATATAGAGGTTCATGTATGAAATCTAAAATCCACAACTGCTGGGATAGCCATAAAAGTCCGGAAAAACGTTTGCACGGACACACGGGCCACGCACCCGGCTATTGGCGGGACGCTAATGATTCATTAGGGTGTTTGTCAATTCCATAATTCTAACTTATAGCTAACATTAAGATGGATAACAGTAAAACTAGCTATTTGAAACTGTTAAGACTTTTCAATCATTTTTATTTATAATCCAATTTATAGTCCGAGTTCTCAATTACCGACGACAAAATGACGTCTCTGGAGACAAAACTCTGTGACAGTATTTCCTCGCGACCAAATTACGGGGAATGATGTAGAATAGGGACCAATGATTCCATTTATCGTCGAAAACTCGGCTATTTCATAGTATTATTGATGTCCTAACGACATTTTCCTTAATGTCCCCATTTCTTCGACACTTGATGTCACATATAAGCTGATATTATCCCTCTTAAATTGGCATCCGTTCTTTGTAGTCATATTCTATTGCAGGCATATATAATAAATTCTTAATTTTCATACCACGTCCCAGTATCGAATATCTTTCAGATTTGTATTAAATATGCATGTCTCTAGTCAAGGACCTATACTCATACGACCAAATGCGTACAATTCCTGGGTTACAAGATAATTACAGGTGGGGATGAAAGTGAGCATTCGTTCCTGACTTGTGTTTCAAAGCTGTGAAAAGAAGCCTTGTAAACATGTAAAATGAAATGCTTATGACGCACATGGAAACAACTGAACCTAGTTATAGACATTTAGAGAGACAAGCCCTCACCATGCTCTTTTATGTGTTTCTGGTATACTTGTGTACACGTCCATCGGAAATTGTCCGCTCTGACGCATGGAAATACGAGTTTGTGTTTATAGTTCAGAACTCGCCTTATGGGGTCTTAACACTTTAGATTATAATTTCAGCATCCCTGTATCCAGTCCCTTGCATTGTATTAAACGTGCTACTCGATCTACCGGTGGATTATATGCTGTGATAGACCTGTGCCTTAAAGGTCTTTTATGTCATACTGGTTATAAAAACACTTACATAATATGGTTCCCTATTACGTAGTTTATCACCAACGTATGGGATCTAGTTTTGCAACAAATATAACATAATTCCTGCATGTAGACATTCCGATTTACTTGCATGGATCATCATAATTGTTACTTGAAGTAAATGTTAAACATTTTCACCTTCATCTTTCAAATTTAAAAAAAACTATCACTTTTCAACACTTTACACGGCCATTCCTCACAATAAATTTAAAAAAATAGACTTTTTGACATCATAGACAGTTGCTTCTTCAACAAAAATAGAAAACGGAAATATTTATTTCTAGTGATCAGTCACCCCAAAAAAATTACTTTGTTAAACACCACTCTGATTCCACGCACACGTACTCTGAAGTTGAAATAAAAAAAATATGCTAGAGTTCCTCATTGACAAATATCTTCGTGGTCTTTGATGATCAGGTCTTCCAGTCTGTTGGAATTCCATGGGCACGAATTGTGCTCCTTTCTTAGCTGACCTGCTTCTATATTCATATGAAGCAGCATTTATTCAAAAACGTCTGCGTGAAAAGAAAAAATATCTTACTGTGGCCTTCAATTCGACATTTAGATGAAAGGCGAAGATAACGAATAGTGATCAATCTCCTAAATCCTACAAGCAATACAAAATAGATAGTTGGGCAAACACGGACCGCTGGACACACCAGAGGTGGGATCAGGTGCCTATGAGGAGTAAGCATCCCCTGTCGACCGGTCACATCCGCCGTGAGCCCTATATCCTGATCAGGTATAGGATATATCGACGACGTTTTGTCTATTAATAATAACTTTCATTCATTCGATATATTTCTGTGAGCTCGAAATAAAAGACACCACAGAGTCGTCCACTTCTGCTTCATACTTAGATATTGTATTGAAAGTAAACATTAATGGGAAACTGACAACTGAACTGTATGACAAACGGGATGATTTCAGCTTCTCCATCAACTTCCCATATTCTATATAGCAATATTCCATTATCACCTGTATATGGTGTTTATATCTCTCAATTGATTCGATACGAGCTTATTCTGCGTATGGGCAGTTTTTAAATCGAGGCAAGCTACTGACAAACAAGTTGATGGTACAGGGGTTTCAACAGTCTCGATTCAAGTCAGCATTTCGCAAATTCTATTGTCTTACTGACTTGTGTTTCAAAGCTGTGAAAAGAAGCCTTGTAAACATGTAAAATGAAATGCTTATGATCTAGTTCGTTAATACAATCGATCGTTGGGTCAAATACTGTCTGACGTGTTTCATACCGATTGTTAGGCCGCTCTTGGTTCTGATTTTTACTACGGATAACTCCGTTTACCTGATCAGGATATAGGGCTTACGGCGAGTGTGACCGGTCGACAGGGGACGATTATTCGTCCTAGGCACATGATCCCACCTCTGGTGTGTCCAGGGATCCGTGTTTGCCCAACTATCTATTTTGTATTGCTTATAGGAGTTATGAGATTAATGACTGTTCGTTATCTTCACCTTTCATAATAGTTATTTGAGGAACAATCACAGTAACTACGAACACTGTGAGAGTGTTTACTCCTTATATATCTTCAAACTATATTTACTGTGGGTATGAAATATAGTTATACCGCTATGCATTATGATACATCATAACAAGAAATGTGCAATAAGCATCATCTAATTTAGTGCCTTGCACGTTTTCTCATTTGTCTGCAACTTTAACCTTCTTCAAAAACATCCCGTGGGGACCCGGGTTAGAATAGGTCCTCAGTACCCCTTGCTTGTCTTAAAAGGTGACAACATGGGGCAGTCCTTCGAATGAAACCGTAAACACCGAGTTCCCGTGTCACAGCAGGTGTGTCACGATAAAGATCCCTCCCTGCTCAAAGGCCTTTAGCGCCGAGCATAGGCCTAAATTTTGCACCCCTTCAGCGGCAGTGGCGACGTCTCTATATGAGTGAAATATTATCGAGAGGGACATTTTACAATTATATTCAATCAATCGTGATAACTTTAGGAAAGGATGGAGAAGACATTACGTCAAAGCGAGTTTCCCTATTTCCCTTTGTCTTGGTACATGTAGCGTCACCATGTGTCGCGAATAACAAACAACGCAATGGGATATCAATTATCTGCATTGTACAATGGTAAATATATCATTTTCATCTATACAAGAAAAACTTAAATCATATGTTATGAACCTTAGAATAATCAATTTAAAGTAAAACGTGACTGTGGTAAACGTTCGATTTATTGATCCACCCCACACTTTAAACAAACGAGCGAATCTCGCTGCCTTTCAAATGTCTTGGTTGGTTTACACTTCTAAATGTAATGACAGTGTGAGTATGAAAAAGATACGATTCAGTACGATTATTTATAGTTTGTCCATATAAAGATGATTGGATTTTGTATTGAACCGCTTTGCTTAATATCCTGGCTTTAAAATAAACGTAAAATAAAGTGGATTTGTGTTCCGTGTTCATTAATGAAAATATCTTGTATTGACGTAATTTGTGTCGTCGAGACTAGAGTGCGTGTTTAAGGGTTGTTTGTTTCGTTGTTGATGGTACATGTAGTATTTATATCTTAACTGTATAACCCCTTCTGTACCCGATGTAGAATATGAAAAGTTTTTTTTTAAAAACCATGTTTGAGTTCAAACAATGTGCCCGGGACAATATATGTTTACACGAGGAATATTCTTTAACAAACAACATGTGAGCTTAGTTTGTAAAATTGACATCCCAGGCATCTATTCTCACTTCTTAGTGTTCACGGGGGTTCGGGTTTGTCTTCCACTTCAATTTCTACTCTACTTTTCGTACATGTATGCACGTATCTATATGCAATGTAAATCCAAGTTTGTTCACATTATGGACTTCAGGGTTATAAGATGCTACGCAATTTATTATATCCAGGAATAAATTTCCCTTTAATCTTCTGCTCAAGAAATTCAAGGGTACCTTCACTGCAATTCGATACAGACACAAATGCATGGTCCTTCATCATCACTGTTCGTTATCTTCACCTTTCATATGACACTATGGACAAGAATCATAATTCTACCTACAATTAATTACATTACAAACTGTAGCTCTTTTGTATCACATCTTGTAAATGTTACCATTTATCATGTTTATATTGCATAAAGTAACCCGTGAATGTATCTCTAAAAAGAGCCCTTAAGGGACAAAATATCAGATGTAAGACGACTGACGGTCTGTATTTTGACGTCGTACTACAACTGAAGCAGTGGCGGATTTAAATTACGAGTTTGTTAAGTGCAAACCTCTGCTTTTCCCGACTCTAAAATAGCAACCCCTCAAGTTGAGTCCTTAGTACATTGTACTTGTTACACCCCACCAGTGGGATCCGGGTTAGAATAGGTCCTCAGTACCCCTTGCTTGTCGTAAGAGGCGACTAAATGGGACAGTCCTTCAGATGAGACCACAAAAACCGAGGTCCCGTGTCACAGCAGGTGTGGCACGATAAAGACCCCCCCCCCCTGCTCAAAGGCCATAACCGCCGAGCATAGGTCTAAATTTTGCAGCCCTTCACCGGTGATGGTGACGTCTCTATATGAGTGAAATATTCTCGAGAGGGACGTTATGGAATCAATCAATCAACCCCACCCTGTTATGTGAATCCTGGTGAAATCCCCGTCTTAGGGTTGGTTTAACACAGCATGTATAAGCAAGGTTAAAATAAATCAAATAACAAATTAATGCAACTTTACTCACAAGGACCAGGAAATGGTACTTATGTTTATGAAAAAAATACAATTTTAAGCCTGACATCAAATGATTATGATCAGCTTGATTAATCATAGTCTTTTGAATGGATCTCAATATATTGTTGCCAATTTGAATAAAAAAGGGGAGGTGTATAAAATATTTTATTTACTACACGCCGATATATTTAATCCTTAGGTTAAAGACAGGAATTCTGTACAATATGATATTGTTCTAATTTGCTTTATGAAGAATATGTCAGTGCTACAATACTTGGAGATTTTTTATTCTATTGTGTGATCTCCATAATCCAATTGCTTTTTTGTTGTTACATCTTTTTTGGTAGAGGCTATACTACGCACACTTTGAAAGGGAGGAGGAGAGAGTCCGACCCCCCCCCCCCCCCCCCCCCAACACACACAGCGTGCATGGTAGAAAATAAGTATACTTACAATGTACATATTCGTATGTGTAGAATAGTATTACAAGTATTATTTGCAAGAATAGATTGGGAAAATTGCAAGTGGTAACAACTATCTCCCCTTGAAAAAGATTGTACATGTACCTGCGCTCACCGTATAGTACAGCTCTATAGATCTAGCATTTAGAATAGACCCAAATAATTTTTTTTCATAGCAAAATAGCTAACTATATCTAGTTCACTTCAATTTTTATTACTCAAGACTGTCACTGTAAGCTTGGCCTTTAATATTAAGTTGTATTCTAAAAGTATAAGGGAGTTCATCAGAGGGAATAAATTGCCTTTTGTTTATACATGTAAACGTGTAACTTGCCCATGGATTTTTTTTCCTGATAATTGTAGAGCAAATGCCATATCATAAGTAAAATATATTGGTAAACATTGACATGGTTGTAGATCTTTTTAAACATCTATTCATTTTACTGCTTTTTAAAAGAGCAAAATTTGCCCCAGAAAGCCAGTATAATGATCAGGGGGTGAAATGAATTGCAATTATCAATGTTGGTTGCAATAAATTTTCTTGATCACCAGTAGTAAATATACGTGTTTAGATAAAGAGAAATTCTAGTATTGTACTTAATTAAATACGCTGTCTAAAAGGCACGTTGTTTCCATGATAACAATGCGAAAAATAAATTTTGGGTTGAATATTTTTTTAGACTACGCATCATGAACATTTATATGAGTTTTGTCATTACTATTTCTATGCCACATTCCACATTTTTTACAAAATGCCTACTGATTTTGACTCTTTTAATATAATTTGTGAATAATATTCAGCGTACAGGAGCTAAAGAACGACACACCTTATATTAACAAATTCATCCACAGAGATGGACAGGCAGACAAATAGACAGATGATTCCATTATACCCTCTCCTAAACTAAAGCAGTAGTTTCTGAAAGTACAGATCATTACAAATCTTAAAAAAAAAAATGACGAAGTCAATGAAATTGAAAACACACCCGTAAAGTGAAAATATCCATAATTTCTTTGAAAGTTAATGAATCTCGATAAAAATGACAGGAGCACAACTTCATTATATACATAACATATACACAAAGTTTGAAGGAAAATGTGAAATTAACAAACGGTGATCAATCTCATAACTCCCATAAGCAATACAAAATAGATAGTTGGGCAAACACACCAGAGGTGGGATCAGGTGCCTAGGAGGAATAAGCATCCCCTGCTTATACTCTGCCTCGTGAGAATATAAAAACAGGTCTGCTAGTAACGGAGCACAATACGTGTCCATGGTGATTCCAACAGATTGTTCGATGAACTGATCACCAAAAACTACGAGGATATTGTCAATGAGAAACGCCGACATATTTTTAATATCATCTTCAGAATACTTATGCGTAGAATCAGAGTAGCGTTTAACAAAGTAATTTTTGAATGACTGGTCACAAGATATGAATATCTGTTTTTCCATTTTTGTTGGAAGAAGCAACTGTCTATGATGTTAAAAAGTTTAGTCTTTAATTTATCGTGAGGAATGGTCGTGTAAAGTGTTGGAAAGTCATACGTTTTGATGTTGTAAATCTTTTAGTGTTGAAGTAGGATTTTGCTGTGTACACACAATGACGAGGTCAGTCATTTCCCACCAGAAACGTGCGTTGATGCATTGTGTCGTCATGGGTTTCAGAAAGACATGATCGGGAGTCAGATCACCACGGTCCGGTGTGGGGATCCAGAAAGTCGGATCACGCTCTCCACACACTGATAATATATAGAAGTCTTGAAGATCTTCAGGAAAACTTCAGGGCTTACTGATTGCCAAATTATGTTTCTCCATAGTTTAGTTTCGGATTTGTTCACATCATGACTGTTATGACCATATTTTGAGCCACAATAATAAAATTTTGCAAATAAAAAAAAGTACCGTTTACGGTTTTTTCACGGGGTGATAAATTTGGCCTATTATAGTCGTTAGATAGCTTTCCGCCAAAATTTCACTCGCCAAATATGCACCCAATTTGCGACTTCAGTATTTGCAAGAGAGATAACTCTTCCTTGTCCGCTAAAATTTATTCCGCTAAAATTATTACTAGCATACATTTGAGCCAGCAATTCGCCAAATTTTAGACCCGCGGAAAAAAACCCCGCTAAACGGTATTAAATCAATAGAGCAAAAATGTGGTGGCCTGTGGAGAGTCAGAAAAGCTTGTACATACCATATCTAGGAAATTACTACTATACATGTCATAGTTTTCACGTTTTCATTTCATTTCTTTAGTATTTATATTATCTACGTCTTCATACAGAAGTTGCTTTTCATAATCTTATCATCTTCCTTTCCGACTTTAGTGCACATTTTGGCACTCAGAGTAACATAAATAATAGACCCCCTACACAAAAGCGCCCCTGTCTAAAAAATTACGTATTAACACATAATTATGATGGGAATACTTAGTAATTTCAAGTGTGTGTGTAGAACTAAAACACCAAAATATGATGTTATTGAGAATTCTTGTTTCAAAAACACAATATTTAGTAAACTGATTTATTGTTTGAACTTAACGACGCAAATGTCGATTAAAAAAAATGTTATATATAGTCTAATAAAGAGTTCAATACAAATGTAATGAAAATCTGGTGGTTGTGAAATTTTATGAACGATACACAAAATATTTTAGTGATATACACAATGTATAAAAAAAACGTGGTTTCATATACTTGTAGACCGATCTTCCAAATTTTTCAGTTCCAATTATTCTCATATATTGTTTTCTACTGTTATTATCATGTCTAAAACAAAAGCTGATAGTTTTTATGCAAATTCTAAATGACCATGTCTATGAATTAGAAATTAATGTGAAATCCAAGACAGATTTCAATGATACAATTTCATACTACTCGACGTTCTGTTTGAGAGTAGACCAAAAGTTACGACTTGAGCAGATAAAGTGTGAGATTCCGATTGCTTGACAAGGTCTTAAAGGGATGTGAATGGAAAGACCAGTCAACCTGTGTTGTACCTGTTTGGCCGCGGAAGTCTGTAAATCGGAGCGCAAAATTCAATTCGACGTCTTCATATGAATGAAAGATTCTCGAGAGGGATGTTAAACAATCAATCAATCAATTCAAAGTGAAGAATTGAAAACGAGATACGATTGACATAGAATACATGCACTTTAAAGATATATTTCTTATCTTAGTATTGTGTAGGAGGATCAATGAAGCATGTGCAAACGTCTGAATCCTTTCTTAAACCCCTCAGATCACCAGCTGAAACTGCACATTTTTATGAAACATTTTCAGAAACGCGTGTATCATGTGCCCTATAGTGTATCTTCAAATGTCGTTTCAAATTTCTTCGCATTAATGTTTTAAGCATCCTAATACGACCATGATGATGAACGCAAACATACTACTTAAACCTCGCGCTAATTTAGTAAATAGTGCTTGTATTGTACTACGGCTTTAGAATTGAAGTGGTTGATTAGAATGTCACTTTCAACAGTTGTTGAACACAAAGACATCTTTATATACTGTCTGGTACAGTGTTATAAATTATTGAGAAAACTCATCACACTCCATCGACCATTATTGGCCATACTTCAATTTCAGCATCTTATATCTTCATTCGAGATCACCTCCTACGAACAGGGAAGGGTTTCCGCGCTTTAATAAATCCGTCCTTTCATTTCTAGTGACCATTGTATACTTGACGGGAATGAATTTTCACGATTATCAGAGCTAGTGATAAAGGAACTTAACAGCAAACTATTATTAGAGCTAGATCTATCAATATATACGCAGGATTTGTGGTTGAAACTGATCATATTGATGTCTCTATCGGCGGTCTGGCTGTATTCAAATGTCCAATCAGTGCGGAAGAGCGCAGAGACATTTAATGCGCCCTCAGATTCTCAAAGACAGTGCATTATATCGCTTAATGAGGTCACGAACATAAGAGCTCGATTCTTGGTCGTGTACAAAATGCGAAAAAGAAAAGCACCGGAAACAGTGCATAATACACCCGTCACAAGCTGATGCTTTTCTTTAGCCATGACTTTACTGATAATACACCCATCACAAGCTGATGCTTTTCTTTAGCAATGACTCTACTGACGGTAGTACAGATGTATCAGTCATCATCACGCTGCAACATACTTTCTTTTGCACTGTATGAATAAAAGGTACAGTTTGTATAGGCTTACATTCCACAATGCTGCGCGAGTTATTTCCTCCAGAATACAGAGGGCGCGCAACACACTGCGGTCCTCTCTGTATGGTGTCATATAAGGACTTCACTATTTCCAATTGTAATTTATTGCCAGTTAAGGATTTTTTTTTCTAGAATTCGGAATTAAGTGTAATGATGAATATGTTCGACAACCGAAACACAAGAACACAATTAGATATGCCTGGGATTATATGTGCAAACCAATGTACATGTATGCACGTTATTATCTTAAATGTATCATTCCATGCTATACAAAGCTAATTGTTGCTATGTACTTAAGGTTCCAATAAACAGAACATGTTAATTATCTCGAACATTGGTATCTCTATTGTAATATTTCTGTTGAAATATGTTTTTGGCGTATGATTCAATTTTTGAAAATTAAATTTTTTTTCTTGTATTGTTGTGCACACAAATAATAAACAGGAACGTAGCAACATTGCGGTCCGCCCCTTTATTATTACATGCAAACTTGCAGAGTTCACTATAGATAGGCTGGTTAATTCCACCCTTCTCCTATATTGCAATTGGTTGTCGTCCGTCGTGCGTTAACAATTGAACATTTTTAACTTTTTCTTGGTAACTACTATTCCAATTCTTTTCAAACTTGGTATGAAGCATCCTTGGGAAAAGGGGGACATAAATTGTAAATTTCAGGACTCCTGGAGCCCTAAGGGCAGGGCAAAAACTGCTAAAAATTGACCAATTTTCAAAGATCTTCTTCTCTAGAACCGCACATGTGTAAGTAAAACTAAATGCATAGTGATGTGGAGCAGGAGGCCTCTACCAAAATTGTAAATTTCTTAATCCCCGGGGTAGGGGTTTTGATCCCAGGGCGGGGCCAAATTTAGTATATAGTGTTCATGTGTAAAACATTGAAATAACATCTTCTTTAGTGCTATTGACACTCAATTGAACGTAAATGGATATTTAGAAAGAGCAAGTAGTCCTTTACCAAAATTGTAAGTTTGGTGATCCCAGGGGTAGGGGTTTTGGTATTAGGGTGGGGCCAAAACGGTCAGTTATCAAATGTGTTAAGAATGTATTTTTTTAATTTCTTCTTGATAACTATCATTTAAATTGTTTTCAAATTTGGTATGAAGCATCTTTTGAACAAGGGGGGGGGGGCATAAATTATAAATTCCAGGACACCTGCACCCCCCCCCCCCGGGGGGGCCTTAGGAGTGGGGCAAAAACTGACCGAATTTACCAATTTTCAAAAATCTTCTCTACAACTGTACATGTGTAAGCCAAACTAAATGCATAGCGATGTAGAGCAGGAAGGTTTCTACCAAAATTGTAAATTTCATGATCCCCAGGATAGGGGTTTTGATCCCAGGGCGGGGCCAAACTTAGTATATAGTGTGTATGTGTAAAACATTTAATTAACACCTTCTTCAGTGCTATACTAAATTGAAACTAAATGGATATTCAGGAGTAGGTAGTCCTTTACAGAAATTGTAAATTACCTGATCCTATGAGAAATGGTTTGGTTTCAGGGTGGTGTCAAAATTATAATGATTGGAATGACTTATTTAAGTTTGCTAATACTGTATAAAATCTGAATGCATACATAGAAAAAGCAGAAAAGAATGTACAAAAAATGGTGAATTTCACAACCCAGGGTTTTGATTCTAGGATGGGTCCAGATTTAAGTCATATCTTTTAATGCTAATACACATATTATATTTTGTAAATCCTTTCATCAGTGTATGCACTTTTCAGGTATTGAAGTTTTAAGAACACATCTTGTTTTATACTTTTGCTGAACACTAGAATTAGATATTCAGAAGGGGATGTTCTTTTAGATTCCATAGCCAATAGGAGAAGTGATACTTTTCACTAATACTCAGGTGAACGATAAGGCCTGTGGGCCTCTTGTGTCGTGAATTTTAGTAGCAATGTAAATTTAACCGATGAACTGAAAGATCAGTCATTGTCCTCTTCCCCCATAATTTATGATTTAGAGCTTTGGATTTTTAAAGATTTGCTTGTGAAGAATCTTTAAGCAATATTGTGAAGTCAACTTATTCTCCGCCCGCCCCCCCCCCCCCTCCCATTTTTTAAACGATGCGACGAGCCTGACTATAGCACATGCGTTCATTGTATTTTTAATTCATGTCTGTTTTTTTCTAAAACATATTACGTTTAAAATTATCGGTATTAATTACATTATAACTTGGGCATAAATAAACGTCAAATGCGGTTGTAATATCGCCCCCTCCCCTCCCCAACCCAAGGAAGTGCACATTTTAAAAAAATCTCCATGAAATCGAGGAAACTAAGCCTTGTTTTTATCATAGATATAAAACAACCCGTCAAAACTTAGCATAATAAAGAATGTGGTAACGTTAGTTTCAACTATACACTGTTAGTACTATTCATGTAAAGCGTAGGACCGCAATGGTAAGCGCGTCCCAACTTCCAGTGTAAGGGGAGTACAGATGTAACTGCAAAAATGTAGGCCAATTGTGACTTTGATAAATAGACAAATTAATTTAAAAGCCCTGTATGTAAGATATTTTCCTGAAATTGACGTTCAACAACCTGCAGTTTTCTCAAAAATTGAAGAAAATAAAAATACCTGCCACATGCACATTTTCAATACCCATACAACCACGCTATTAAATCAGATGCCAACTTGAAAACTGGGAGGAGTTGGGTGGACAAACCATGTACTCATTTTGAAATATTTCCTCAAAATTGACAAAGTTCAACAATTAACCTGTAATTTTCTCAAATATTAAAGAAAATCAATATCCTTGCAACATGTACTTCTTCACAACTCATACCAACACTCCAGTAAATTAGAAGGTCATCACTTTAAAAAATTGTGGGAGGAGTTAGATGATCAAAGAATGTAACTTTGTGAAGGGGCAAACCTACAAGAGAACTCGAAGTGGATTAAAATGGCAATAAGATCTAGAGAGACACACAAAAAAGGTACAAGCAAGTTTAAACTTGATATGTGAGAAATGAAAATAGAAACGGAAAAGTACTAACGGACAGACGCAACACATACATGAATATATGCGTTATTCCAATGTGTTCAGCATGTAACATTCTTTACGAAAGAAATATTCTAAACAAGAGATGTTTGTAAAACACATATGCCCCCCATGGTGCAAAATTGAAAAGGGTTATACACACACACATCATTTAATTGAGAGTAGTATCATCAATTCAAAATATTGAGCAAACATTATCTTCCTATGTCAAGAGTGGATTGACCATGTGACCTAAAAATCAATAGGGGTCATCAACTCCTGAAGACGTACCAGTGTACCAAGTTTGATGTCTGTCAAGCAAAGGGTTCTCAAGATATTGAACGGACAGTATATTCCTATGTCCAATTTGACCCTTGACTTTTGACCATGTGACCTTAAAATAATTAGTAGTCATCTTCTCCTGAAGATATACCAGTGTACCAAGTTTAATGTCTGTCAAGCAAAGGGTTCTCAAGATACGGAGCAGACAGTATATTCCAATGTCCAGTTTGACCCTTGACCTTTGACCATGTGATCTGAAAATCAATAGGGGTCGTCTTCTCCTGAAGACGTACCAGTGTACCACGTTTGATGTCTGTCAAGCAAAGGGTTCTCAAGATATTGAACGGACAGTATATTCCTATGTCCAGTTTGACCCTTGACCTTTAAACATGTGACCTCTAAATAAATAGAGGTAATTTTCCCCTGAAGATGTACCAGTGTACCAAGTTTGATGTCTGTCAAGCGAAGGGTTATCAAAATATTGAACGGACAGTATATTCCTGTTTAGTGTGACCCTTAACCTTTGACCATGTGACCTCAAAATCAATAGTGGTCGTCTTCTCCTGAAGTCGTATCAGTGTACCAAGTTTGATGTCTGTCAAGCAAAGGGTTCTCTAGACATTGAATGGTCAGTATATTCCTATGCCCAGTTTGACCCTTGACCTCAAAATCAATAGGGGTCATCTACTCCTTAGGATGTACCAGTGTGCCAAGTTTGATGTCTTTCAAGCAAAGGGTTCTCAAGATATTGAGCGGACATTATATTCATATGTCCAGAGTAGATTGACCCTTGACCTTTTGACCTGAAAAACAATAAGATCCTCTTCTACTCATAACTAACCCACATATGAAATATCATTATCATCAAGTGAATGGTTCTCAAGATATTGAGCGGACAACACATTGTCTACAGACCGACCGACCGACATGTGCAAAACAATATGCCCCCTCTTTTTCAAAGGGGGGCATAAAAATGTAATCGAAGTTGGAAAACTGGTAACATTTATACCTCGCAACAAAAGCTTTCCCATGATATCAACATCACGGAAATCTCTCCAAGGAAGCGATGGCACTATATGGTCGCTTATTTTACAGGATCCAAAAAATATACTTTAGATGGATACTAGCTATATACATGTATATGGGTTTTTTTTTAAATATATAAACAAGAAAAAAATGATATAAATCAATTTTCATTTATAGCAGTTATAAAAGGACTAAAACCTAACACAGCACCAAAATATGTATAATTAGGTTACAAAACAACTACACATGTTATCTGAAACAAAAACAAATAATGCCAGCAAGAGTTTGTTCTTTCAAACCGTTTGACATACACTTGCCAGCTGGCCGTAAGTCAGAGAGAGAGAGAGAGAGAGAGAGAGAGAGAGAGAGAGAGAACATAACAGTAACTGTTATGGATCTATAATACTAGCCTATAATTACAGGGAAATAATACGATGAACAACAACACGAAAGAATACTGTAACTGATTAATTTCTGTAAAGAGGTTCAAGACCAAGAAGTTAACGTGGATATATGTACATTGAACTCGCAACATCTTAAAAGTGTTGAATAAAAGAAAGAGTAATACTAAGAGCAAAAAATAAAAATAAAAATAGCCTGCTCGTTTAGTCGGATAGACTAGTCGTCTACATGTATATTGCGTCATCTATTCAACGTAAATGTACATGTATTAATGTGGAATGTTCTTATCTACCCGGTACGTTATTCAAGACTCAATTTCATTCAAATAACCTACACAATATTCCAAAATTGATTAATGGAAAGGTGAAGATAACGAAGAGTGATCAATCTCATACCTCCTATAAGGTTTACAAAATTAAGAGTTGGGCAAACACGGACCCCTGGATATACCAGAAGTGGGATCTACACTGTGCATGTACCATGTCACACTTATTTCTACGCCCCTGAGCGCTAAGCATGGGTCTAAATATGTGATACTTCACCTACAGCTGGTGACGTCTCAATAGGAGTGAAAAATTCTCAAAGAAACCAACCAAAGTATAGTAAAAGTTTAACATTTTAAATATCTTAAAGAGGTTCGCACCTGACATTTGGAGTAATGGAAAAAAATAAAATAAAATTGGAAATTGTATTTTTAATTTTTACGTTGAAGAAGAATTAGGAAATTGAAAGTAAAAACTAGGGTCACAATGTTTCTTATTGAGCAACAGTGTTTTAAGCATGACCTTTTTGCACTTAAAATTTATTCAATTAAACTTGATTTGTCTGTTGGTGTCAACACGATATAAGCAACACATATCAATCATTGCATAAAATAGATACTGAAGTATGCCTTCTAAAAATAAAAGATTTAAAAAAGGTTAATACAAGTAATGAAAATAAATGACCTTTTTGCACTTGATATACATGTACGAAAAAAATCATATCAAATTTGAGTTTAAAAAGACATTAGGAGTAATGTCAATTTCTAAAATTTCAAGGTCTTGCCTTAAAATTTAAAACGGAACTACAAAAAGTGGGGGTTGGAGACCAAATTTTTAAATCACTGGCGAAAATGCTGAATTTTTATACATTTCGAGTAAATTAATTTAAACTTTTTAAAGAATCGGTGTTCTGTTTGAAAAATATATCAACCAAATTAACAAATTACAACATTTGATCTAGTTCCACGTCTCAACTACTTGTGTCATAAATTATAAAACTGAAATACACGTATAGGAGTATAAAAATAGAAGATATATCAGATGAAACAAAAGCTGTAATATCACGTAGATTTAGAACTTTTTGATTAATCAATGTCATTTTGTACGAAATCAGACACGCCCATAACAAGCATGGCTTTGTATAATATATAAACAGCAGATACGCCTGCAATATTTAGACCTTCTCCAAATACTCATTTATAAAAGAAAAGGAACTGAGGCAATGGATTTTACGAATTAGACAAAAACACCCAACAAAAAAGACAGAAGTGGTCATGACAATCACTAATGTGGATTCAGTGTATGAATTTATGCTACATGTTTTAACTCCTGTTGAGACAGTGTCATTCTATAAAGACTAAATCAATTTTGTTAAAGTTGTACATAACTCTAGTGTTTTTGTTTACTTGTAGATTAGGTAACAAAATGTCAAACAATTCCGATGTGGTGGAGACTCCAGGAGGCGGGGAATTTATGATGGAGGATTTGGGAAATTCGGAATATGCGGCTGTTGCGATACTTATTATTTTCTCCGTCATTGGGGTGTCCGGCAACGCACTTGTTTTGTATGGGTTTTCTATGTTGAAGCCAAAAATGACTTCGACGATATTCATATTAACGCTGGCAGGGATCGACTTTACTTCCTGTCTCGTGACTATTCCAGCTACGGCGGCTATGGAACTGTCGCAATTCAAGGTGCCTTATGATCCCTTGTGTAAAGCCTACCACTTTTTGGTGACTTCAACTATACCATTCTCGGCGTTTGTGATGGTAGCTATTGCCGTGGACCGCTATTACTGCATATGTAAGCCTTTCATCCAGATCATGACAAAGTTTAGAGCCAAGGTCATTGTGTGTTCGCTTAGCGTTCTCGCACTTATCATTGGATTTGTGAGCTGCTTAAACTTTGGCGTTATTGAGCAGAACTCTCACAGAAACGAGACAAACGCGACACTAGAAATAAAAGCCATGGAAGAACTTCTGTCACCGGATGACCCGGAGGTCATTAAGCTTAAAAAAAAACATTTTCCAGATCCCGTTTTACTTTGTGGAAATACCAAGAAGTTGGGAGAAACCTTTTATACGGTGTATAGTACCATTTACGCATCAATTTATGCCACTTGTGGGGTTGTAGTTATCATTCTCTATGTAATCATCTACCATTTCATCCTCACTCGACGACAACGACGACTCAGGACCGAGTCTTTCCCATGCTGCACATTTAGTAAATCACAGTTAGGGGAACCCGAAAATACCGATTTCATTTACGTTAGTCAGGAAACCCAAAATACCTCTGTTCCCGAGGACTCCGATAAAGACGCCAATTTGAACGGTCCCATGATAAAACCAAACAACGGGAGTCCACCGAATCCAAAATTGAATAACGACACCCCGCCACCAAAATCACGACAGAAGAAAAAGAAAAACCACAGGAAATCGGATGCTACATCCACGTTCCGCCTTAAACAAGAGCGGATCCGCGTAAATAACATTAAAACAGCCTTAATGTTATCTGTTGTAGCTCTCGTATTCATTGCAGCATTTCTACCAGCATGGCTCATGAAGCACAAACTCATTCCCTTTAACGTCATTGTCTTTTATATGTACTTTATCTACAATGTAGCAAATCCCTTTATTTACGCCTTCATGAACCCAGATTTTCGACAGAAAATGGCTGTTGCTGGTGCACGAATTAAGAATCAGTTTCGGAAGTAAATTACGTAACAAATAACGGGATGTTCCAGTCAGGCGAAGCTCTTTAGGGCTATTTAATAATTCAAACACCCCACCTTAGTTACGAAAACTAAAGTATTTCAAAAATTTGAAAGACAAGAGATTTAAGTTTTCGTGTTGTTTTATTATATACATTCTTTATGAATGTACTAATATTCATCGAATTTGTATCCATTAAATGTACTTAATATACAACGTACATTTAGCTTATTGACAAAAGTGGCTGTTGGTGATGCGAATTAGAAGTAGATGAATTACTCGCGGATGCGAAATTCCATACAGATTGGAGGAAATATATACATTAGTTACAGAAAATAATAACGTATTGTGAAAGTCATGTGACCAATTTACAGGAATTGGTTTAATTCCTTCATCGGTATCTATTTAAAATTTTAACAGATTTATGTTGTTGCTCAACTATAGTATTTACCATGACAAGTGTCACAACAGACCTACTGTGATTATGATGACGGAGACACTGCATGTCACGATAACTATTGAACGAAACCAGATCATGAAATGATACGTCAAAGGAAAACAGTCCTTACAAAATAGTACTACCATGACCTACGGTTTGTCCTTACAAAATAGTACTACCATGACCTACGGTTTGCTATAGTGAAAACGTTGATGCTTAGATGTAGTGAAAACTTTAAATTACTAGAGTGAATATTTTGATATTCTAATTATCTGTAGTAAAAACCTTATCAATATGATTTATTTTGGGGGTATAATTGAACACATTGACTTCTGAATAACCTTTGTGATGGATATTTTACATTAACTATGTCAATAAAGTAATACATACGTAATTTACCTTCAAACTGATTTACATATCTCATAATCTTTGAGATTCAACGTACTAAAACTTTTATCCAGTGACTATCATTTCGTTAGGGTAAATCCAATAATTTATGAACTGTAATATAAAGTACGTTTAATTGTTGTGATATTCATACAATGTTTTATCAGATATTTTATTTTGTTGTGAAGATATTAAAGTGACTCTCAAACTGTGCATCTTTTCCTTTAAAGATTACGGTGTCATATTTCTGCCATAACTTGACATATAATTATGTCGACTTGTCAGCTGTTCCACATTTTCACATTATATTTTAATTCTGATGTCAATAAAATTCACGGCATATGCTGACATCTACGTTCGGTAGTAACATCTAACAAGTCAACATCACGATCTGATATCTGAGAAGTCAACACAACCATCGGACTAGTCGAAGAAAAAGATTTGACAAGTTGCGATAATGATCTTGGTTAGACTTGCCAGATAATCATGTCGACTTGCCATTTCATTACGTCGATCCGTCAGATTTTGGCCGTGAAAGAATTATACCTGCATTTTCCAAAGTTCGGGCATATTATCGTCCGTTCACCTGTCACTTTCAAGTGTTTGACACTAAGTTTTTCTCTATACTAGTCTGAAGGACTATAGATTCTATAATTTACTAGTCCTGCTGATTGGTGACTAGCCCGGTTACTGAAAGCTGTCACCATTCCCGGTGAAGGGCCGCAAATTCTAGGCCTATGCTCGGCGCTTACGAACTTTGAGCAGGCGAGGTTCTTTATCGTGCCACACCTGCTGTGACACGGGGCCTCGGTTTTCGCGGTCTCATCCGAAGGACCGCCCAATTTGGTCGCCTCTTACGACAAGCAAGGGGTACTGAGGAACTATTCTAACCCGGATGAAAGTAGAGGTGACAATTTAAACAGTACCAAAGTGAATGACAATGCATTAGTATATACACGTATAATATCCTCAGCCAAAGGTTTATATTGTCCAGAATGTTTTTGTTTTAAAAAAGTGACTCCCGTAGGGACCCGGGTTAGAATAGGTCTTCAGTACCCCTTGCTTGTAAGGGGCGAAATCCCGTGTCACAGCAGGTATGGCATGATAAAGATTCCTCCCTGCTCAAAGGCCATAAGCGCCAAACATAAGACAAAATTTTGTAGCCCTTCACTGGCAATGGTTACGTCTACATGTTCCCGAGAGGGACGTTAGACAATTACAAATATTTGTTAGTTCTTTCCCTTATTTCAAACATAGGTGGCGCAAGACTCGTTTAAGTAAGTAATTTATTTTGGGCCCAGAGGCCGGGCATACAATAAATACAAAGACCATATACATAAGTCATAAAAGAGTGATTATTCAGAAGATAGATGAAGAAATAAACTTTACATGTTCATGATAAATCAACTTTTCTTTATGATGAACAACTATATACAGGGGCGGATCCAGGAATTGTGGTTACGGGGGGCGCCACTTTATGAGGAAGGGTGCAGGGCGAAGCCCTGGTGGGGGTCCAGATTTTATGGGGCTTGAAATATTTCTCCTATTAAGCCATTTGTACTATTTTCTATCATTTTAATAAGGTGAAAATATTAAAATTACCCAAATTTTAAGGGTTTTTTGAAAAAAATTAAGTTCTCCCAATAAAGTAATTCAAGAAATCAAAGGATTTTGTCATTTATTTCTCCAGGAGTGGAAGAAATGATTCATTCTTTTATCGTTTAGTACATTTTCCGAAACAAGATACCGCGATTTACCTCTAAATCCGCCACTGATATATGTAATTGGCAAATTTTGCAATAATAGTTACAATCGCTGCTCATAAGTCAGATAAACTTTTCTCTGTTACATAGGTTTATAAAATTCTTCCACAAAATGTTGAAAGGTTTGCGTAGGTGTTGGTATGCTACACAGTCTGATAGAAAATGGAATTCATCTTCTACCCAGTCAGACTTACAGACAGTACATTTTCTCTCATTTACATGTGGTTGAGTTCGGTTTGAATAGCTAAAGAGTGAGAACTGATTCTGAAATGTGAAATATTGCAACACATAGGGTTATGAATTACTGAAAAATATTTTTTCTACAGAATCTTGTTTCGGATAATGCATATGTTCGTAGTTATACCCCCCGCAACAAGTTGTGGGGGGGGGGGGTATACTGGAATCGGGTTGTCCGTCTGTCTGTCTGTCCGTTCGTCTGTAGACGCAATGGTTTCCGGGCTCTAAAGCATTATCCTTTCCACCTACCGTCACCATATCATATATATGGACTACCCATGGGATGAAGATGTTCCCTATCGATTTTAAGGTCAAAGGTCAAGCGCACTGGACATCGAAGTAGCAATATGGTTTCCGGGCTCTAAAGCGTTATCCCTTCCACCTACAGTCACCATATCATACATATGGACTACCCATGGGGTGAAGATGTTCCCTATCGATTTTGGGGTCAAAAGGTCAAAGGTCAAGCGCACTGGACATCGAAGTAGCAATATGGTTTCCGGGCTCTAAAGCGTTATCCTTTCCACCTACAGTCACCATATCATACATATGGACTACCCATGGGATGAAGATGTTCCCTATCGATTTTGGGGTCAAAAGGTCAAAGGTCAAGCGCACTGGACATCGAAGTAGCAATATGGTTTCCATTTAAATTCTTCAATGGCTTTTTTCATCGCATGGAGATGCTGTGTTCCTAGATACCTTTTGGGTCATAATACTGAAGTTTTACCTATTACCAACACCCTTTGGGAGATTGGGGTAAGCGGGGGGTATTCTTAGTGAGCATTGCTCACAGTACTTCTTGTTTTACCAAATTGTTTGTCCGCATTGTCTGAGAGTGTATTACACCACTGATGTTCAAAAATTTCATATACCTTATTAGTAACAATTGAAACAATATTTTTATCATGTATAGGGTATTGTATATCCAACTCATTCAAAATATAATGAATGCTTGTGTTCCAATTGCTTTATGTCCTTGTTGACTTCCGGTGTACATAAGATTTATGAGAGAGTGTGTGTAAGCTTTTTGTTGTGCAAACAAGGGGCGGGGTAGCCTTCCCAAAGCTTTAAAAAAACAAACCAAGTGGATCATTGTCATCAAACGAAACAGCGACAACGGTCATTTCACGTTCCATGCAGCGTCGTGCGCCAGAAAGACTATGACGACTTTGTTGCAGAAAGTATTTACGATGGGTTGAACATTTGCTCTGTAGATCGGCATTAATGTTTTATGCTGAAATTTTAGTTATTCTTAGTGATATATCTTAAAATTATATGACTCGAATCCTCCCTTTTATGGACTAGATGTAATCGCACAGGGAAAATTTGAGTCATCAATATGTAAACGGAATATGGTACGGAAATATATTTAAGATTTCATTTAAAAATCAACTTTAGAATCAACCAAGATCGTCAAATCATGAATGAATACGGTTGCTGACAGCAGTCTGTCCTGAAAGTTTTAAAAAATAAAGTTTGAATCATATCTACTTTTATCAAAATTAAATGCAAATTCATAAAGCTGCAGTCTGATTAGAACCAGCTCCCCTTCAATCGTCGTCCTGACGGTGATAGAAGAAAGGGGCTGGTTTTAATCAGAATGATAAATCTGTAAATTTATTCAAGTGAAGTAAATAAAATTTAACTGTCATAGATACAATATTGTGTTGATAATAAAACCCATACATATTGTACATCATTGCATTAGATTTTCCAATATTCACTTGTAACTTCCAATATGAAGTATGTTAATTCAAATTGAAAAGTGTACCACATTTATTGAGTTATGTATTTTAGTGTTAAATCATTCGTTTGATGATTCCTCATGGTACATATAAGCATGATAAATCGTTATACATGTAGGTAAACACGGGTTAAATTATGTACATCAGTTTCCTGCAACACCGTGACATCGGGTTAATGTCATTTGGATACAACCATTCCTACGCAGCTAGAATACAATCGTGCTTTAAACGCAGAGTATCAATTGGGGGGGGGGGGGGGGGGGGGAGTCCTGCATCTTATTGTTATAAAGAATTATGATGTATTGTATATCATATATTCAACCTGAACTACGGTTTAGATTGAGGTTTTACGCCGTTTTGGGGCAATATTTCAGCCATTTTACGGCGGTTAACTAATTGAAACATGTTTGGTTGTGAGTGTTTGAGTTTCCCTGACGGCCCCCAGTGAGCCTACTCTTTTTCGAACATCAGGGAAACGATCGTTTGCGTGTCAAAGGGGTTATGATTCTTGATACGGGACACCCTTTAACGTCCCGGACATCCGACGGACATAAAAGTTAAAAATGCATAACAAAAATCATTTCGTGTTTATGAACTACGGTTTAGCATGTAAAGAATTGGTTTGTAGTTAAAAACGTTCAATTGTATTGAATTTCATTTATTTAATCAATCTGACAGAGGAAATTCGATTCCAACTGAAACTCTCAACGAGCCCTCTTTTTCGCCCAGAGTCTTGTATTACGTTTTCTAAGTTCGTCTCTAAGCGCAGTTAGGACCCATGAACCGTAATCTGCCATCGTTACTAAATATTCAACAAATTTTGAATCTAAACATGTCCTTCCGATGCTCTCTTAAAATGGAGGTTAGAAACGCCTTGGATGTAAAATGATCATGCGCCACCTGTAATCAAGTTTTTATTTGCCGTGTACAATCAATCAATCAAAATAGTGAAAGGTGTCAAATCGAATCCTAACTGAAGAGGACAACACTGAGTATCAAGAGAATTATTACCGGTAAACCGTAAAATTTTATGTAAGCTGCTAACTGGATATCAAATAATCGTTCCAGGTTTGTACAGATTTCTTGATAATATTGTGATCTGGTTCCGTCCTCATTACTTAGCACACAAATGTAAGAACTTCAATTCCAGTGATGTTTGTGCATATGCCACTAAATGCTAAGTGAACGGTGGGTAGAGTGTAAATGCAGGAAATGAAAGGCCTCCATATGTGTGAAAACCACGCTCTATCTGAACACCTGTTATGAAAAATAATAACCAATGGTTAGCCACTGTGATATGACTTGATTTATTTATTCCCAATTAGATATTTTTCTTCAATGTACATGCATTGTACTCGTATATGTATATTTATTCAGGAACATATTCATCAAATCTTTAAAAAAAAAAGAAGATGTTGCTTAGACCCAAAGACCACTTCACAGGGACCATTTAGACAGAGCTCGCCTCCAAACAATATATTTACCGAATGCACCAAATCGACATGCGAGAGAACAACCCATCAGGCAAGATGATGGTTACAGAATAAACGACTCTAAGCTGTTGCAGCCGCAGAGACTTGCACTAAACTTTGATTACACACCAGAAACTAATGTGTATTAAAATACTAGTTAATTTTGAGCGTGGTAGAATAATTACTAAACTAACAAAGATGGACATTCGGAATACTCGTCATCTGACCAATAAGATCAAATTAGTTGTTGTCACCAGTTGGCGTCTATTGCCCGCTAACTAAATTCTACATGAGAACCACTGAATGAAAATTAACCAAACGTGGCCGAGTTCTTCCAGAATTGCTGTTTCCCTAATGCAGATTCGTTACGATGATTGTGAGAGTAGATGCCCTACAAAACCTACTTCTTTCTGAAAAATTATAAAACATTGCTATAAAACAAATCAAACCTTTTCTCTTTTTTATTTGCAATCTCATCTGGTGGTATCTTGCAAGGTGCAATTTTTTGGACGTCTCCAAGGATTAACCCATTTATGTATATATTTTATGCATGTTCCATGTACTCTATAACTTGTATTTGTACTTTCACTACATGTATTTTTCTAGTCAGTCTCAAAGGGGGATCACACTTTACCTGACCCCTATGTACATGTTTCAGCAGGTATTGTTTATTCAGGTGATCCCCCTTAATGGTTTGTTATACATTTTACTTAACAATTTACCTTATGTCATTCAATAAATGACATATTCGACAAAACTGCATTACAGTGTTGGGTTATTTGTTACTGCTTGGACGGTTTCTTCTCATAGGAGACACAAACCTTTTCTCTCTAAACTGCTATTAAGAAAGGTACCTGCAATTTGATACCGGTTTTTCCCATGCAAAGAAATAACAGTCCGTAAAACATTATGCTGACACAAGCATCACTCGAAACATCCGTGTATACAAAGTGAAATTTATTCCCTACTGTAGAATTTGCTTTGAAATGTTTTAGGGACAACTCTCAGATTGTAAAATGCTAATAAATCTGAACGGAAATAGGTATAACCAGAAACGATACTCAAGTAATCTGATTATCTCTCTTTAATGTTAAATACCAAACAAAAGCAAAAGAAGTAAGTGACCGCTGTCAATAAAGCTATGTGGAATTTTCATATGCAAAGTCAGTTTTCCCTTTTGTTAGTAACCATGCTTTATATTCACACCTGTGCCGAGTTCTTTCCATCTGTAAAATACAAAATAATAGAATAAATAGTGTATGTTGTATTTGGATGGAAATGAAAACACTCAAACAATATTATCAACAGATAATTCAATTTATGCCGCTTTGAGAATTTTGTAGATTTTTACACCGTCGGATAGTAACGGATTTTGAGCCAATCAAATTCTTTGTTGATATAGCGTCCTTTTTGCAAGCGTCCTTTTCCAAACTTTCCAAAGCCTGTTATTGTGCTGTGAAAATAAAACAAATTTGGCGCTGTGGAACGATTGATTCATCGTGATATTCCTCGCTTTGATAGTATACAGGTTTAGTTACCTACATTACATTGGAAGCACTGCAGGGATATTCGAGTAAGTTATTTTTTTTTACGCACATGTGATTGCAGTACCGCTTGGTCTATGGCGGGGTGGATCCTGATTCTGCGAAAACTCATATTTGTCTCCGAGGACACTCGTATGTTCGAAGACTTGGGGAGTTTATGGACTCTTCTCCGTATTTAAGTATTGGAGGAGTCTTAGGAATGCAGTAATTGTGCACTCACGTCAATTCAGGCCAGTATAAGTTGGGGTACTATGCATACAAAATGATAATTGTCTGTATGTCTACAGATTTGTCATAGCCTCCCTTATGGATAACGTTCACTTTATGATTACAGGTTAATCAGCGCAACACAAATTAGCTTGAAATCATTTACAGCTACATACATTTGTGTTTTATATGTGTACTGTTACCACTGCATGTGTACTTGGTTTCATATGGCCTACAATGATGCTCAGTAAAGCATCAACACTGAATTGTTCAGTATAACAGTTTGGTTCACTTATACTTAGTATAATTCACTCTATTTTTCATGTATAGTTTTTGGATGCTTGGTATAGTACTACCAGATAGCTGTTCAGTATAACAGTCTAGTTCACTGGTAGCTTACATGCACTGCCGTTTTAACTGTTCAGTATAACAGTTTTGATTCAGTTGATACTTTGTATAGTATCACTCTGTTATTGTTTGGGTGCTCAGTATAGCACTACCATATGCTGTTCAGTATAACAGTCTAGTTCACTGGTAGCTTACATGCACTGGCTTTTAACTGTTCAGTATAACAGTTTTATTCAGTTGATGCTTTGTATAAGTAGCACTCTGTTATTAGTTTGGATGCTCAGTATAGCACTACTATATGCTGTTCAGTATAACAGTCTAATTCACTGGTAGCTTTGATGCACTGGCTTTTTACTGCTCAGTATAACAGTTTTATTCCATGATATTTTGTCTAGTATCACTCAGTTATTAGTTTGGGTGCTCAGTATAGCACTACCTATGCTATTCAGTATAACAGTCTGGTCAATAGTTGATATATTTATATGTTAGTTGCAGATATTATCTGTAAATATCACTGTAAGTACAGTTGTTCAGGTTAGCAAACAATCCTCACTGTGTGAGGTCTTGTGGCGCAATTTTTTGGACGCCTCCAAGGATTAACTCATTTATGTATATATTGTATGCATGTTCCATGTACTCTATAACTTGTAATTGTACTTTCACTACATGTATTTTTCTAGTCAGTCTCAAAGGGGGATCACACTTTACCTGACACCTATGTACATGTTTCAGCAGGTATTGTTTTTTCAGGTGATCCCCCTTAATGGTTTGTTATACATTTTACTTAACAATTTACCTTATGTCATTCAATAAATGACATATTCGACAAAACTGCATTACGGTGTTTGGTTATTTGTTACGGCCTGGACGGTTTCTTCTCATAGGAGGCATAAATGAATCTTTGCATAGGAACAGCTGAAGTTAGCGGTAAAAATTTATGTAGTATAGTATTAGTACTTGTATTTTTGCATGTATTTTTTTTTTGTTCAAGTAGAAAATGGGTCTAAGAAGTAATTGACAGTGTTCTCCGCACACAAAAAGTTTGCTTAGCAGTGTTACATGAAATACTACTTGGTTTTCAAATGTTTCCGGTACCGAGTAATATAAACTTAATCCTAGTCGCATGACGGTTGGTTTCTTGATAAATCAGACCATTGAAAATAGCAAATAATTCGACACTACACGTTGCTTCCCTTTTGTAATAACAAAAGATGCAGCGGGTGTGTATTAAACAACTTTTCCTCTAAATCATATCCAATGTAAAACTTATACGGTACCAATTTTGATGCACCAGATGCGCATTTCGACAAATAATGTCTCTTCAGTGATGCTCAACCGAAATGTTTGAAATCCGAAATAACAATAAACTTGTAAGAGCTATTTTTTTTGGAAAAAACAGAGTGCCAAAAAATGGAGTCAAATTCGTCTAAGGATAAGAGCTACACTGTATGCACGAGGGAGATAATCCTTAATTTTAAAATGTATTTCTAAATTTTACCACAGAAATTAAATATACATCCGTATTTTCAAGCTAGTATCGAAGTACTTAGCTACTGGGCTGAAAATCCATTAAATCATAACTTATCCCCTAAAGCATTACCTGACCCATTTGGATAAAAAATTTGGCAAAATACAAACACCAACATAAAAAAGTAGAACATTTTAATTTCAACTTGCACAAATTGTCCCTAGAGTGGTCAACTTATCTGGACTGGTTAGCTGATTGAGCCGATATTGACCCTGACAATCGAGAATTGTGAGAAATATTCAAAATTCAACCCCTTTTGCCTCTCGGAAAATCATCTCGTGTCATCTTGCCGCTTTAGATATGGGTAATTGTGGTTATTTCGTGTACTTTATAGAGACACTACAGCTCATTTTCCACATTTTAATAAAGTGTTTTTTTAAAACACGTATTGACAAGATTGCTACACGTAGCCATGTCCCCCACCGCCGCAAAATAAGTTGAAACACAAAAGTCCCATAACTCCTAAAATTTGTCAAATCAAAATGACGGCGCAATATGATCAACTACATACGGTGACTAACAATCCTACAAAATTTGAACAAAATCCGTTGAGCGGTTTCTGAGAAGTTGCGTCCACAAAGTGATCCTATAGTGTAGCATGTACAAATCCAACAAAGTCCCATAACTCCTGTAAAAATTGTCGAATCAAAATGGCGGCATTATATGATCAACTAGACATGGTGACTAACAATCCCACAAAATATGAACAAAATCCGTTGAGCGGTTTCTGAGGAGTTGCATCCACAAAGTGAAGTGGGACAGACGGACGGACGGACACCGGTATTTCTATGTCCCCTTCCGCGTTGCGGTGGGGGACAATAAAATGATAAATATATCGATACTGACAATTTTGAACAATTGGATGCATCAATTTACTCTCAAATGCGCTTTGAAGATCGTCCGGAATTCAAAGGTTTCTGCATGCTGACTCGGAATTTTGAATGCTTATTTGCATCACGTGGTTTTGAATGACAGCAAAGGTGTTGTGTAGGAAATTATTTAAATTCCCCTTCAAGGGGGTTCACACTCACCTTTCAAGTATAAGATTATTCCCTGCTCCTTATAATAAGTAATTATATAAATTATTGTTTCAACAGAAACCCTTCCATGTTCCAATTGACCGATGTTTTATAACTAACATGTGTCGTGTACAGATAAAAATAGCACAAGTTTACTTTTAGAGCAGTGTCTTCGCGGCTAGTCCCATGGCAGATTTAGGGGAGCAGGATCACCCTCCCTCTCGCCACAAATTGTGAGTGAAAATTCAAATTTTGCACCCAGAAAGCCGATTACTTTGGTTAATATTTGACTTTCACATCCCCCTTCGGAAATCCTAGATCCCCCACTAAGTTACAATCGTTTCTGCTAGTCCTTTGTTTTCCAACAGTCATACTGATCGCAAGGTCAATTTTATTTCACATGAGTTTTACCTCATTTTATTTTTACCTCTTTTCTCACAGAATCTGTCAAAATTCTGGATCTATCCACTACACTTTCTCTCACTGGACGACATGCTGCATTGTTTACTGTCTATGCGCACGCGTCTGAAGACCGAAAGGAGGAGATTCGGTATTTTTTGTATAGGCCATCAAAAAGTATTAAATTTTACGTTAATACGAGAATTTCTGACTTTAGATAAATGTTATTTTCGCAAAGTTCATACATTCAACAATGCAACAAAAATTGAAAAAGCGCTGGGAAAATTGTCATTTCATGATTTTTGCGCAAAATGCTTTAATCATTCCTACAGCTGATTACATCCCCCGATTTTCGTCAACAGTGGTTAAATTGTTATAAACATGAAAAACTCAGATCTACCTACCTGTCGAAGCGGCGTGTTGTTCTCTTTTAACTCATAACCGGAAAATCCCGTGGAGATCCGGATTAGAATAGGTCCTCAGTATCCCTTGCTTGTCGTAAGAGGCGACTAAATGGGGTGGTCCTTCGGATGAGACTGCAAAAACCGAAGTCCCGTGTCACAGCGGGTGTGACACAATAAAGATCCCATCCCTTCCTGCTCAATGGCCATAAGCGCCGAGCACAGGCCTAAATTTTGCAGCCCTTCACCGGCAGTGTTGACGTCTCCATATGAGGGAAATATTCTCGAGAGGGACGTTAAACAATATTTAATCAATCAATCATAACCGGAAACACTCCAAACGAATTTTCTTGCATAACCGTAACATTATGATTTAGGACATAGGTAGCCGTGACATTGACAGGGCCTTTTTTCCGATTACAAGCTGGGAAATAATTTTTTCAAATAGTACTTTTATAATGATACATTTAATATTACCTATACAATTATTAAGTTTGGCATTTAAAAACCAAGTGATACATTAGATTTTTTTAATTCAAAATTGTTGAATTCACATGAATTTATTGACTACAATTTTATTCATAATTTTTCAACACATTTCAAAGTTATAACTGATAATGATCTTAAATATTGACTGGTAAAAATTAAATATGCAAAACATAAATGGGTTGTCAACTCATAAAAAGTAACATCATGCCACAATCAAATCAAAATCACTCCCATTTTCATGTTCCCAGTCAGCATATGATCCTTGAGTTAAAGCTGACATGAATTAATAAATATAGTATAATTCTATATGTCCGCCATATTTCTCTGCTAATCCGCCATATTAGTTGGAATTTCTATTGTTATATGCATCGGGGTTCGCATGGTATATAAGGGGACGAGCTTTGCTAAGCTTCACTTCACATCAGTGTCTTCGATTTACCTGTGCGGGTAGCTTCGACAGGTAACACGTACATCTCCGATACTAATTTATAGGACATCAAGAAGAAATGAAATCACGTTTTGGAACACCACGCAGTGCTCAAAATTATAATAAACATATCGTACAGTAGTAAATCATTTTAAATATATATATTTGGATAAATATATATAGAATGCCTTTACTTTACGTGAACGTGCGTACATTTGCAGTAAATATGTCAAAACTATGCAAAAATGCGGAGAAATATTTCATCTTTTATCTATTGATAAAATGGAATAAGCAAAGAGTATACAATCTATACCATTCACAATTACTTCAAGTAAAAGGCAAAGACATAAATACTACTGTACTTATAAAAATGGCATGTATGCTCGCCATGAAAACGCATCGAATGCGGACGACTATTTACCTGGGCCTACTCATAATATCTGTAAAGGACCGCAGATGTACGTGTACACTTGTCGAAAATACTCTAAGTAGTAGTAAAACTCCCTTTATTTGCATAATCCATGAAACAAAACGATAAACTCCATTTGCATTCCAACAGTAAACAACATTGTCCATTGTACAGACTGCGACACACTTAGCCCGTGCCGATCAGCTATCTTCAATCAGGGGAAGTATCAGAGTATAATATTTACCCTGTATTGTGCATGGATCCTTATACCATATGATTTACTGGTCAGAGTATTGCAGATTTATAAGTCAGGAAATCATTTAGGTACATAAATTTGCATATACAACACTGTACGAGTGTGTGGGATGAGAGAGAGAGAGAGAGATAACGACGAGAGAGAGAGAACCGATGATCTTGTAATAATCGTGCTCTTATTAAGACAAATGATATCGTTAATTCAATAAAAAGAGAACAGTACTAGTAACTCAATATTGCTCTCATTAATTGATAATACAGATTTATTTGATTAATTAAAAATGAAACATATTTTTAAATAATGTTATTTTCAATTACTTCATTTTATGCTAACTTAGCGCTCAATAGATCTTATATATCTATGTCATTTTGCGTTATTACATTCTGCGTCGAACTCGACGCAAATTGTACTAATGCAAAATGTAATCATCGAGTTTATCATATTATGCGTCGTTATCAAACATCAAGGGGAGAGGACAAGAGTGTCTGTCACCCACCTTTAATAACAATATCCATTTTTTGTTAGTTCGTAATGCAAATAAAAGATACATTGAGTGACAACCCTTCCCCCACTTACCCCAGCTTGAAAGTTCTGATATAATAGTAGAAGACACACACCACCACCAATTAAGAAAATGAAGATTTGAGGCACTCATAGTAGTAGAGGACTCTAACCACCCCATCCGACCCCCAACGACTGAAGAAAATGAAGTGTAGGGGGAAATTATTGAGGTAGTCAAAGTAAAAGACTCTTTAACCCTTCACCCCACATTAGGACTTTGAACATCGGACAAAACATCTTGGTTTGTTTGGGTGTTTTGTTTTATTTTATTGCTCTTTTCGTTCATCTTTTTTAATTATTATTTTGAATGGCAAGAAATTTTGAAGAATTCAATTTTCCATTTTTTCCCCTGTTGTACCCCCCCCCCCCCCCCCATGAAAAATGACGATACATGTCTGGTTATTACATGTACATTTTGTTTTGCTACACATGCATGTATACTAATTATATGGTGCATGTAGAATTGCACCCTTTACCAAGTTTTCCTTCATTTACACAGTGTAAGGAATGGTAAACCAAAATCACAAAACAAAATGCATAAAGACCAAGATATTTTCAAGCGTAGGAACTTCATTCATGAATACATAAATACATGTATTCAGAAAAATCGTATGCATGCATTGCAGGACTATAGCATATTTGTGTGTTTTAACGTTTCTGTAACATGCCATAATGATTACTTTGAGGCTTGAGTGTAATTTATTCATAAATATTTTCATTTCGTAGGTCTGGCGCAATGGTCATACCGCTGTACGTAGAACTTTCAAATTCAAATGTATTCGATAAGATGTTAGTATGCATAAATCAGTAAAATTCGTGTTGAGCTTTTATTTGATATGATACAATGTCAATATACTGTAATGCATTAGTAGGATATGCAGAAGGCAAGAGTATAAACATTTTCTTTTTTCATTATCAGTATCAATATCTATATGATCACGAAAAAACATTATATAATTTATATCCGGATTCATTTATACCGATTTAGATATCAATAAAAACAAAGCTGCATAGTTTGGGAGAGGGGTTTCTAATGAGTCTGATGAAATTAAAAGAAGGAACCCAACATTTGGGTAACAGGTCGTTCCGTCCCCCAGTCGGTCCGTCCCTAGACGGTCCGTCCCATGGTCGATTCGGCCCATTTTGCTAGGATTTATAATTGTTGTTTGAAGTGAGATGGTTATGAAAATGTCGTTATTCAACTATGTATAGCAATAAATTTAAATGTGTGTCCCATGTCCACTGATCATTGTGAAAACACCTTAGTGAAAACAGTTTTTATAACTGCATTGTTGTGCAACCTTTCATCATTACGAGCTTACAGTAACCTACATGTAACTATTAGAAGTTTTTTGTTTTTTTTTAAAACTCCAGAAGTTCAAAGAATTGCTCATGATTTGGAAATAGAATGTGGCAGGTATAGAAATATTCCAAGAAATGAGAGTATGTAAACTTTCTCTAAAAACAAAAGGTATTCTTTGTATTGAAAATGAAGCCCACTTTATCGAATATTGTGATGTGTATAATGATCTTAGAAAAAGCTGTCAAATATCAAAACATCTCTTCTTTTTGGGAAATACTGAAAGCTTATTTCAATATAGAGGAACAAATACCTTAAATGCTTTGGCAAAGTATGTCTTTCTTCCTTTTAAAAGAAGAGATATTCGTTATGATAAACAGTCTCAAGAAGATTAATATACATTACGTGTGATCAAGGTTAATTAGTCTGCAAAAAAGCCATAAATACCATAGAGCATATTAAAGGATGACTACCTGATGACAAGATATCAGCGGCACACACACCATGCATGAAGATGAAATACACAGATGAATTAAATCAATTCAGTATTGTAAATACCACTTGAAAAAATATGATTTTTTCTGGGCCGGATCGACTAGGGGACGGATAGTCTAGGGACGGATCGGTAATGGGACGAATCGACTAAGGGACGGATTGATTATGGGACGGAACGTCTAGAAAGCAACATTTGCATTCAAACTAGATATACTTCAACATAAGTTCATTTCTGCTTTGACTGAAAGCATGATTCTAAATTTGGGAACGAATCTTGCATACAAAATAATTAATAGGGGAACACATAAATTCGAGCTCCTTTGGAATTTAATGAAATGTAGATATGCACCTTTCTTTCAACACGAATTGATATGTTGTTTCAGGCACGAAAACAGGGGGTTGGGGTGGGCAGGAAGGCTGGTCTGCTTTCCCCACTTTTTTTTGACAATTTACTTTTCCCCCGTTATTCTAACATACAAAGTCAGTATTTTCTACATGCACAGTTCAAACTAATATTTTTTTTAAAATTTGTAATGAATTCAATTATAAGCATCAACTCCTGTAAGTTTCCAATATATTGTCAATCACAAATTTTTAAATAGCTGGAAATTTTTAATGCTTGAAAGCTTACATTTATATAAGTGATCAATTTTCTTTCCTTCTATGAAGTGATATATTATAAATCGAAGTAGTACGGTCTCTCTCTCTCTCTCTCTCTCTCTCTCTCTCTCTCAATGAATATGGACATACAGAGACCGTAAATAATTATGTGGTTCCAAAAGAGACAAGAAAACTATATTTTCGTTTATAAATATCCTTTCATATGTGTCTTTGTGTAATGAGCTGTTTATTATGGATTGCAAATGTAATACACGCATTTGCACACAGATGTATATTTTCGATCATTATTCCCTTATTTGCATATCCAAGTTTGTATATGATCATCGAGAAATTTTGAATTGTGCACGCAATATATCCAACCAGATATTAGATTCCCCATTTCTATAAACTGCAAAACCTCGACCAGACAAGCATTCAATACAGGAAAAATTTTCGACTCTGACATCTCCCCTGATTGAAGACACCCTGTTTGGCACGGGTGAAGTGTGTCGCAGTCTGTATAATGGAATGAGAACGTGTTGTAAAGTTCTAACGGGATACAAATGGAGTTTATCATTTTATTTCGTGGATTTATCAGAATAAAGAGAATCTAATATTTTCGGTAAGTGCACATCTCCGATACCTGTTGAATAGACGCCCGTATTTGATACTTTTTTTTGGCGATTATATCTTGTGCATTGCATATTATGCATATGGCATGCACCTTTATTTTGCAAGAATTGATATAAATAATATATTTTATTCTCTTTGCCTATTCCATTCTATCAGTATGTAATTGACAAATGATTTATCCGCATTTATTTTATTAGAAAATGCAAATACTTGCATGCACTTACAAGCATGCAAGAAAAGCTTTTTTTTTTTTTTTTTTTTTTTTTTTTTTTTGGCATTTTTGTCTAACTTATCTAAACTTCCAGAATGTTGCATTAGTATACAATCAATATTTTGTAATTTTGAGCAAAGCATAATGTTTTAAAATGTTATTTTGTTTCTCATTCCCTATATATTACTATCGGAGATGTGCACTGGTCGAGTCCACCTAGAAAAATCACTCAAGTGTGACAATCACATTTGGGGTATATACGGGTAGAGTAAATTAGGCTACCTGAAAGAAATATGGCGGATAAGATGAGAAAGGTGTACGTATTTATTAATTCATGTCAGCTTTAACTCAGTTGAAAGGGTAGATTGGGTGGTATATGTAGTACTTTTCTTAGAGAAATCCTGTGACACATAATCTGCAAAAGAGAGGGCGAAGATAATATAACACATTATTATATAGCTAATAAATAGTCTAATATAAAATCTGCGTAAAATCTAGAGAATGTTAGCGTTCAATATCCTAAGAATTTATTGAACGCTAACTTTACATTGCGTAAATTGTATGCGCCCGAAACATTCCGAGTATGAGCGTTCAATATTGACGTTACCGTCACGACGTAAACAAGCAAAAATGGCAGACGACGGTCCTCCAAATTTGACAGAGCCGGTATTTGATATTTACTTAAGCATTATGTTTTACTGTACATAAACTATGATGTCCCCATTTACAAAATCAGTTTGCTTCATGCATTAATGACGGGTTAAATATTAAACAGTTAAGAAATGCATGCTGTTATTGCACACTGGCAATTTTGATGAATTCTCGTCTATTTTGGAGTAGTTTGAGTGAAAATGGATATAACTTAACAACCAAATACTTTAATTATATAATAAAAGGGTTATTGAACTTATATAGGTGAATATTGGCACTCGTTGGCTGTCAAAATGCACTCACAAGCTCGTGCATTTTCACAGCCAACTCGTGCCAATATTCACCGATATAAGTTCAATAACCCTATAATACAATTTATAAATAACTCTAGAGATAAAAAAAAAACCACAAAGTGAAACCTAAATGGTAAAAAGATGAGATAATGATGCATGTGTGATCGCCAATTGCTGGGGGAGGGGGTGTCTCAAATTAACAATCTTATGTAAGACGTTTCTCCAATCTAGGAGCTTTCTATTTCTGATTTATCTCTTACCCACTGTAATGACTTGTCTTTTATGTAGTTAATACTCTTTGCATGAAGATGGCTGTGTACATGTACCTCTGCTCGCTTTCGCCTTACCGGTTTTGGGATGACCTTCACATTGGCTTGTTATTTTGTTGACTCTCCAGTAAATACCAAACTCATCGCGATATTAAGTTTTAAACAAGCAGGCCTAATGTCTAACTGTCTATAGTAAATATTCCACTTTGGTATTGTAAATAAGAAATGCTGTGTCGCGGAAATTTCCAGACCTGTTTGAGCGTCTTCAATGAGATTTGGTTTTTTAGAATACTCATATATCTTTAACAATCCATTTTCACTTTCGTAGTGCAGCGATGTTCCACAACAACTCCCGGAAGTTGAAAAATAACATGAAATATTGCATTGTTTGTACTACCGCCTTTTTCACCAAACAATATTGAAGATTTCTAACAAGGGGCGATAACAACGCCCAAACCCTCAATAATACATCTTTGTAGATTTTTCAAAACAGCTTTTAATGTGAAAAATGGATAAGGTTCTAAAAAAATATTTTTCAGCAAAATACATGTAATACGCAAAGGAAACATTATTTTTACAATCATCTTTAATAAAAAAAAAAAAAAAAAAAATTGATAGATGTTTACCGCCACACTCAACAATTTTTCAGTTATCTGGTGGCGCCCAGTTTTTATTGGTGGAAGAGAGAACCCAGATACAATGTACCTGGGAAGAGACCACCGACCTTCCGAAAGTAAACTGGGAAACTTTCTCACATACCGACGCGAGCGGGATTCGAACCCGCGCCGACAGAGGTGAGAGGCCGTGTGATTTTGAGCGCGATGCTTTAACCACTCGGCCACGGTTAAATAATAATTAAAACATACTAAATTGTAAATATATATAGTGTTTCTAATTCAATTTTCGCCATGTAGATATTATTTGCCAAGCTCAACAATTTTTACAAATGTTGGAACTAGGATTAGTCTTTAAAAAAAAACTTTATTTTCATCAATTTTGTTACCTGCTCTTGATAGAAATTAGCTTCTCAAAAAGGGGCAGAAATCTTAATTAGTGATGTGGGTCTATCTCGAGACATCATACAAATAATCTAATCACCAGAATGCATGTTTACAGTATTTATTGTGTTGATAATGCTTCATTGTCATTTGTAGATATGCATTTAGTTGAGACAGGAGGATGTAATTATTTTCCCTAAAGTTATAGTGGATCCAAGATGGGTGGAGGATGTTAGAATAGCATGTGAACACTTCTCCTATATGGCTTATCCGATATACTTGAAATTGTGTACACTACTTCAATGCCATTTGCAGATGTGCTTATTGTAGGGACAGGAGGATCTTATTATTATCCTTAAAGTTATAGTGGATCTGAGGAGTGGCGGGTGTAAAATAGTTGTGAACACTTCCTATATGGCTTAAAAGGAGTACATAATGTCTTTGTTCCTGCTCATGCTTTCTCCTCCATACCATGCAGTACATTACATATGTGCGGTTCTTGAGAAATTGTTTGAAAATTGGTCAATTTTGAGCAGGTTTTACCCCGCCACTAGGGCTCCAATTTTGGTAAAGGACAACCAATTCTTTCTAAATATATATTTACTTTCAGTTTAATATCAATAGCACTAAAGAAGATGTTATTTATTACACATAAACACTATATACCAAGTTTGGCCCAACCCCGGGGTCATAACCCCTATCTTGGGGATCATGAAATTTACAATTTTGGAAGAGGCCTTCCTGCTCTACATCACTATGCATTAATTTTCTTACACGTGTGTGGTTCTTGAGAAAAAGATTTTTGAAAATGTGTCTATTTTAGGCAGTTTTTGCCCCACCCCGAAGAACCCAGGGGTGCAGGAATCCTGAAATTTACAACGTATGCCCCCCTTGTCCTAAAGATGCTTCAAACCAAATTTGAAAAGAATTCAACTGGTAGTTATCAAGAAGAAGTTAAAAATGTTCAATTGTTAACGCACGACGACGGACGACAACCAATTGCAATACATATAACTGAAGTGTAATGAACTGATGTTTTGTTTTTAATAATTGATATAAATATTTGTAAGCATGAAAGGTGAAGATAACGAACAGTGATCAATCTCATAAATCCTATAAACAATACAAAATAGATAGTCGGGCAAACACGGGACCCCTGGACACACCAGAGGTGGGATCAGGTGCCTAGGAGGAGTAAGCATCCCCTGTCGACCGGTCACATCTTGCTAGATGTGTGTTTTGATTTCAATATATTGTAGATAAGGTCAATTTTTGGAGTGAATTATATACGGTCTACGTTTGGTTTAATTTTGATGATATTTACACTATTTTAGCACTGTACATTGTATGTACATGTATATCCATGTAATAGGAATGAAATACTGCTCGGTATCAAAACGAACTACCATATATGAATAAATTGTCATTGATACGATTTTCATATCAAACGCCATTTTTCAAAGCAACAATTGTTTTGTTCACACTCAAAGAGTCTAGCCTCTGCACATGCATCACCCTGGATTTACCCGATTCTTCGCAATCAAACTTGCATATGGTATTAGCGGTTTCTACAGTGGTACTTCACACACACAGATATGATCATATGAGTGAATAATTCTCGAAGGGAGGTAACATACAAACAAAATCTTCTAAATATGAAAATTTATAAACATGTTGAAAATAGATCTGCAGATATACGTACAGTGTATGTACTATAGTATTTCTGCAAAAATATAAAATTCGGTGTATTTGTCATTTTAAGAGCCACAGATCATTAGTGAGAGTAGGACGACGAAGATGGATAAACAAGAGATGGATAAGAAATAAACTATCACCTCCTCATTTATTTCCTTTTAAGCCACCAGATCTTTTGCCTATAGACATGTGGCGATAGAAGGGATTAAAACACTATCAGTGATGTACAATTAAGACGTTTATTAATTTCAACAAACGTCTTAAGAGACAGGAAGGTTCTCGACTGGGATTGGAATTACATCAAACACAAAGACGTGCAATACATTTTCCAGTTTAAATGTCATGTCAAAACATTGTTATAAAATCTAATCCAAAATCATTTAGTGTAATTCGCAAGTCTGGAAAAACATCGGTGGTTGTCCTATTTTGTTTCAATTTCGTCTTAACATATATGAGTGAAACATTACTTGTAGCATGTACATGTACTATACAGCGGAAACAAGGAGAAACGTATTGTACCACACCATATGCGAGAAGTGGTGTTAATCAAATGTAGCTTTTGAAAGTTTTCGTTGATTCTGAATCACGAAACGTTTCCCAAGTCTAGACATTATAGCTGCTTTTTCAGTATAAACTGAAAATGGAAATATCCATATCTTGTGATCAGTCATTCAAAACATTACATATTTCTGTACATTGTTAAACACCACTTTGATTATATGCACAAGTGCTCTAAAGTTGATATTAGCAAGAGCCTCACTGGTCTTATCGGTCACCTGAGTTAAAAGTATCACTGGCCCCAAGGGCTATGAAATCTAGAAAACAAACTCCTGTTCTGCTCATCTAAACTAAATTCTAATATTCAGCAACAATATAACACAGGATATGTTCTTAACACTTAAATGTCCCCTAAAGTGCCTATACTGATGAAATACATGTATGTTACATAATATATCATATCTAACACTTGACACGATATGGCTAATTTTGATCCGTCCTAGAGTTAAATCTCCGGGGTTGGTACACCCTTTTCTGCTTTTCCTTAATATGCATTTAGTTTTTATACCCCATCAGCAAAATTTAAAGAAGTCTTTCAAGTAACAAAGACAATGATCACTATAATAAATTTGGTTCCACTCTGGAACCAAAACCTTTACCCCTGGGATCATGGCATTTACAAGTTTGGTAAAGGACTACCTACTCCTTTTCAATACCCTTTTAGTTGAATTCAGCATCAATAGCATTGAAGAAGATACTATTTAAATGTTTTACACATATACTAAATACATATATTTGGCACCGCACTGGAGCCAGAACCTCTACCCCAGGAATAATAGAATTTATAATTTTAGTAGAAACCTTCCTGCTCTGCACCACGATTCATTTAGTTATTCTTACAAATGTGCAGTTGTAGAGAAGAGTTTTGAATATTGGTCAACGAATGAGTTTTTACCAAGAAGTTAAAAATAGTTATCAAGAAGTTACAAATTTTGAACACATTTAATCACTGACAATTTTGGCTCCATCCTGATACTGAAATCACTACTACTGGAAATTCACAATTTCAATTTAGTATCAATAACATTAAATATGATTTTAAAAAAATGTTTTACACTATGCAAGGTGAAGATAACGAACAGTGATCAATCTCATAACTCCTACAAGCAATATAAAATAGATAGTTGGGCAAACACGGACCCCTGGACACACCAGAGGTGGGATCAGGTGCCCAGGAGGAGCAAGCATCCCCTGTTGACCGGTCACACCCGTCGTGAGCCCCATATCCTGATCTGGCAAACGGAGTCATCCGCAGTCAAAATCAGTGTGCCAAGAACGGCTTAACAATCGGTATGAAACACGTCAGACAACATTTGACCCAATGCGAGGTTGTATTGACGAACTAGATCGTTATAACGACCATAGCATTTGCGAAATGCTGACTTCAATCGAGACTGTTGAAATCCCTGTACCATCAACTTGTTTGTCAGTAGCTTACCTCGATTTAAAAACTGACTATACCCAGAACGAGCTCTTGCATATCGAATCAGTTGAGATATATAAACACCATATGCAGGTGATAATGGAATATTGCTACATAAATGTAAGAAGTTGACGATGGAGAAGCTGAAATCATCCCGTTTGTCATACAGTTGAGTTGTTAGTTTGCCGTTAATGTCTACTTTCAACAAAATATCTAAGCATGAAGCAGAAGTGGACGACTCTGTGGTGTCCTTTATTTCGAGCTCACAGGGATATATCAAATCGACATATGAATGAAAGCTATTATTGTTAATAGACAAAACGTCATCGATATATCTAAAAGTCGAATTGAAGGTCACAGCGAGAGATTTTTTCTTCTCACGTAGAAGTTTTTGAATAAATTCTGCTTCATATGAATATAAAAACAGGTCAGCTAACAAAGGAGCACAATTCGTGCCCATGGGAATTCCAACAGACTGTTGGAAGACCTGATCACTAAAGACCACGAAGATATTGTCAATGAGGAAGTCTAGCATATTTTTTATTTCAACTTCAGAGTACTTGTGCGTGGAATCACAGTGGTGTTTAACAAAGTAAGTTTTTGAATGACTGATCACTAGATATGAATATTTCCGTTTTCCGTTTTTGTTGAAGAAGCAACTGTCTATGATGTCAAAAAGTCTAGTCTTTAATTTATCGTGAGGAATGGTCGTGTATAGTGTTGAAAAGTCATAGGTTTTAATGCTATTGATTTGGGAAAAATTCTGTGATTTCAAGTTTACTAAAAGTTCTTTAGAATTTTTTAGAATCCACATTTGATTAACACCACTTCTGGCATATGTAGTCCACAGTAAGTTTGAAGTTTCTCCTTCACAGCTGTTAACATTTTCGTGAGGAGCAAAGATAGGGGCTTGGTAGAGCACTTACTGGATCCAGCAATGTATCTTTGTTTGTAAGGGTTTTTATGTAGTTTAGGAATCCAGTATAGGTACGGTAACTCATATTCATTCGACCCATTGACTGGAATATCAAATGTGTCTAAAACTGAATAATGGTTTTGAAGAATTTCGTCTTTTGAAAGGGCAGTTGGAGTATAAGTATGATTACCAAAAGTGGAATTAATGCCAAGTTCGTTTAAAATACAGTTGTAATAATGAGCCTTACAAACAAAAGACAATGTTGTTACTAGCTTTGTCAGCTGGAACCAAAACATATTCCTCATGTAACCTATCTAATTCTCTTATCACTTCTGGTTTACTAAACACAGAAGGATAGATGGTACGTACTTTTGTTTTCATGTGTCTAATGTGGGATTTTAATATACCTCTTATGCTTTTAACCCATTCTGACAATGTATCAAGTTCTTTTCCATATTTAGCCCATCGTCTGGCATAATCTTCGACAGAACTCATAATAGAGATGAAGTTCTGTCGCCAATTAAAAGACCGAGGTTCTCTGTATTTAGGACCTTTAAGAATAAGTGATTTGAGGTCCTCATTTTCAACTATATCAACATCACCAGTAATGACATGTCCAGCTGGACTGTAGTTGAAAGAAGATGAAGAACAAGAACATGTTGGTGGGATACGTATAAGATGGTCTATATCTAAGCACTGCAAAGTTTGTTTATAATTAAAAAGTTTGGATGCAATAGTAGAAGTATAGCTGTAGGAAATACAGGGTGTAGGGTATATAAAAATGTTCAGTCCCACCATGGAGTTAGATCCTCTAACCCGAGGATCATGAAATTTCCAATTTTTGGTACACTGCTCTACATCACAATACAGTTAGGTTTCCTTACAGATGTGCGGTTGCCGAGAATAAGATTCTTTTAACAATGAAATTAGTCAATTTTTGCCCAGTCCTTAAGAACCCAACGGTGCAGGAATCCTGACATTTACAATGTCACCATTGTCCCAAAGATGATTCATTATAAATTTGAAAGGAAAAGCAATGATAGTTATTGTGCGGAAGTTAAACATGTTCAATTGTTAACACATTTAACCACTAACCATTTTACCCCCACCCTGATACCAAAACACCTTCCCCTGAGATCTTGAAATTTACAATTTTGTTAAAGGGCTATCTGCTCTTTCTAGATACCCATTTAGTTTCAATTCAAAATCAATAGCACTAAAGATGTTGTTTAAATGTTTTATACATAAACACTATACAGTGTATGAAGTTTGCCCCCCCCCCCTCCCCAAAAAAAAAGAGTGGATCATTCTAATTTATGTGCAAGCCTTCCTGCTTTACATGACTATGTGTTTAGTTTTTCTTACAGATGTGTGGTTGTAGAGGTGATTTTTGAATTATGGAAGATTTTGTCTCGCCCCTTATACCCCGGTGCATGAGCCCTAAATTTACAATTCATGCCACCCTTGTCCCAAACATGCCCCATACCAAATTTCAAAAGAAATGGAGTGGTAGTTCTCAACAAGCTAGAATTGTTATCGCCAGGTGGACGACGACGACGACGACGAGCGCTGACCAACTGTAATAGTAAACGCAGGTGACCTAAAAGATGCTAAGATACCTCATTAACAAAATTTACGTGGTCTTTGGTGATCAAGTCTTCGAATAGTCTGTTAAAATACCCATGGGTGCGAATTGTGCTCCTTTATTAGTAGATCAGTTTTTATATTCTGATGAGCAAAATTTATTCAGAAGCTTTTACATGAGAAGAAAAATCTCTTTCTGTGGTTTGAACACTTCGACGTTTTATCTACTGGTATATACAATGTCCATTCTCATTCGTTTGTTGATTCGATATACATGTACATTGTATCCCAGTGAACTCGAAATAAAAGAAACTACGGAGTATTCCATATCTGGATATTTTATTGAAAGAGATGATAACGGCAAACTGACTACTCAATTTTAAGACAACGGGATTACTTCAGTTTCTCCATCGCCAACTTCCCAGATTTAATGTCCCTCAACTGATTCGATAAATACGTTAATGTTACAGAGGTTTCAACAATCTCGTTTGAAGTCGGCATTTTGCAAATTCTATGGTCGTTATAAGGATCTTATTTGCAAATACAACCTGTCTGACGTGTTTTGTACCACTAGTTTGGACCTTTTTCATATACTGATTTTGACTACAAATTACTGTTTACCTTATCAAGATAGAGGGCTTACAGTTGGTGTAACCCGTCGACAGGAGATGCTTACATGTACTACTATCAGGCATCTGATCCCACCTCTGGTGTGTCCATGGGACTTTTGATTTTGTGTTCTTTGTGGGAATTATGAGCTTGATCCCATGGAGATCCGGGTTAAGAGTAGGTCCTCAGTACCCCCTTGCTTGTCGTAACTAAATGGGGCGGTCCTTCGGATGAGACGGCAAAAACCGAGGTCCAGTGTCACAGCAGGTGTGGTACGATAAATATCACTCCCTGCTCAATGGCAATAAGCACCGAGCATAGGCCTAAATGTTGCAACATTTCACCGACAGTGGTGACATCTCCATGATATGTGAGTGAAATATTCTCAAGAGGGACGTTAAACAAAATTCAATTTATTAATTGATCACTGCTGGTTTTCTTCATGTTTAAATTTCATTATCTGCAATTGATTAAACCTTTGGGAGAGGTACAATTACAATTTTCAAATAAAAATCATAGTGCGCATTCATTGAATAGAAAACAGTGAGTGGATTATTTTAAAAGCTTATGTAGCGTGAACCAATAAATATATTTGCCGCTCGTGATGGGAATTCCTGCGTGTTATATTATCCAGGGTAGGTGGATCATATTCAGTTAATTCTGTTATATCAACTTTTTTTCCCTTTGTTGTTCAAACTTAAGGTCTGTTTATTTGGGAGTGGTGTCATTTCTCACCGATTCTACACATAGCCCCATGATCATGAGGGGAACCTCCACCAGACGTACATAAATCTAAATTTAGGTTAGTGTTAAAGCAAGTAATCTTATCAAAATAAATAGATCACTGCTGTCTGTAGCTTAAAGTAATTACAACCCGTCAACAAGATTAAGATAATATAAACATATTAAAGGGAAAGGCAACCCTAACCACGTTGTTGCTTATGTGAATAAAGTATCACTTACTGAAAATGACAGTCTTTAACAACAAGAGGCCCATGGGCCTAGAATCGCTCTTCTGATACATTGTAGAACAGGCAAAAATTCTCACTAACCAAGATTCATAAATTAACAAAGTTTGATGATGTTAAGTCAAATAGTACCTGAAAATTTAAATGTACCTGTCCAAAAGTAGGTCACGGTGACCTACTTTTGGTCGACACACTGAAGACTCAAGATGCATCAACTGATAAGTCAAATAGTATTCAAATATAGCCGTCAAATTCCAAGAGAAGGCCACAGTGACCTACTTTTTAGTCGACACACTCCAAAGACTCCAAGATGCATCAACTGACAAAGTTTGATAATTGAAGTCAAATAGTATCTGAAATATTCAGATTTAAACGTCAAATTCCAAAAGTACTCTGAAGACTCAAAACCCATCAACTGACAAAGTTTGATGATTGTAAGTCAAATAGTATCTGAAATATTCAAATATAGCCGTCAAAATCCAAAAATAGGTCACGGTGACCTACTTTTTAGTCAACACACTCTGAAGACTCAACATGCATCAACTGACAGAGTTTGATAATTGTAAGTCAAATAGTATCTGAAATATTAAAATATAGCCGTTAAATTCCAAAAGTAGGTCACGATGACCTACTTTTTGGTCAACAAACTATGGAGACTCAAGATGCATCAACTGACAAAGTTTGATGATCTTAGCTTTCATAGTGTCCAAAATGTGCATCTAAAGTTGAAAATGTGAAATTTGAATGTCTGCAAAATTCAAAAAGTGGGTCACTGTAACCTACTTTTTTTATATAAATATGTTTCGAGGCCTCTCGACGCATCAACTTGCAAGGTTTGATGATTCTAAACCTCTCGGTATCTGAAATAACAACCTAAAATGTATTCATAAATGATTAGCCATAAAATTCAGAAAGTAGGTCATGGTGACATACTTTTCACATGCCGCAGTTCAAGGTCCCATGATCCATCAACTGACAACTTTTGATGATCATAGGCTCAAAAGTGTCCAAGATATGCATCAAAATCCATTTAATAATAACTACCTGCGAAATTCAAAAAGTAGGTCACCATGACCTACTTTTGAGACAACATGATATTAAGTCCTAAGATGCATCAACTGACAAAATTTGATGATCCTAGTCCTTATACTAAGCAAAATATCAAAGTTTTAACAAAACAAAATTTAAGGTCAACTTTGAAGTGACCTTGTGACCACACCCTTTGCCCCAGGATAATGCCTTGAACAATTTTTTATCTACAACCTATCCTCATCCTTATGCATAAGTTTGGTAATAATTTGCCCAGTGGTTCTTGAGAAGAAGATTTTTTTAGCAACCACTACCTTTGTTTGCATTTTCCTAATTATCTCCTCTTGTTAAAGGGTCACAACCCTAGTTTTAGTGCAAATGAAAGCCCTTGGGCCAAGGATACCTTGTGACAAATTTGACAAAAATTGGCCAAGGGGTTCTTGAGATATAGCCCTTTTCCCAAAAAGTTGACGCACACCACACATATGGCCATATGATTAGCTCTTTGAGCCTTCGGCTCAGAAGAGCTAACAAAAATCCTTGCTTAACGATTAAATCAATATTGATCTTCATATATTTTAAATTACCCGCCACTAAGAGAGCGGCCATTGAAGTTTAATTCATGACGTCATACCGTCGGTTCCGGATTATTTCATCAGCAGCACTGTAAACATGACAAGTTATGAACAGTCAAGTTTATAGCCGTATAAATTTGAGCCCGTTCTTTCACAATAAGAAGGTAAGAAAAGACGTTCAGTCGAGTCGCAGACCAGGCAGACGGCACACGTTTCTTAATAAAAATGTCTTTAACCTCAACTTGTCATTACGCAAATGACGGATCCACAAATTACATAGTCTTTTCTTTTCAGATGACTTGGTTGAGTCAGGAATTTTGAAAACATTTTTTTTACCACACCTCCCCTCAACATTATTGTAATTAACTGCTTGACATAAAGGCATCAGCCTATTTAGTCGTAAAATCTACCACATGAACATATTTGATGATCTTAGAATCTCATCGAAACCGGAACAGATGGCGTGACGTTAAAATTATTTATTTTTGTTGTCTTGAATACAAAAGAGTTCCACATCATGGCAGCCTCTATAGATACATGTAGCTGGAATTTGAATTTTTAACATTTTCAAATTAGTACTGAAGCTTATCTAGGCCGCATATCAACAAAATACTGTAAATGTATTACATTTGGCTTCCGCTAAATCAAGTACATCGCTAAATGCCATCCGTTGAAAAAACGATTTCCGCCAAATATCGTACACGCCAAATATAATACGTTTACAGTAATATGGCAAATTTTTATCAAGTTAAATCCTTTCATTATCATGTTTATTTATATTTTTTTAGGTTGCCTTCCCCTTTATCATGCAAACAATTTCACAAAACCACTTTATTACCATATATTATGCAACCTAAATGACAAATTGAAATTATGTTTCTATATGAGCATATATGTACAGATCTGAAAACGAACAAAATAGTCCCCCACACGAAACAGTACCTATTGTATGGTATGCTGCATGTTGATATTTGTATGTTTTTTTCCCCAGGATGCAATGGCACTAACATACAGAAAGATCAAATGTCAGACAAACAAAACTAGCACAACGGAAATTATGGTGTAAAAAACGGAAACAGTACAGAGCGAGGAGAAAAAATAGCAACTACCGTAACTCGTTCACATTTACCAGAGGCCCTATGACCTTCACCTCAAAGAATATCTAGCCACAAAAGGCGAGTACGTTCGAGAGCCAAATATTACGGAGACAATGAAAAAATCATGGAAGCATTAAGACAGGGGAGAAGGGAAAAAAGAAAAATACATGATGGATTAGGAAAAGCAAAACAGACCCACCCAATACAAAATCAAGCGAATAACTAGTTCTAATTGTAACGGGGACCGTTACAGATGTTCCCCAAACCTCCCCCAATTCAAAAGTGATGTCCTTGTGAATCTATAGGAAAAAATCATTTTATTTTAGCCTTTAATTACATGTAGTACGTTCAATATGGTCATTTCAGTACCAAGAAATGAAAGAAAGCGTTGCACGTGCATACACACGCACGCGTGTATGATTCCGAATTTTTGTTCATGTTGTTCAACAGGCATTTGTATCATATACCCACAGTATGAATTTCATAACGTTTCCAACAAATATAAGGAAGTTATAGCGATTTTAAAATCGTCCAATCAGAAATCAGCACACGTGCATGCACGTGATGAGCAGTAATTCTAATCACAGCAATTTGTAAGGAGTACCAAGACACATCAAAACCCCTAATATCAATAGAATTTGAAGAAAAACAAAAACGTTGTCGTCCTTTAAAAATTGAACATTTAAAAAACGTTGCACGCGCATGCGCGTGTGCGTTGGCATTTTTTTGTTACACCAATATGTCGATACACATATTGTCTACCTATGCTGTGAATATCATCTCATTCGCTTCATAAATAAGATAGTTACAAACGTTTGAGTATTATCCAATCAAAATGAAACACACGTGCATGCGCGTGCAAATTGGTAATTTTGACCATGGAAATCAGTTAAGGGTCTCAATATCTACCTACGATATAAATTTCAAGCCATTTCAATGAACAACAAAAAAGTTAGACTGATTCCAAAGTTAGTGTACAAATTTTGTAATGCGCGTGCACGCGCATGCGTGCGCATGCTGACAAAATAACTATTATTTTTCATATGTACAAATGATATACTATCATCCTATTTAGGTTTTATATCGATTCCTTCAATATTCTGATTTTCCATTTTTTGTACTAAAATTGCAATGCACGTGCGCGCGCGTGCATGCACGTGCAAACAAAATGACTATCACTATGCACATCTACAAACGCTATACTATCATCCTGGAAAGTTTCATATCGATCCCTTTTGTAGTTTCTGAGAACACTACCGGACTAAAAAGTACCGGAGAAAAAGAATAATAATAATAACTAGATGCAATCTCGTTGCGAGCAACGAGTGGGTCTTCCGTCCAATTTTAGATGTGAGGAGATAAGAATTTGACTGAGATTTTTGTTCATAAATAATGATACAAATATATTGTCTAGACGTACAATTTAGCTTCGGTAATGTTTTACAAATATTGATCATTTAAGTGCTATGAATTAAAGAATCTCTGCCGCGCTCGGCCACTAATGAAAGGGGTCAGCCTTTTTTTCGACAAAAAAGTTAATAATGTTATTTACTGCGATACAAAGTCGACTGATCAGGCGAGTCATGTCGCCCGGAGGCCTTTTTTTTTTATCATTCTAGATATACCTCGCAAAACTGAACAAATTTTGTTCTACATGTCCTATTAAAATTTTCTTGAGAAAAAAGTTATTGATTGTGACATTTATGAGACTGTTAAGGCGAGTCATAAGACCCGTGGGCCTTTTTCTTGATATCGTTTGAAAGATCTTGCAAAACTGAACAACTTTTGTTCTACATGTCTTATCAAAAGTTTTTCGAGAAAAAAGTTATTGATTGTGACACTAATCAAACTGTTCAGGCGAGCCATGAGGCCCGTTCGCCTTTTTCATGATGTTGTTCGAAAGATCTTGCAAAACTGAAAAACTTTTGTTCTAGATGTCTTATTAAAAGTTTCTTGACAAAAATGTTATAGCTTGCAACAATAACCCAACTGTTCAGGTGAGCCATGAGACCTGCAGGCCTATTTCTTAATATCGTTAGTTAACGCTTGCGAAACTGAACAACTTTTGTTCTACATGTCTTGTCAAAAGTTTCTCGAGAAAAAAGTTATTAATGTTATTAATTGTGATACAAATTCGACTGTTCAGGCGAGCCATGACGCCCTGAGGCCTAGTTTTTGATATCATTAGATAGATCTTGCAAAACTGAACAACTTTTATTCTACATGTCTTATCAAAAGTTTCGTGAGAAAAAAGTTAATCATTGTAACAGAAATGCAATGGTTCAGGCGAGCCATGAGGCCTATGGGCACGATATGACACGAAAGATCTCAATAAACTGTACAACTTTTGTTATATATGTCCAAGCAAAATATTTACGAGTAAAAAGTTATGATTTAAAACGTGGAAAAAAAATGGACACTTTTTTAAACTCCATTTTCGACCCCTACCGAGCTTCCATACTAGGCACTTCCGGAAATTTTTAAAACTGATGTGCACAACTACAACATGTCGTCTAACATCACTGAAAATTTCAGCACTCTAGCTTTTATCGTTTTTGAGATTTTGGCTGGACAAAATGGTCATCTGAAAATCGATAAAAGGGGGATAACTTCCAACCGGAAGTGAATTTTCAAAAATTCAAAAAAAGATATAAACTTCAAATAGCAATGCATCAACCCTGAAAATTTGAAGTAAATCGGTCAAGCTATCTCTGAGAAATCCTCTGCACAAAATCGGTAAGGAAAAAAAAAAAGAATAAAAATAATAATAATAATAACTAGACACGATCTCGTTGCGAGCAACGAGTAGGTCTTCCGTCCGATTTGTTGATGCACTCGGAGTTAAAAAAAAAGAAAAGACAAATGAGTCCCAATTTAGTTTCCGACTTTAAGACACTTTAGATATAATCAATTTTTCATATCATAAGCTTCTGAAGCAAAGTTGCGGTGAAATTCGTGTGAAATTCGACTCTCCAGGCGAGCCATAAGGCCCGCGGGCCTATTTCTTGATGTCTATTGTTAGCCCTCTATAGACTCAACAACTTTAGTTCTATATGTCTTTACAAAATATTTACCTGTAAAAAGTTATTGAGATCGACCGATATTGACAAAAAATCGACTCTACAGGCGAGCCATTAGGACCATAGGCCTATTTCTTGATATCAATCGATAGATCTCGATAAACTGAACAACTTTTGTTCAATATGTCCTTACAAAATATTTACCAGTTACAAGTTTTTGAAATCGACTGATATCGACAAAAATCGACTCTACAGGCGAGCCATGAGGCCCACAGACCCATTTTTTGATATTGATCGATAGGTTATGACACATTGAACAACTTTTGTTCAATAATGCTTTTCCAAAAATATGTCGTTTTAAAGATATGAGGCGTCAAATATTTACGATTTTGGCCCTTAAAATCTCTAATTACGTAACATATGACCTACTTTTTGATTTGATAAGATCAAGCTCGTTGAGATGAACATTTCCGCTTCTACAACTTATTATAAAATATTAATAGTTTCTGAGATATTCTCAAAAACATTTGGACCCTTCTGAACCCCTAATTTAAAGGGCCAGCCCGTTTTGCTTGATATCGTAAGAAAGGCCTTGTCATTTTAAACATTTTTTGCTCAACAAGTATTTAGAAATTCTTTACCGTTCTCGAGTTATCTCTACAAGAAATATTTAGGGGCCAAACTGTAGCTCCCTAACGGGGACACATAGGGAAAAAACGAAATGTACATATTGTTTAGATTATCATTCTGAACAACTTTTGTTCAATAATCCTTTTCAAAATATTTGTCGTTTTCAAGATATGAGGCGTCAATTATTTATGATTTTGGCCCTTAAAATCCCTTATTACGTAACATATGACCTACTTTTTGATTTGATAAGAACAAGCTCGTTTAGATGAACATTTCCGCTTCATTGACTTATTACAAAATATTAATAGTTTCTGAGATATTCTCATAAACCTTTGGACCCTTCTGGGCCCCTAATTTAAAGGGTCAGCCCCTTTTGCTTGATATCGTAAGAAAGGTCATGACATTTCAAACATTTTTTGTTCAATAAGTATTTAGAAATTCTTTACCGTTCTCGAGTTATTTCTAGAAGTAATTTTTAGGGGCCAAACTGTAGCTCCCTAACGGGGCCACATAGGGTAAAAACGAAATACGCATATTGTTCAGATCATCATTCTGAACAACTTTTGTTCTTTATTGCTTTTCAAAATATTTGTCGTTTTCGAGATACAAGGGGTAAAAAATTTATGGTTTTGGCCCTTAAAATCCCTTATTACGTAACATATGACCTAAATTTTTATATGAATAGATTTGGATTGTTGAGATGAACATTTTTTGTTCTTTGACTTATACCAAAATATTAACGATTTTTGAGATATTTGATCTAGACTTTGAGCCCTTCTAGATCCCTAATTGAAGGGGCTAGCCCCTAAATCTTGATATTTTTGAAAAGATCTCGTAAATGTGCACAAATTTTGTTCTACATGTCTTAACAAAATATTTGCAAGAAAAAAGATATTGGAGATGAAAGGTCAAAAATCGCTGAAATCGGCGAAAAATTTTGGCATCCATTTTTTCAGGTCCAGGCGAGCGTTTAGGCAAATCGCCTCCGGTAAAATCGAATCCCCCACAAATCTTCTAAAATGTTTACTCTATCTTGTGTAGAAATTTCAAGACTCTAGCTTCAAAACTAACGGAGGAGATGTGTGGACAACAAGGCCCTTCAAAAAGTCACTAAAAGAGAGATAACTCCTGACCGGAAGTGACGTCAAGCACGAAATTTTGCAAGCAAAGTCTCGTCACCAAAAGACATCTTTCCTGAAAATTTCGTGAAAATCGATCGAGAAATGGCTGAGAAAAACGCGTGTACTACCAAGGAAAATAATAATAATAATAATGAAGAAGAAGAACGCGAACAATAATAGTAAGGTCTTCCGCAGGAGACGGAAGACCTTAATAATGAAGAAGAAGAACGCGAACAATAATAGTAAGGTCTTCCGCAGGAGACGGAAGACCTTAATAATAATGAAGAAGAAGAACGCGAACAATAATAGTAAGGTCTTCCGCAGGAGACGGAAGACCTTAATAACTAGACACGATCTCGTTGCGAGCAACGAGTAGGTCTTCCGTCCGATTTGTTGATGCACTCGGAGTTAAAAAAAAACAAAAAAAAACAAATGAGTCCCAATTTAGTTTCCGACTTTAAGACACTTTAGATATAATCAATTTTTCATATCATAAGCTTCTGAAGCAAAGTTGCAGTGAAATTCGTTTGAAATTCGACTCTCCAGGCGAGCCATAAGGCCCACGGGCCTGTTTCTTGATGTCATTTGTTAGCCCTCTATAGACTCAACAACTTTAGTTCTATATGTCTTTACAAAATATTTACCTGTAAAAAGTTATTGAGATCGACCGATATCGACAAAAAATCGACTCTACAGGCGAGCCATTAGGACCATAGGCGTATTTCTTGATATCAATCGATAGATCTCGATAAACTGAACAACTTTTGTTCAATATGTTCTTACAAAATATTTACCAGTTACAAGTTTTTGAAATCGACTGATATCGACAAAAATCGACTCTACAGGCGAGCCATGAGGCCCACAGACCCATTTTTTGATATTGATCGATAGGTTATGACACATTGAACAACTTTTGTTCAATAATGCTTTTCCAAAAATATGTCGTTTTAAAGATATGAGGCGTCAAATATTTACGATTTTGGCCCTTAAAATATCTAATTACGTAACATATGACCTACTTTTTGATTTGATAAGATCAAGCTCGTTGAGATGAACATTTCCGCTTCTACAACTTATTATAAAATATTAATAGTTTCTGAGATATTCTCAAAAACATTTGGACCCTTCTGAACCCCTAATTTAAAGGGCCAGCCCGTTTTGCTTGATATGGTAAGAAAGGCCTTATCATTTTAAACATTTTTTGCTCAACAAGTATTTAGAAATTCTTTACCGTTCTCGAGTTATCTCTACAAGAAATATTTAGGGGCCAAACTGTAGCTCCCTAACGGGACCACATAGGGAAAAAACGAAATGTACATATTGTTTAGATTATCATTCTGAACAACTTTTGTTCAATAATGCTTTTCAAAATATTTGTCGTTTTCACGATATGAGGCGTCAATTATTTATGATTTTGGCCCTTAAAATCCCTTATTACGTAACATATGACCTACTTTTTGTTTTGATAAGAACAAGCTCGTTTAGATGAACATTTCCGCTTCAATGACTTATTACAAAATATTAATAGTTTCTGAGATATTCTCATAAACCTTTGGACCCTTCTGGGCCCCTAATTTAAAGGCTCAGCCCCTTTTGCTTGATATCGTAAGAAAGATCATGACATTTCAAACATTTTTTGTTCAACAAGTATTTAGAAATTCTTTACCGTTCTCGAGTTATTTCTAGAAGTAATTTTTAGGGGCCAAACTGTAGCTCCCTAACGGGGCCACATAGGGTAAAAACGAAATATGCATATTGTTCAGATCATCATTCTGAACAACTTTTGTTCTTTATTGCTTTTCAAAATATTTGTCGTTTTCGAGATACAAGGGGTAAAAAATTTATGGTTTTGGCCCTTAAAATCCCTTATTACGTAACATATGACCTAAATTTTTATATGAATAGATTTGGATTGTTGAGATGAACATTTTTTGTTCTTTGACTTATACCAAAATATTAACGATTTTTGAGATATTTGATCTAGACTTTGAGCCCTTCTAGATCCCTAATTTAAGGGGCTAGCCCCTAAATCTTGATATTTTCGAAAAGATCTCGTAAATGTGCACAACTTTTGTTCTACATGTCTTAACAAAATATTTGCAAGAAAAAAGATATTGGAGATCAAAGGTCAAAAATCGCCGAAATCGGCGAAGAATTTTGGCATCCATTTTTTCAGGTCCAGGCGAGCGTTTAGTCAAATCGCCTCCGGTAAAATCGAATCCCCCACAAATCTTCTAAAATGTTTACTCTATCTTGTGTAGAAATTTCAAGACTCTAGCTTCAAAACTAACGGAGGAGATGCGTGGACAACAAGGCCCTTCAAAAAGTCACTAAAAGAGAGATAACTCCTGACCGGAAGTGACGTCAAGCACGAAATTTTGCAAGCAAAGTCTCGTCACCAAAAGACATCTTTCCTGAAAATTTCATGAAAATCGATCGAGAAATGGCTGAGAAAAACGCGTGTACTACCAAGGAAAATAATAATAATAATAATAATGAAGAAGAAGAACGCGAACAATAATAGTAAGGTCTTCCGCAGGAGACGGAAGACCTTAATAAGAAAAGTGAAAAATCAACAATAGAATAATAGAAGGTTCTTCCGCTGAAGACGGAAGACCCTAACTAGTTCTAATTGTAACGGGGACCGTTACAGATGTTCCCCAAACCTCCCCCAATTCAAAAGTGATGTCCTTGTGAATCTATAGGAAAAAATCATTTTATTTTAGCCTTTAATTACATGTAGTACGTTCAATATGGTCATTTCAGTACCAAGAAATGAAAGAAAGCGTTGCACGTGCATACACGCGCACGCGTGTATGATTCCGAATTTTTGTTGATGTCGTTCAACAGGCATTTGTATCATATACCCACAGTATGAATTTCATAACGTTTCCACCAAATATAAGGAAGTTGTAGCGATTTTAAAATCGTCCAATCAGAAATCAGCACACGTGCATGCACGTGCTGAGCAGTAATTCTAACCACAGCCATTTGTAAGGAGTACCAAGATACATCTAAACCCCTAATATGAATAGAATTTGATAAAAAGCAAAAACGTTATCGTCCTTTAAAAATTGAACATTTAAAAAACGTTGCACGCGCATGCGCGTGTGCGTTGGCATTTTTTGTTACACCAACATATAGATACACATATTGTCTACCTATGCTGTGAATATCATCTCATTCGCTTCATAAATAAGATAGTTACAAACATTTTAGCATTATCCAATCAAAATGAAGCGCACGTGCATGCGCGTGCAAATTGGTAATTTTGACCATGTAAATCAGTTAAGGGTCTCAATATCTACCTATGATATGAATTTCAAGCCATTTCAATGAACAACAAAAAAGTTAGACTGATTCCAAAGTTAGCGTACAAATTTTGTAATGCGCGTGCACGCGCATGCGTGAGCGTGCTGGCAAAATAACTATTATTTTTCATATGTACAAATGATATACTATCATCCTATTTAGGTTTTATATCGCTTCCTTCAATATTCTGATTTTCCATTTTTTGTACCAAAATTGCAATGCATGTGCGCGCGCGTGCATGCACGTGCACACAAAATGACTATCACTATGCACATCTACAAACGCTATACTATCATCCTGGAAAGTTTCATATCGATCCCTTTTGTAGTTTCTGAGAACACTACCGGACAAAAAAGTACCGGAGAAAAAGAATAATAATAATAATAAGAAACAGAGTAAAAACAATATGTTCCCAAACTTTGTTTGGGGAACATAATAATAACTAGTTCTAATTGTAACGGGGACCGTTACAGATGTTCCCCAAACCTCCCCAATTCAAAAGTGATGTCCTTGTGAATCTATAGGAAAAAATCATTTTATTTTAGCCTTTAATTACATGTAGTACGTTCAATATGGTCATTTCAGTACCAAGAAATGAAAGAAAGCGTTGCACGTGCATACACGCGCACGCGTGTATGATTCCGAATTTTTGTTGATGTCGTTCAACAGGCATTTGTATCATATACCCACAGTATGAATTTCATAACGTTTCCACCAAATATAAGGAAGTTATAGCGATTTTAAAATCGTCCAATCAGAAATCAGCACACGTGCATGCACGTGCTGAGCAGTAATTCTAACCACAGCAATTTGTAAGGAGTACCAAGATACACCTAAACCCCTAATATCAATAGAATTTGATAAAAAACTAAAACGTTATCGTCCTTTAAAAATTGAACATTTAAAAAACGTTGCACGCGCATGCGCGTGTGCGTTGGCATTTTTTGTTACACCAACATATAGATACACATATTGTCTACATATGCTGTGAATATCATCTCATTCGCTTCATAAATAAGATAGTTACAAACGTTTTAGCACTATCCAATCAAAATGAAGCGCACGTGCATGCGCGTGCAAATTGGTAATTTTGACCATGTAAATCAGTTAAGGGTCTCAATATCTACCTATGATATGAATTTCAAGCCATTTCAATGAACAACAAAAGAGTTAGACTGATTCCAAAGTTAGCGTACAAATTTTGTAATGCGCGTGCACGCGCATGCGTGCGCGTGCTGGCAAAATAACTATTATTTTTCATATGTACAAATGATATACTATCATCCTATTAAGGTTTTATATCGCTTCCTTCAATATTCTGATTTTCCATTTTTTGTACCAAAATTGCAATGCACGTGCGCGCGCGTGCATGCACGTGCGCACAAAATGACTATCACTATGCACATCTACAAACGCTATACTATCATCCTGGAAAGTTTCATATCGATCCCTTTTGTAGTTTCTGAGAACACTACCGGACAAAAAAGTACCGGAGAAAAAGAATAATAATAATAACTAGTGATCCTAATTGTTCGCGAACAATTAGAGGGCTTCCCACCTTCTAGCGGTTTTTCAGTAGTGTTGAAATGCTAAAAGCCCCCCCCCCCCCCTACCCCATCCCACCCTCACCCAAACAAAAAAAAAAAAAAAAAAAAAAAAAAAATTGATTTGGCTAGAAAAGAAATTCAAATTTGCCGCCTAAATTTGAGTGTTGAGGTGTGTTCAATGCTTGGTTTCGCATTAAGTACCCGTCAAATTTGAGGGAGAAAAGGGGTGTGGGTGTTGGGTAGCCAGCACATATGCACATATCAGGTAAAAGTGTAATGGGACTTGTGCAGGTGTTTGGGGTGACTTTAGACCTGTTAGATGTGATATTTGGAGGTGCAAAGAAACCGGATGTGCCATTTTCCTAGATTGTAGTAACTGCTGGTGCATGCTGGGAGTCTATACAAGCCTCATGTTGTCAGATGTTGTGAAGATGCACTGGATTTGACCGTGTGTGTTGTGGATTGTGGAATTGAATATACAGTTTGTAATGGCTCATCCTATGTGTTCTAATTCACGGAGACAATGTCTTTCAGTCATTTCACCCAAGGAGGCATGCATATACGGATTGATAGGCTTTGACAACAAACAACCAAAATGGCGGCCGGTGAATTAGAAAGTGTCTGAGTGCATGTAGGATATCTGAACGGAGAATAGGAGTACTGCATCCCATCTGATCCTGCAGGTAAGTGTTTATTTGTTTACAATGACAGTCGGGATGGAATGTCAATGAGTTCAACTGTCAAGTAAAGTTGCATCATCATTATAAAAAAAAACAACTTAGTCTTTATGTTGATGCAGGCAGACAATTGAATCTGGCCTATGTCTTTTCATGAATGTAAATGGAATTCATGTTTGATTGACAAGACAGTCAAGAAATGGAAGAAGTGGGTGTAGGTCAGATGTGTAGGTGTAGGTCAGATTAGCTAGAATCCTGTAATTGTTGCATGGCATGAGACCGGTCAAAATAGTGTATTGAAACAGCTGATCACAATCAGATCACTTGAAGGGTGGGGGATTTCTTCCTTGGGGACGACAGGCGTGATGGGTGGGTTGGCCTTACTCGTGGAGACTGGCCCCTGGATGCGTGACCTTGACCTTTGACCTTGACCCACTTTCAAGGTCAAACCTCAAAAATCCTGTTGTTGGGCATGAAACCGGTCAAAATAGTGTATTATAAACAGCTGATGACAGACAGATCACTTCAAGGGTGGGGGGTTTCTTCCTTGGGGACGACAGGCGTGATGGGTGGGTTGGCCTTACTCGTGGAGACTGGCCCCTGGATGCGTGACCTTGACCTTTGACCTTGACCCACTTTCAAGGTCAAACCTCAAAAACACATGGGGGAGAAAGTGTGACCTTGACCTTTGACCTTGACCTCATTTTGAAGGTCAGAGAGGTCACGGGGCTTCGTTTAAGTGGTCCCGCGTCCCTGTCTACATCCGTGAAGGAGTTGTGGGCTTGAACGACGACGTCGGAGACTTTCGGGGGCGAGAACCGTGCTTCGGGGTTCTCGGTTTCCCTCGGTCAACTTTTCTGTGCGAGAGCGTTTCATCTGGAATTCGTCGGCGAAGGTCTCGCCTCTCCATGACTTGCGGTCTAGTGAGAGTAGCGATAACGGGGTTTTCGACGTTAAGTCGCCGCCATTCGCAGAGTGGTCAAAGTTCAGAGTTGACATTCGTGATGCCGAGACTGGTCCAAAATTCCTTGCTGACCCATGTGATATTTCGATGCTATCTGAAGCGTGAAAGAGCGTATAAAAAGTGCCATTTTCTGGCCATTCTGGATGACCTTGACCTTTGACCTTGACCTACTTTTTCAAGGTCAAGGTCACCCAACCCGTCCCAGTGGGTTCCGTCTCTCTACGACGAAGACTTTAGGAGTCGTCAATTTGTAGGGGACAAATCGCAAAACATGAGGGGGCATTAACTCCCTTTAGGGGACACCGAATCCCTTCATTTGAAATTCTTCGCTTCTACTAATTACCCTCTATGTTGTAGAAAAGGTTTCATCCTCCTATCATTTACGGTTACAAAGTAGAAGTGCTAACAATGATTTCTGCGAAAGGTCAAATAACTCCGTAAGGGGTCAAAGTTCAATTACGCAGGGTGAACTGTATTCGTTTCTCAAGAAGTACTATATGATGGACTATAAAGTTTTTCGATAAGTCTTAAGACGAAGATTTTTTTTGATGGCAGGAAAATAATAATAATAATAATAATAATAATAATAATAAACAGAACAATAACAATAGGACTTTCCACTGAAAGGTGGAAAGCCCTAACTAGTGATCCTAATTGTTCGCGAACAATTAGAGGGCTTTCCACCTACAATGATTTAAAAATAGATATTTAAGAATATTTAAGATGATGTACGAAACTCAAAATGACCTTGAAAATTTAGATAATAATTTTCACGATGACCTTGACCTTTGACCTTGACCTCATTTTGAAGGTCAAAGGTCATTGCTCTTAATGCAAGTGATCCCATGTCTCTATCTATATCAATGTAAAAGCTATCAGCTTAAAAACGTTAATCAAGACATTCAGGGGCAATAATTTGTTTAGGGGTTTTCGGTTACTTTCGGTTAGTTTCTCAATGATAAAAATCCTTTGAAAGACCTTTAAAATGGAAAAAAAATTAATTTTGATGATGACCTTGACCTTTGACCTTGACCTCATTTTGAAGGTCAAAGGTCATCGATCTTAAAGCAAGTGGTCCCATGTCTCTATCTATATTAATATAAAAGTTAAAGGCTTAGATAATGATATTGGAGACTTTCAGGGGCAATAACTATGCTTAAGGTTTTCGTATCCCTTTGATTATTTTTTCTTTGCAAGAAGGTTTTACTGTGAATTTATTAGCGAAGGTTTCGTGTCTCTATGACTTTCCGTTAAGTAGGAGTAGCGATAACAAGGTTTTCGACGCGAGTCTCCGAAATTCACAGAAGGGTGAAAGTTCAAAGTTGTAATGCATACTATCAAAACCAATCAAGAAGTCAATACTTACCCATATAATATTTCAACGCTATCTTCAGCAGGAAAGAGAGTATAAAAAGTGCTATTTTTTCCTCTTTTCTGATGGCCTTGACCTTTGACCTTGACCTAATTTTCAAGGTCAAAGGTCACCGATCCTATTCTAGTTGGTCCCATGTCTCTACGACAAACCGTTCTCAAGCTCGACATGTTTTACGAATAAATTGCAAAACATAAAGAGGCATTAACTCCCTTTAGGGGACACCGAATCTCATCATTTTAAATTCTTCGCTTCTACTAATTACCCTCTATGTTTTAGAAAAGGTTTCATCCTCCTATCATTTACGGTTACAAAGTAGAAGCGCTAACAATGATTTCTGCGAAAGGTCAAATAACTCCGTAAGGGGTCAAAGTTCAATTACGCAGGGTGAACTGTATTTGTTTCTCAAGAAGTACTATATGATGGACTATAAAGATTTTCGATAAGTCTTAAGACGAAAATTTTTTTTGACGGCAGGAAAATAATAATAATAACTAGTAATCCTAATTGTTCGTGAACAATTAGAGGTCTTTCCACCTTTTCTGGATTTGTTTCTTGACCTTCAATCTTGATCCATTCTTCAGTAGGTCAAATGAGGCCAAAAAACTTTCAAGTCAATGTAAACTTGGAAAGCTTTCAGGGGCCATAACTATTTAAAGGGGTTGGTGAATCTTTTCGCACTGAATAGATTGAAGAGTCTACTAAATTAGTACAAAACATTAATGATTAAGGTTTGGTATCTCCAGGGTTAACGGTTTCGAAGGACTAGCGATAACAAGCTTTATTTGTAAGATGGGCAATAATTTTTAAAGGAGCCCGGCTTAAGGGCCAAGAAAGATGTTTTAATTGGTTTTAAAAGAACATACTAATGATGCAATGAAAAATGATGTATGTTGAAAGACAAAAGAGATATAAAAAGAGCTAAATTCTCAATATTTGAAGTAACTTTGACCTTTGACCTTTACCTAATATTCAGGGTGAAAGATCAATGATCACATTGCAGTTGGTCCCATGTTTCTATGATTATCCGTTTAAAAGTTAACGATTAGCACAAACACATAAAAGGGCAATAACTCATATAAGGGGTCAGCGGATCCTTTCACACTGAATATGTTGAAGTTGTGCTTTGAGAAACTAAAGACATTGGTGAAGGTTTGGTGTCTCTATGGTCTATGGTTTCAAAGGGGTAGCGATAACAAGGTTAATAATGTAAGGGGCAATAACTTTTAAAGGGGTCAGTCTTAGGGTACAGGTATCAAATCTTTAAAATGGATTTAAAAGGACATACTAAAGATTCAATTATATGTAGTATATGTTGAAAGACAAAAGAGATCTAAAAAGAGCTAAATTTCTCATATTTTGAATAACCTTGACCTTTGACCTTGACATAAATTAAAAGGTCAAAGAATGGAGATTCTAATGCAGTTGGTACCATGACTCTAGGATAAATGGTTTTAATTTTTTTTAATTATTTGTAAAAATCAAAAACTTGCAGGGGCAATAACTCATAAAAGGGGGTCGAAGAATATTTTCGCAATGAATAGATTGAAGAGTCTCCTTGAATAGTTGAAGACATTGGTGAAGGTTTGGTGTCTCTACGGTCTATGGTTTCAGAGGAGTAGCGATAACAAGGTTAATACTGTAAAGGGCAATAACTTTTAAAGGGGTCAATCTTAGGGTACAGGAATTAAATCTTTAAAATAGATTTAAAAGGACATACTAAAGATGCAAAGATATGTAGTATATGTTGAAAGACAAAAGAGATATCAAAGGAGCTAAATTTCTCATATTTTGAATGACCTTGACCTTTGACCTTAACATAAATTAAAAGGTCAAAGGATGAAGATTCTAATGCAGTTGGTCCCATGTCTCTAGGATAAATGGTTTTAATTTTTTTTTTAATTATTTGTAAAAATCAAAAACTTTTAGGGGGCAATAACTCATAAAAGGAGTCGATGAATCTTATCGCAATGAATAGATTGAAGAGTCTCCTTGACTAGTTGAAGAGATTGGTGAAGGTTTGGTGTCTCTACTGTCTATGGTTTCAAAGGAGTAGCGATAACAAGGTTAATACTGTAAAGGGCATTAACTTTTAAAGGGGTCAGTCTTAGGGTACAGGTATTAAATCTTTGAAATGGATTTAAAAAGACATATTAAAGATGCAATGATATTTAGTATATGTTGAAAGACAAAAGAGATCTAAAAAGAGCTAAATTTCTCATATTTTGAATGACCTTGACCTTTGACCTTGACATAAATTAAAAGGTCAAAGGATGAAGATTCTAATGCAGTTGGTCCCATGTCTTTAGGATAAATGGTTTTAAAAAATTTCAATTAATTAAAAAAATCAAAAACTTTCAGGGGCAATAATTCATAAAAGGGGTCGAAGAATCTTTTCGCAATGCATAGATTGAAGAATCTCCTAGAACAGTCGAAGACATTAGTGAAGGTTTGGTGTCTCTACGGTCTATGGTTTCAGAGGAGTAGCGATAACAAGGTTAATACTGTAAGGGGCAATAACTTTTAAAGGGGTCAGTCTTAAGGTACAGGAATCAAATCTTTAAAATAGATTTAAAAGGACATACTAAAGATGCAATGATATGTAGTATATGTTGAAAGACAAAAGAGATATAAAAAGAGGTAAATTTCTCATATTTTGAATGACCTTGACCTTTGACCTTGACATAAATTAAAAGGTCAAAGGATGAAGATTCTAATGCAGTTGGTCCCATGTCTTTAGAATAAATGGTTTTAAAAATTTTCAATTAATTGTAAAAATCAAACACTTTCAGGGGCAATAACTCATAAAAGGGGTCGAAGAATCTTTTCGCTATGCATAGATTGAAGAGTCTCCTTGCCTAGTCGAAGACATTGGTGAAGGTTTGGTGTCTCTACGTTGTACGGTTTCGGAGGAGTAGCGATAACAAGCTTTTATAGCAAAAGGGCAATAACTCCTTGAGGGGTCAAAGTTCATATACGCAGGGTGAACTGCCAAAATCTTTTAACGAGTACATTCTTATGGACTATAAATCTTTTCAATAAATCTTGAAACTCAAAATCACGGGGAGGAAAAATAATAATAATAATAATAATAATAATAATAATAAACAGAAGAATATCAATAGGTCTTTCCACAAAAAGATGGAAAGACCTAACTAGTGATCCTAATTGTTCGCGAACAATTAGAGGGCTTTCCACCTGCAATGATTTAAAAAAAGACATTTAAGAATATTTAAGATGATGTACGAAACTCGAAATGACCAAGAAAATTTCATTAATAATTTTCACGATGACCTTGACCTTTGACCTTCACCTCATTTTGAAGGTCAAAGGTCATCGGTCTTAATGCAAGTGATCCCATGTCTCTATCTATATTAATGTAAAAGCTATAAGCTTAAAAAAATGTTAATCAAGACATTCAGGGGCAATAATTTGTTTATGGGTTTTCGGTTACTTTCGGTTAGCTTATCAATGATAAAAATACTTTAAAAGACCTTGAAAATGGAAAAAAAATAATTTTGCTGATGACCTTGACCTATGACCTTGACCTCATTTTGAAGGTCAAAGGTCATCGGTCTGAATGCAAGTGGTCTCATGTCTCTATCTATATTAATATAAAAGTTATAGGCTTAGATAATGATATTGGAGACTTTCAGGGGCAATAACTATGCTTAAGGGTTTTCGTATCCCTTTGATTATTTTTTCTTTGCAAGAGGGTTTTACTGTGAATTCATTAGCGAAGGTTTCGTGTCTCTATGACTTTCCGTTAAGTAGGAGTAGCGATAACAAGGTTTTTGACGCGAGTCTCCGAAATTCACAGAAGGGTCAAAGTTCAAAGTTGTAATGCATACTATCAAATCCAATCAAGAAGTCAATACTTACCCATATAATATTTCAACGCTATCTTAAGCAGGAAAAAGAGTATAAAAAGTGCTATTTTTTCCTCTTTTCTGATGACCTTGACCTTTGACCTTGACCTAATTTTCAAGGTCAAAGGTCACCGATCCTATTCCAGTTGGTCCCATGTCTCTACGACAAACCGTGCTCAAGCTCGACATGTTTTACGAATAAATCGCATAACATAAAGAGGCATTAACTCCCCTTAGGGGACACCGAACCCCTTCATTTGAAATTCTTCGCTTCTACTAATTACCCTCTATGTTTTAGAAAAGGTTTCATCCTCCTATCATTTACGGTTACAAAGTAGAAGTGCTAACAATGATTTCTGCGAAAGGTCAAATAACTCCGTAAGGGGTCAAAGTTCAATTACGCAGGGTGAACTGTATTCGTTTCTCAAGAAGTACTATATGATGGACTATAAAGTTTTTCGATAAGTCTTAAGACGAAGATTTTTTTTGACGGCAGGAAAATAATAATAACTAGTAATCCTAATTGTTCGCGAACAATTAGAGGTCTTTCCACCTTTTCTGGATTTGTTTCTTGACCTTCAATCTTGATCCATTCTTCAGTAGGTCAAATGAGGCCAAAAAACTTTCAAGTCAATGTAAACTTGGAAAACTTTCAGGGGCCATAACTATTTAAAGGGGTTGGTGAATCTTTTCGCACTGAATAGATTGAAGAGTTTACTAAATCAGTACAAAACATTTAATGATTAAGGTTTGGTATCTCCAGGGTTAACGGTTTCGAAGGACTAGCGATAACAAGCTTTATTTGTAAGATGGGCAATAATTTTTAAAGGAGCCCGGCTTAAGGGCCAAGAAAGATGTTTTAATTGGTTTTAAAAGAACATACTAATGATGCAATGAAAAATGATGTATGTTGAAAGACAAAAGAGATATAAAAAGAGCTAAATTCTCAATATTTGAAGTAACTTTGACCTTTGACCTTTACCTAATATTCAGGGTCAAAGGTCAATGATCACATTGCAGTTGGTCCCATGTTTCTATGATTATCCGTTTAAAAGTTAACGATTAGCACAAACACATAAAAGGGCAATAACTCATATAAGGGGTCAGCGGATCCTTTCACACTGAATATGTTGAAGTTGTGCTTTGAGAAACCGAAGACATTGGTGAAGGTTTGGTGTCTCTATGGTCTATGGTTTCAAAGGGGTAGCGATAACAAGGTTAATAATGTAAGGGGCAATAACTTTTAAAGGGGTCAGTCTTAGGGTACAGGTATCAAATCTTTAAAATGGATTTAAAAGGACATACTAAAGATTCAATGATATGTAGTATATGTTGAAAGACAAAAGCGATCTAAAAAGAGCTAAATTTCTCATATTTTGAATGACCTTGACCTTTGACCTTGACATAAATTAAAAGGTCAAAGAATGGAGATTCTAATGCAGTTGGTCCCATGTCTCTAGGATAAATGGTTTTAATTTTTTTAATTATTTGTAAAAATCAAAAACTTTCAGGGGCAATAACTCATTAAAGGGGTCGAAGAATATTTTCGCAATGAATAGATTGAAGAGTCTCCTTGAATAGTTGAAGACATTGGTGAAGGTTTGGTGTCTCTATGGTCTATGGTTTCAGAGGAGTAGCGATAACAAGGTTAATACTGTAAAGGGCAATAACTTTTAAAGAAGTCAATCTTAGGTTACAGGAATTAAATCTTTAAAATAGATTTAAAAGGACATACTAAAGATGCAAGTATATGTAGTATATGTTGAAAGACAAAAGAGATATAAAAAGAGCTAAATTTCTCATATTTTGAATGACCTTGACCTTTGACCTTGACATAAATTAAAAGGTCAAAGAATGAAGATTCTAATGCAGTTAGTCCCATGTCTCTAGGATAAATGGTTTTAATTTTTTTTAATTATTTGTAAAAATCAAAAACTTTCAGGGGCAATAACTCATAAAAGGGGTCCAAGAATCTTTTCGCAATGAATAGATTGAAGAGTCTCCTTGACTAGTCGAAGACATTGGTGAAGGTTTGGTATCTTTACGGTGTACGGTTTCGGAGGAGTAGCGATAACAAGGTTAATACTGTAAAGGGCAATAACTTTTAAAGGGGTCAGTCTTGAGGTACAGGAATTAAATCTTTAAAATAGATTTAAAAGGACATACTAAAGATGCAATGATATGTAGTATATGTTGAAAGACAAAAGAGATCTAAAAAGAGCTAAATTTCTCATATTTTGAATGACCTTGACCTTTGACCTTGATATAAATCAAAAGGTCAAAGGATGAAAATTTTAATGCAGTTAGTCCCATGTCTCTAGGATAAATGGTTTTAAATTTTTTCAATTATTTGTAAAAATCAAAAACTTTCAGGGGCAATAACTCATAAAAGGGGTCGAAGAATCATTTCGCAATGAATAGATTGAAGAGTCTCCTTGACTAGTCGAAGACATTGGTGAAGGTTTGGTATCTTTTCGGTGTACGATTTCGGAGGAGTAGCGATAACAAGCTTTTATTGCAAAAGGGGCAATAACTCCTTGAGGGGTCAAAGTTCATATACGCAGGGTGAACTGCCAAAATCTTTTAAGGAGTACATTGTTATGGACTATAAATCTTTTCGATAAATCTTGAAACTCAAAATCAGGGGGAGGAAAAATAATAATAATAATAATAATAATAAACAGAAGAATATCAATAGGTCTTTCCACAGAAAGGTGGAAAGACCTAATAACTAGTAATCCTAATTGTTCGCGAACAATTAGAGGTCTTTACACCTTTTCTGGATTTGTTTCTTGACCTTCAATCTTGATCCATTCTTCAGTAGGTCAAATGAGGCCAAAAAACTTTCAAGTCAATGTAAACTTGGAAAACTTTCAGGGGCCATAACTATTTAAAGGGGTTGGTGAATCTTTTCGCACTGATTAGATTGAAGAGTCTACTAAATCAGTATAAAACATTAATGATTAAGGTTTGGTATCTCCGGGGTTAACGGTTTCGAAGGACTAGTGATAACAAGCTTTATTTGTATGATGGGCAATAATTTTTAAAGGAGCCCAGCTTAAGGGCCAAGAAAGATGTTTTAATTGGTTTTAAAAGAACATACTAATGATCCAATGAAAAATGATGTATGTTGAAAGACAAAAGAGAAATAAAAAGAGCTAAATTCTCAATGTTTGAAGTAACTTTGACCTTTACCTAATATTCAGGGTCAAAGGTCAATGATCACATTGCAGTTGGTCCCATGTTTCTATGATTATCCGTTTAAAAGTTAACGATTAGCACAAACACATAAAAGGGCAATAACTCATATAAGGGGTCAGCGGATCCTTTCACACTGAATATGTTGAAGTTGTGCTTTGAGAAACCGAAGACATTGGTGAAGGTTTGGTGTCTCTATGGTCTATGGTTTCAAAGGGGTAGCGATAACAAGGTTAATAATGTAAGGGGCAATAACTTTTCAAGGGGTCAGTCTTAGGGTACAGGTATCAAATCTTTAAAATGGATTTAAAAGGACATACTAAAGATGCAATGATATGTAGTATATGTTGAAAGACAAAAGAGATATAAAAAGAGCTAAATTTCTCATATTTTGAATGACCTTGACCTTTGACCTTGACATAAATTAAAAGGTCAAAGGATGAAGATTCTAATGCAGTTAGTCCCATGTCTCTAGGATAAATGGTTTTAATTTTTTTCAATTATTTCTAAAAATGAAAAACTTTCAGGGGCAATAACTCATAAAAGGGGTCGAAGAATATTTTCGCAATGAATAGATTGAAGAGTCTCCTTGAATAGTTGAAGACATTGGTGAAGGTTTGGTGTCTCTACGGTCTATGGTTTCAGAGGAGTAGCGATAACAAGGTTAATACTGTAAAGGGTAATAACTTTTAAAGGGGTCAATCTTAGGGTACAGGAATTAAATCTTTAAAATAGATTTAAAAGGACATACTAAAGATGCAATGATATGTAGTATATGTTGAAAGACAAAAGAGATCTAAAAAGAGCTAAATTCCTCATATTTTGAATGACCTTGACCTTTGACCTTGACATAAATTAAAAGGTCAAAGGATGAAGATTCTAATGCAGTTGGTCCCATGTCTCTAGGATAAATGGTTTTAATTTTTTTCAATTATTTCTAAAAATGAAAAACTTTCAGGGGCAATAACTCATAAAAGGGGTCGAAGAATATTTTCGCAATGAATAAATTGAAGAGTCTCCTTGAATAGTTGAAGACATTGGTGAAGGTTTGGTGTCTCTACGGTCTATGGTTTCAGAGGAGTAGCGATAACAAGGTTAATACTGTAATGGGCAATAACTTTTAAAGGGGTCAATCTTAGGGTACAGGAATTAAATCTTTAAAATAGATTTAAAAGGACATACTAAAGATGCAATGATATGTAGTATATGTTGAAAGACAAAAAAGATATCAAAAGAGCTCAATTTCTCATATTTTGAATGATCTTGACCTTTGACCTTGACATAAATTAAAAGGTCAAAGGATGAAGATTCTAATGCAGTTAGTCCCATGTCTCTAGGATAAATGGTTTTAATTTTTATCAATTATTTGTAAAAATGAAAAACTTTCAGGGGCAATAACTCATAAAAGGGGTCGAAGAATCTTTTCGCAATTAATAGATTGAAGAGTCTCCTTGAATAGTTGAAGACATTGGTGAAGGTTTGGTGTCTCTACGGTCTATGGTTTCAGAGGAGTAGCGATAACAAGGTTAATACTGTAAAGGGCAATAACTTTTAAAGGGGTCAATCTTAGGGTACAGGAATTAAATCTTTAAAATAGATTTAAAACGACATACTAAAGATGCAATGATATGTAGTATATGTTGAAAGACAAAAGAGATATAAAAAGAGCTAAATTTCTCATATTTTGAATGACCTTGACCTTTGACCTTGATATAAATTAAAAGGTCAACGGATGAAGATTCTAATGCAGTTGATCCCATGTCTCTAGGATAAATGGTTTTAATTTTTTTCAATTATTTGTAAAAATGAAAAACTTTCAGGGGCAATAACTCATAAAAGGGGTCGAAGAATCATTTCGCAATGATAGATTGAAGAGTCTCCTTGACTAGTCGAAGACACTGGTGAAGGTTTGGTATCTTTACGGTGTACGGTTTCGGAGGAGTAGCGATAACAAGGTTAATACTGTAAAGGGCAATAACTTTTAAAGGGGTCAGTCTTGAGGTACAGGAATTAAATCTTTAAAATAGATTTAAAAGGACATACTAAAAATGCAATGATATGTAGTATATGTTGAAAGACAAAAGAGATATAAAAAGAGCTAAATTTCTCATATTTTGAATGACCTTGACCTTTGACCTTGATATAAATTAAAAGGTCAACGGATGAAGATTCTAATGCAGTTGATCCCATGTCTCTAGGATAAATGGTTTTAATTTTTTTCAATTATTTGTAAAAATGAAAAACTTTCAGGGGCAATAACTCATAAAAGGGGTCGAAGAATCATTTCGCAATGATAGATTGAAGAGTCTCCTTGACTAGTCGAAGACACTGGTGAAGGTTTGGTATCTTTACGGTGTACGGTTTCGGAGGAGTAGCGATAACAAGGTTAATACTGTAAAGGGCAATAACTTTTAAAGGGGTCAGTCTTGAGGTACAGGAATTAAATCTTTAAAATAGATTTAAAAGGACATACTAAAAATGCAATGATATGTAGTATATGTTGAAAGACAAAAGAGATATAAAAAGAGCTAAATTTCTCATATTTTGAATGACCTTGACCTTTGACCTTGATATAAATTAAAAGGTCAACGGATGAAGATTCTAATGCAGTTGATCCCATGTCTCTAGGATAAATGGTTTTAATTTTTTTCAATTATTTGTAAAAATTAAAAACTTTCAGGGGCAATAACTCATAAAAGGGGTCGAAGAATCATTTCGCAATGATAGATTGAAGAGTCTCCTTGACTAGTCGAAGACACTGGTGAAGGTTTGGTATCTTTACGGTGTACGGTTTCGGAGGAGTAGCGATAACAAGGTTAATACTGTAAAGGGCAATAACTTTTAAAGGGGTCAGTCTTGAGGTACAGGAATTAAATCTTTAAAATAGATTTAAAAGGACATACTAAAAATGCAATGATATGTAGTATATGTTGAAAGACAAAAGAGATATAAAACGAGCTAAATTTCTCATATTTTGAATGACCTTGACCTTTGACCTTGATATAAATCAAAAGGTCAAAGGATGAAGATTCTAATGCAGTTAGTCCCATGTCTCTAGGATAAATGGTTTTAAAATTTTTTCATTATTTGTAAAAATCAAAAACTTTCAGGGGCAATAACTCATAAAAGGGGTCGAAGAATCATTTCGCAATGAATAGATTGAAGAGTCTCCTTGACTAGTCGAAGACATTGGTGAAGGTTTGGTATCTTTACTGTGTACGATTTCGGAGGAGTAGCGATAACAAGCTTTTATTGCAAAAGGGGCAATAACTCCTTGAGGGGTCAAAGTTCATATACGCAGGGTGAACTGCCAAAATCTTTTAAGGAGTACATTCTTATGGACTATAAATCTTTTCGATAAATCGTGAAACTCAAAATCACGGGGAGGAAAAATAATAATAATAATAGCTAGTGATCCTAATTGTTCGCGAACAATTAGAGGGCTTTCCACCTACAATGATTTAAAAAAAGACATTTAAAAATATTTAAGATGATGTACGAATCTCAAAATGACCAAGAAAATTTAATTAATAATTTTCACGATGACCTTGACCTTTGACCTTCACCTCATTTTGAAGGTCAAAGGTCATTGCTCTTAATACAAGTGATCCCATGTCTCTATCTATATTAATGTAAAAGCTATAAGCTTAAAAAATGTTAATCAAGACATTCAGGGGCAATAATTTGTTTAGGGGTTTTCGGTTACTTTCGGTTAGCTTCTCAATGCTAAAAATACTTTGAAAGACCTTGAAAATGGAAAAAAATTAATTTTGATGATGACCTTGACCTTTGACCTTGACCTCATTTTGAAGGTCAAAGGTTATCGGTCTTAATGCAAGTGGTCCCATGTCTCTATCTATATTAATATAAAAGTTATAGGCTTAGATAATGATATTGGAGACTTTCAGGGGCAATAACTATGCTTAAGGGTTTTCGTATCCCTTTGATTATTTTTTCTTTGCAAGAGGGTTTTACTGTGAATTCATTAGCGAAGGTTTCGTGTCTCTATGACTTTCCGTTAAGCAGGAGTAGCGATAACAAGGTTTTCGACGCGAGTCTCCGAAATTCACAGAAGGGTCAGAGTTCAAAGTTGTAATGCATACTATCAAAACCAATCAAAAATTCAATACTTACCCATATAATATTTCAATGCTATCTCAAGCAGGAAAGAGAGTATAAAAAGTGCTATTTTTTCCTCTTTTCTGATGACCTTGACCTTTGACCTTGACCTAATTTTCAAGGTCAAAGGTCACCGATCCTATTCCAGTTGGTCCCATGTCTCTACGACAAACCGTGCTCAAGCTCGACATGTTTTACGAATAAATCGCAAAACATAGAGAGGCATTAACTCCCCTTAGGGGACACCGAATCCCTTCATTTGAAATTCTTCGCTTCTACTAATTACCCTCTATGTTTTAGAAAAGGTTTCATCCTCCTATCATTTACGGTTACAAAGTAGAAGTGCTAACAATGATTTCTGCGAAAGGTCAAATAACTCCGTAAGGGGTCAAAGTTCAATTACGCAGGGTGAACTGTATTCGTTTCTCAAGAAGTACTATATGATGGACTATAAAGTTTTTCGATAAGTCTTAAGACGAAAATTTTTTTTGACGGCAGGAAAATAATAATAATAATAATAATAACTAGTAATCCTAATTGTTCGCGAACAATTAGAGGGCTTTCCACCTAAGATGATTTAAAAAGAGATATTTAAGAATATTTACGATGATGTTAAAAACTCAAAACGACCTTGAAAATAAAAATAATAGTTTTCACGATGATCTTGACCTTTGACATTGACCTCATTTTGAAGGTCAAAGGTCATCGGTCTTCATGCAAATGATCCCATGTCTCTATTTATATTAATATAAAAGCTATAAGGTTAAAAAAAAGTTAATCAAGACATTCAGGGGCAACAACTTTGTTTAGCGGTTTTCGGTTCCTTTCGGTTAGCTTCTCAATGCTAAAAGTACTATGAAAGACCTTGAAAATGAAAGAAAAACCCAATAATTTTGATGATGACCTTGACCTTTGACATTGACCTCATTTTGAAGGTCAAAGGTCATCGGTCTCAATGCAAGTGGTCCCATGTCTCTATCTATATTAATATAAAAGTTATAGGCTTAGATAATGATATTGGAAACTTTCAGGGCAATAACTATGCTTAAGGGTTTTTCTATCCCTTTGATTATTTTTTCTTTGCAAGAGGGTTTTACTGTGAATTCATTAGCGAAGGTTTCGTGTCTCTATGACTTTCCGTTAAGTAGGAGTAGCGATAACAAGGTTTTCGACGCGAGTCTCCGAAATTTACAGAAGGGTCAGAGTTCAAAGTTGTAATGCATACTATCAAAACCAATCAAGAAGTCAATACTTACCCATATAATATTTCAACGCTATCTTAAGCAGGAAAGAGAGTATAAAAAGTGCTATTTTTTCCTCTTTTCTGATGACCTTGACCTTTGACCTTGACCTAATTTTCAAGGTCAAAGATCACCGATCCTATTCCAGTTGGTCCCATGTCTCTACGACAAACCGTGCTCAAGCTCGACATGTTTTACGAATATATCGCAAAACATAAAGAGGCATTAACTCCCTTTAGGGGACACCGAATCCCTTCATTTGAAATTCTTCGCTTCTACTAATTACCCTCTATGTTTTAGAAAAGGTTTCATCCTCCTATCATTTACGGTTACAAAGTAGAAGTGCTAACAATGATTTCTGCGAAAGGTCAAATAACTCCGTAAGGGGTCAAAGTTCAATTACGCAGGGTGAACTGTATTCGTTTCTCAAGAAGTACTATATGATGGACTATAAAGTTTTTCGATAAGTCTTAAGACGAAGATTTTTTTTGACGGCAGGAAAATAATAATAATAATAATAATAATAATAATAATAAACAGAACAATAACAATAGGACTTTCCACTGAAAGGTGGAAAGCCCTAATAATAATAATAAACAGAACAATAACAATAGGACTTTCCACAGAAAGGTGGAAAGCCCTAATAACTAGTAATCCTAATTGTTCGTGAACAATTAGAGGTCTTTCCACCTTTTCTGGATTTCTTTCTTGACCTTCAATCTTAATCCATTCTTCAGTAGGTCAAATGAGACCAAAAAACTTTCAAGTCAATGTAAACTTGGAAAACTTTCAGGGGCCATAACTATTTAAAGGGGTTGGTGAATCTTTTCGCATTGAATAGATTGAAGAGTCTACTAAATCAGTACAAAACATTAATGATTAAGGTTTGGTATCTCCAGGGTTAACGGTTTCGAAGGACTAGTGATAACAAGCTTTATTTGTAAGATGGGCAATAATTTTTAAAGGAGCCCGGCTTAAGGGCCAAGAAAGATGTTTTAATTGGTTTTAAAAGAACATACTAATGATGCAATGAAAAATGATGTATGTTGAAAGACAAAAGAGGTATAAAAAGAGCTAAATTCTCAATATTTGAAGTAACTTTGACCTTTGACCTTTACCTAATATTCAGGGTCAAAGGTCAATGATCACATTGCAGTTGGTCCCATGTTTCTATGATTATCCGTTTAAAAGTTAACGATTAGCACAAACTCATAAAAGGGCAATAACTCATATAAGGGGTCAGCGGATCCTTTCACACTGAATATGTTGAAGTTGTGCTTTGAGAAAACGAAGACATTGGTGAAGGTTTGGTGTCTCTATGGTCTATGGTTTCAAAGGGGTAGCGATAACAAGGTTCATAATGTAAGGGGCAATAACTTTTAAAGGAGTCAGTCTTAGGGTACAGGTATCAAATCTTTAAAATGGATTTAAAAGGACATACTAAAGATTCAATTATATGTAGTATATGTTGAAAGACAAAAGAGATCAAAAAAGAGCTAACTTTCTCATATTTTGAATGACCTTGACATAAATTAAAAGGTCAAAAAATGGAGATTCTAATGCAGTTGGTCCCATGTCTCTAGGATAAATGGTTTTATTTTTTTTTTATTTTTTGTAAAAATTAAAAACTTTCAGGGGCAATAACTCATAAAAGGGGTCAAGAATATTTTCGCAATGAATAGATTGAAGAGTCTCCTTGAATAGTTGAAGACATTGGTGAAGGTTTGGTGTCTCTACGGTCTATGGTTTCAGAGGAGTAGCGATAACAAGGTTAATACTGTAAAGGGCAATAACTTTTAAAGGGGTCAATCTTAGGGTACAGGAATTAAATCTTTAAAATAGATTTAAAACGACATACTAAAGATGCAATAATATGTAGTATATGTTGAAAGACAAAAGAGATATAAAAAGAGCTAAATTTCTCATATTTTGAATGACCTTGACCTTTGACCTTGACATAAATTAAAATGTCAAAGGATGAAAATTCTAATGCAGTTGGTCCCATGTCTCTAGGATAAATGATTTTAATTTTTTTCAATTATTTGTAAAAATTAAAAACTTTCAGGGGCAATAACTCATAAAAGGGGTCGAAGAATCTTTTTGCAATGAATAGATTGAAGAGTCTCCTTGACTAGTCAAAGACATTGGTGAAGGTTTGGTATCTTTACGGTGTACGGTTTCGGAGGAGTAGCGATAACAAGGTTAATACTCTAAGGGGCAATAACTTTTAAAAGGGTCAGTCTTAAGGTACAGGAATTAAATCTTTAAAATAGATTTAAAAGGACATACTAAAGATGCAATGATATGTAGTATATGTTGAAAGACAAAAGAGATATAAAAAGAGCTAAATTTCTCATATTTTGAATGACCTTGACCTTTGACCTTCATATAAATCAAAAGGTCAAAGGATGAAGATTCTAATGCAGTTAGTCCCATGTCTCTAGGATAAATGGTTTTAAATTTTTTCCATTATTTGTAAAAATCAAAAACTTTCAGGGGCAATAACTCATAAAAGGGGTTGACGAATCATTTCGCAATGAATAGATTGAAGAGTCTCCTTGACTAGTCGAAGACATTGGTGAAGGTTTGGTATCTTTACGGTGTACTGTTTCGGAGGAGTAGCGATAACAAGCTTTTATTGCAAAAGGGGCAATAACTCCTTGAGGGGTCAAAGTTCATATACGCAGGGTGAACTGCCAAAATATTTTAAGGAGTACATTCTTATGGACTATAAATCTTTTCGATAAATCTTGAAACTCAAAATCACGGGGAGGAAAAATAATAATAATAACTAGTAATCCTAATTGTTCGTGAACAATTAGAGGTCTTTCCACCTTTTCTGGATTTGTTTCTTGACCTTCAATCTTGATCCATTCTTCAGTAGGTCAAATGAGGCCAAAAAACTGTCAAGTCAATGTAAACTTGGAAAACTTTCAGGGGCCATAACTATTTAAAGGGGTTGGTGAATCTTTTCGCACTGAATAGATTGAAGAGTCTACTAAATCAATACAAAACATTAATGATTAAGGTTTGGTATCTCCAGGGTTAACGGTTTCGAAGGACTAGTGATAACAAGCTTTATTTGTAAGATGGGCAATAATTTTTAAAGGAGCCCGGCTTAAGGGCCAAGAAAGATGTTTTAATCGGTTTTAAAAGAACATACTAATGATGCAATGAAAAATGATGTATGTTGAAAGACAAAAGAGATGTAAAAAGAGCTAAATTCTCAATATTTGAAGTAACTTTGACCTTTGACCTTTACCTAATATTCAGGGTCAAAGGTCAATGATCACATTGCAGTTGGTCCCATGTTTCTATGATTATCCGTTTAAAAGTTAACGATTAGCACAAACACATAAAAGGGCAATAACTCATATAAGGGGTCAGCGGATCCTTTCACACTGAATATGTTGAAGTTGTGCTTTGAGAAACCGAAGACATTGGTGAAGGTTTGGTGTCTCTATGGTCTATGTTTTCAAAGGGGTAGCGATAACAAGGTTAATAATGTAAGGGGTAATAACTTTTAAAGGGGTCAGTCTTAGGGTACAGGTATCAAATCTTTAGAATGGATTTAAAAGGACATACTAAAGATTCAATTATATGTAGTATATGTTGAAAGACAAAAGAGATCTAAAACGAGCTACATTTCTCATATTTTGAATGACCTTGATCTTTGACCTTGACATAAATTAAAAGGTCAAAAAATGGAGATTCTAATGCACTTGGTCCCATGTCTTTAGGATAAATGGTTTTAATTTTTTTTAATTATTTGTAAAAATCAAAAACTTTCAGGGGCAATAACTCATAAAAGGGGTCAAAGAATATTTTCGCAATGAATAGATTGAAGAGTCTCCTTGAATAGTTGAAGACATTGGTGAAGGTTTGGGGTCTCTACGGTCTATGGTTTCAGAGGAGTAGCGATAACAAGGTTAATACTGTAAAGGGCAATAACTTTTAAGGGGGTCAATCTTAGGGTACAGGAATTAAATCTTTAAAATAGATTTAAAACGACATACTAAAGATGCAATGATATGTAGTATATGTTGAAAGACAAAAGAGATATAAAAAGAGCTAAATTTCTCATATTTTGAATGACCTTGACCTTTGACATTGACATCAATTAAAAGGTCAAAGGATGAAGATTCTAATGCAGTTAGTCTTATGTCTCTAAGATAAATGGTTTTAATTTTTTTCAATTATTTGTAAAAATCAAAATTCTTTCAGGGGCAATAACTCATAAAAGGGGTCGAAGAATATTATCGCAATGAATAGATTGAAGAGTCTCCTTAAATAGTTGAAGACATTGGTGAAGGTTTGGTGTCTCTACGGTCTATGGTTTCAGAGGAGTTGCGATAACAAGGTTAATACTGTAAAGGGCAATAACTTTTAAAGGGGTCAATCTTAGGGTACAGGAATTAAATCTTTAAAATAGATTTAAAACGACATACTAAAGACGCAATGATATGTAGTATATGTTGAAAGACAAAAGAGATCTAAAAGGAGCTAAATTTCTCATATTTTGAATGACCTTGACCTTTGACCTTGATATAAATTAAAAGGTCAAAGGATGAAGATTCTAATGCAGTTAGTTCCATGTCTCTAGGATAAATGATTTTAATTTTTTTCAATTATTTCTAAAAATGGAAAACTTTCAGGGGCAATAACTCATAAAAGGGGTCGAAGAATCTTTGTGCAATGAATAGATTGAAGAGTCTCCTTGACTAGTCGAAGACATTGGTGAAGGTTTGGTATCTTTACGGTGTACGGTTTCGGAGGAGTAGCGATAACAAGGTTAATACTCTAAGGGGCAATAACTTTTAAAAGGGTCAGTCTTAAGGTACAGGAATTAAATCTTTAAAATAGATTTAAAAGGACAAAATAAAGATGCAATGATATGTAGTATATGTTGAAAGACAAAAGAGATCTAAAAAGAGCTAAATTTCTCATATTTTGAATGACCTTGACCTTTGACCTTGATATCAATCAAAAGGTCAAAGGATGAAGATTGTAATGCAGTTAGTCCCATGTCTCTAGGATAAATGGTTTTAAATTTTTTCAATTATTTGTAAAAATCAAAAACTTTCAGGGGCAATAACTGATAAAAGGGGTCGAAGAATCATTTCGCAATGAATAGATTGAAGAGTCTCCTTGACTAGTCGAAGACATTGGTGAAGGTTTGGTATCTTTACGGTGTACGGTTTCGGAGGAGTAGTGATAACAAGCTTTTATTGCAAAAGGGGCAATAACTCCTTGAGGGGTCAAAGTTCATATACGCAGGGTGAACTGCCAAAATCTTTTAAGGAGTACATTGTTATGGACTATAAATCTTTTCGATAAATCTTGAAACTCAAAATCACGGGGAGGAAAAATAATAATAATAATAATAATAATAATAATAATAATAAACAGAAGAATATCAATAGGTCTTTCCACAGAAAGGTGGAAAGACCTAATAATAATAATAACTAGTAATCCTAATTGTTCGCGAACAATTAGAGGTCTTTCCACCTTTTCTGGATTTGTTTCTTGACCTTCAATCTTGATCCATTCTTCAGTAGGTCAAATGAGGCCAAAAAACTGTCAAGTCAATGTAAACTTGGAAAACTTTCAGGGGCCATAACTATTTAAAGGGGTTGGTGAATCTTTTCGCACTGAATAGATTGAAGAGTCTACTAAATCAGTACAAAACATTAATGATTAAGGTTTGGTATCTCCAGGGTTAACGGTTTCGAAGGACTAGTGATAGCAAGCTTTATTTGTAAGATGGGCAATAATTTTTAAAGGAGCCCGGCTTAAAGGCCAAGAAAGATGTTTTAATTGGTTTTAAAAGAACATACTAATGATGCAATGAAAAATGATGTATGTTGAAAGACAAAAGAGATATAAAAAGAGCTAAATTCTCAATATTTGAAGTAACTTTGACCTTTGACCTTTACCTAATATTCAGGGTCAAAGGTCAATGATCACATTGCAGTTGGTCCCATGTTTCTTTGATTATCCGTTTAAAAGTTAACGATTAGCACAAACACATAAAAGGGCAATAACTCAACTAAGAGGTCAGCGGATCCTTTCACACTGAATATGTTGAAGTTGTGCTTTGAGAAACCGAAGACATTGATGAAGGTTTGGTGTCTCTATGGTCTATGGTTTCAAAGGGGTAGCGATAACAAGGTTAATAATGTAAGGGGCAATAGCTTTTAAAGGGGTCAGTCTTAGGGTACAGGTATCAAATCTTTAAAATGGATTTAAAAGGACATACTAAAGATTCAATGATATGTAGTATATGTTGAAAGACAAAAGAGATCTAAAAAGATCTAACTTTCTCATATTTTGAATGACCTTGACCTTTGACCTTGACATAAATTAAAAGGTCAAAGGATGAAGATTCTAATGCAGTTGGTCCCATGTCTCTAGGATAAATGGTTTTAATTTTTTTCAATTATTTCTAAAAATGAAAACCTTTCAGGGGCAATAACTCATAAAAGGGGTCGAAGAATATTTTCGCAATGAATAGATTGAAGAGTCTCCTTGAATAGTTGAAGACATTGGTGAAGGTTTGGTGTCTCTACGGTCTATGGTTTCAGAGGAGTAGCGATAACAAGGTTAATACTGTAAAGGGCAATAACTTTTAAAGGGGTCAATCTTAGGGTACAGGAATTAAGTCTTTAAAATAGATTTAAAACGACATACTAAAGATGCAATGATATGTAGTATATGTTGAAAGACAAAAGAGATCTAAAAAGAGCTAACTTTCTCATATTTTGAATGACCTTGACCTTTGACCTTGATATAAATCAAAAGGTCAAAGGATGAAGATTCTAATGCAGTTAGTCCCATGTCTCTAGGTTAAATGGTTTTAATTTTTTTCAATTATTTGTAAAAATCAAAAACTTTCAGGGGCAATAACTCATAAAAGGGGTCGAAGAATCTTTTCGCAATGATTAGATTGAAGAGTCTCCTTGACTAGTCGAAGACATTGGTGAAGGTTTGGTATCTTTACGGTGTACGATTTCGGAGGAGTAGCGATAACAAGCTTTTATTGCAAAAGGGGCAATAACTCCTTGAGGGGTCAAAGTTCATATACGCAGGGTGAACTGCCAAAATCTTTTAAGGAGTACATTCATATGGACTATAAATCTTTTCGATAAATCTTGAAACTCAAAATCACAGGGAGGAAAAATAATAATAATAATAATAATAATAATAATAATAATAAACAGAAGAATATCAATAGGTCTTTCCACAGAAAGATGGAAAGACCTAATAACTAGTAATCCTAATTGTTCGCGAACAATTAGAGGTCTTTCCATCTCTTCTGGATTTGTTTCTTGACCTTCAATCTTGATCCATTCTTCAGTAGGTCAAATGAGGCCAAAAAACTTTCAAGTCAATGTAAACTTGGAAAACTTTCAGGGGCCATAACTATTTAAAGGGGTTGGTGAATCTTTTCGCACTGAATAGATTGAAGAGTCTACTAAATCATTACAAAACATTAATGATTAAGATTTGGTATCTCCAGGGTTAACGGTTTCGAAGGACTAGTGATAACAAGCTTTATTTGTAAGATGGGCAATAATTTTTAAAGGAGCCCGGCTTAAGGGCCAAGAAAGATGTTTTAATTGGTTTTAAAAGAACATACTAATGATGCAATGAAAAATGATGTATGTTGAAAGACAAAAGAGATATAAAAAGAGCTAAATTCTCAATATTTGAAGTAACTTTGACCTTTGACCTTTACCTAATATTCAGGGTCAAAGGTCAATGATCACATTGCAGTTGGTCCCATGTTTCTATGATTATCCGTTTAAAAGTTAACGATTGGCACAAACACATAAAAGGGCAATAACTCATATAAGGGGTCAGCGGATCATTTCACACTGAATATGTTGAAGTTGTGCTTTGAGAAACTGAAGACATTGGTGAAGGTTTGGTGTCTCTATGGTCTATGGTTTCAAAGGGGTAGCGATAACAAGGTTAATAATGTAAGGGGCAATAACTTTTAAAGGGGTCAGTCTTAGGGTAAAGGTATCAAATCTTTAAAATGGATTTAAAAGGACATACTAAAGATTCAATTATATGTAGTATATGTTGAAAGACAAAAGAGATCTAAAAAGAGCTAAATTTCTCATATTTTGAATGACCTTGACCTTTGACCTTGACATAAATTAAAAGGTCAAAGAATGGAGATTCTAATGCAGTTGGTCCCATGTCTCTAGGATAAATGGTTTTAATTTTTTTCAATTATTTGTAAAAATGAAAAACTTTCAGGGGCAATAACTCATAAAAGGAGTCGAAGAATATTTTCGCAATGACTAGATTGAAGAGTCTCCTTGAGTAGTTGAAAACATTAGTGAAGGTTTGGTGTCTCTATGGTCTATGGTTTCAAAGGGGTAGCGATAACAAGGTTAATAATGTAAGGGGCAATAACTTTTAAAGGGGTCAGTCTTAAGGTACAGGTATCAAATCTTTAAAATGGATTTAAAAGGACATACTAAAGATTCAATTATATGTAGTATATGTTGAAAGACAAAAGCGATCTAAAAAGAGCTAAATTTCTCATATTTTGAATGACCTTGACCTTAGACCTTGACATAAATTAAAAGGTCAAAGAATGGAGATTCTAATGCAGTTGGTCCCATGTCTCTAGGATAAATGGTTTTAATTTTTTTTAATTATTTGTAAAAATGAAAAACTTTCAGGGGCAATAACTCATAAAAGGGGTCGAAGAATCTTTTTGCAATGAATAGATTGAAGAGTCTCCTTGACTATTCGAAGACATTGGTGAAGGTTTGGTATCTTTACGGTGTACGGTTTCGGAGGAGTATCGATAACAAGGTTAATAATCTAAGGGGCAATAACTTTTAAAGGAGTCAGTCTTAAGGTACAGGAATTAAATCTTTAAAATAGATTTAAAAGGACATACTAAAGATTCAATTATATATAGTATATGTTGAAAGACAAAAGAGATCTAAAAGGAGCTAAATTTCTCATATTTTGAATGACCTTGACCTTTGACCTTGACATAAATTAAAAGGTCAAAGAATGGAGATTCTAATGCAGTTGGTCCCATGTCTGTAGGATAAATGGTTTTAATTTTTTTCAATTATTTGTAAAAATCAAAAACTTTCAGGGGCAATAACTCATAAAAGGGGTCGAAGAATCTTTTCGCAATGAATAGATTGAAGAGTCTCCTTGAATAGTTGAAGACATTGGTGAAGGTTTGGTGTCTTTACGGTGTACGGTTTCGGAGGAGTAGCGATAACAAGGTTAATACTCTAAGGGGCAATAACTTTTAAAGGGGTCAATCTTAAGATACAGGAATTAAATCTTTAAAATAGATTTGAAAGGACATACTAAAGATGCAATGATATGTAGTATATGTTGAAAGACAAAAGAGATATAAAAAGAGCTAAATTTCTCATATTTTGAATGACCTTGACCTTTGACCTTGACATAAATTAAAAGGTCAAAGGATGAAGATTCTAATGCAGTTGGTCCCATGTCTCTAGGATAAATGGTTTTAAATTTTTTCAATTATTTGTAAAAATCAAAAACTTTCAGGGGCAATAACTCATAAAACGGGTCGAAGAATCTTTTCGCAATGAATAGATTGAAGAGTCTCCTTGACTAGTCGAAGAAATTGGTGAAGGTTTGGTATCTTTACGGTGTACGGTTTCGGAGGAGTAGCGATAACAAGATTAATACTTTAAGGGGCAATAACTTTTAAAGGGGTCAGTCTTAAGATACAGGAATTAAATCTTTAAAATAGATTTGAAAGGACATACTAAAGATGCAATGATATGTAGTATATGTTGAAAGACAAAAGAGATCTAAAAAGAGCTAAATTCCTCATATTTTGAATGACCTTGACCTTTGACCTTGACATAAATTAAAAGGTCAAAGGATGAAGATTCTAAAGCAGTTGGTCGCATGTCTCTAGGATAAATGGTTTTAAATTTTTTCAATTATTTGTAAAAATCAAAAACTTTCAGGGGCAATAACTCATAAAAGGGGTCGAAGAATCTTTTCGCAATGAATAGATTGAAGAGTCTCCTTGATTAGTCGAAGACATTGGTGAAGGTTTGGTATCTTTACGGTGTACGGTTTCGGAGGAGTAGCGATAACAAGCTTTTATTGCAAAAGGGGCAATAACTCCTTGAGGGGTCAAAGTTCATATACGCAGGGTGAACTGCCAAAATCTTTTAAGGAGTACATTCTCATGGACTACAAATCTTTTCGATAAATCTTGAAACTCAAAATCACGGGGAGGAAAAATAATAATAATAATAATAATAATAAACAGAAGAATATCAATAGGTCTTTCCACAGAAAGGTGGAAAGACCTAATAATAACTAGTAATCCTAATTGTTCGCGAACAATTAGAGGTCTTTCCACCTTTTCTGGATTTGTTTCTTGACCTTCAATCTTGATCCATTCTTCTGTAGGTCAAATGAGGCCAAAAAAATGTCAAGTCAATGTAAACTTGGAAAACTTTCAGGGGCCATAACTATTTAAAGGGGTTGGTGAATCTTTTCGCACTGAATAGATTGAAGAGTCTACTAAATCAGTACAAAACATTAATGATTAAGGTTTGGTATCTCCAGGGTTAACGGTTTCGAAGGACTAGCGATAACAAGCTTTATTTGTAAGATGGGCAATAATTTTTAAAGGAGCCCGGTATAAGGGCCAAGAAAGATGTTTTAATTGGTTTTAAAAGAACATACTAATGATGCAATGAAAAATGATGTATGTTGAAAGACAAAAGAGATATAAAAAGAGCTAAATTCTCAATATTTGAAGTGACCTTGACTTTTGACCTTTACCTAATATTCAAGGTCAAAGGTCAATGATCACATTGCAGTTGGTCCCATGTTTCTATGATTTTCCGTTTAAAAGTTAACGATTAGCACAAACACATAAAAGGGCAATAACTCATATAAGGGGTCAGCGGATCCTTTCACACTGAATATGTTGAAGTTGTGCTTTGAGAAACCGAAGACATTGGTAAAGGTTTGGTGTCTCTATGGTCTATGGTTTCAAAGGGGTAGCGATAACAAGGTTAATAATGTAAGGGGCAATAACTTTTAAAGGGGTCAGTCTTAGGGTACAGATATCAAATCTTTAAAATGGATTTAAAAGGACATACTAAAGATTCAATGATATGTAGTATATGTTGAAAGACAAAAGAGATATAAAAAGAGCTAAATTTCTCATATTTTGAATGACCTTGACCTTTGACCTTGATATAAATCAAAAGGTCAAAGAATGGAGATTCTAATGCAGTTAGTCCCATGTCTCTAGGATAAATGCTTTTAATTTTTTTTTAATTATTTGTAAAAATCAAAAACTTTCAGGGGCAATAACTCATAAAAGGGGTTGAAGAATCTTTTCGCAATGAATAGATTGAAGAGTCTCCTTGAATAGTTGAAGACAGTGGTGAAGGTTTGGTGTCTCTACGGTCTATGGTTTCAGAGGAGTAGCGATAACAAGGTTAATACTGTAAAGGGCAATAACTTTTAAAGGGGTCAATCTTAGGGTACAGGAATTAAATCTTTAAAATAGATTTAAAACGACATACTAAAGATGCAATGATATGTAGTATATGTTGAAAGACAAAAGAGATATAAAAAGAGCTAAATTTCTCATATTTTGAATGACCTTGACCTTTGACCTTGACATAAATTAAAAGGTCAAAGGATGAAGATTCTAATGCAGTTAGTCCCATGTCTCTAGGATAAATGGTTTTAATTTTTTTCAATTATTTGTAAAAATCAAAAACTTTCAGGGGCAATAACTCATAAAAGGGGTCGAAGAATCTTTTTGCAATGAATAGATTGGTGAAGGTTTGGTATCTTTACGGTGTACGGTTTCGGAGGAGTAGCGATAACAAGCTTTTATTGCAAAAGGGGCAATAACTCTTTGAGGGGTCAAAGTTCATATACGCAGGGTGAACTGCCAAAATCTTTTAAGGAGTACATTCTTATGGACTATAAATCTTTTCGATAAATCTTGAAACTCAAAATCACGGGGAGGAAAAATAATAATAATAATAATAATAATAATAATAAACAGAAGAATATCAATAGGTCTTTCCACAGAAAGGTGGAAAGCCCTAACTAGTGATCCTAATTGTTCGCGAACAATTAGAGGGCTTCCCACCTTCTAGCGGTTTTTCAGTAGTGTTGAAATGCTAAAAGCCCCCCCCCCTACCCCATCCCACCCTCACCCAAAAAAAAAAAAAAAAAAATGGATTTGGCTAGAAAAGAAATTCAAATTTGCCACCTAAATTTGAGTGTTGAGGTGTGTTCAATGCTTGGTTTCGTTTGTTTAAAATGTGACGTTGCTTTCGTGATTATATTTTGCCACAATTTATGACGTTATAAGTGTAACGTAAAGTGACACCAGTACCGTGCGCTTAGTGAGTCGATTTTTTACGAAAAATCGTACTTATATTGACCATCGTTAAAGTCTTTTGGTAAGCATATTGTATTTACAATAAAAATATTTGTTTGTTTTATGAATATCGTAATATTAATGAGCGCATATCTATTTCCTTAAACTATTATAACAAATGAAATCCGGAAACAGGGGGGGGGGGGGGGGTTATATATATACCAGGGCGATTTTTCCGCCAAAGGGGAGACTCTATACTGATTTTGTACATAGGGGGAAATTATATCCTGGGGCGCAATTCCGGGCCCGTTTTTCCCGGGGGGGGGGGTCTATGATACAACACCGGATCCCCACGGGATGAAACATATCTGATATACATATTACATGTAAAAGCCCTACATTAACTGGATACTGGATATTGGACTACAAGGGCTTTGCAATTGAGGACTAACCAAATCACGGTTAGGGTGGTTCGGGAGGGGTTGTCCCCCTCCCTTACGGGAGAAAATATTGAAGCATTACAGGTAATGATCAATTGCAAGCACATTAAATTCTTATCTTTGAAATGATGGGGGGGGGGGGGGGGGGTGTTCCATCTCCACACCCCTTAATTCTGCAAGTGAGACTGTTAGTTAACTCTATGATAAAATTTAGAAGATATAAAACAGAAAGAATTTTGATACAAGTAAAAAGTTTCATATATTTTTGGAAAATTATCTAGATGTGCAATATTTAGGATTAAGCTCAATAAAAATCCGAAGTACGTAACATTTGATAAGGGTAATTTTCGCATGGGGCGCCTCTATGCCGGCTTGATTAGATCGCGTCGTATACGTACATTTAATGACAGAGTGAAATTTTAGTGTTTTTATTGAAGAAAATATGTGGTTGTCATAGACAAAAAACTCCGCACTTTTATCGTGTCCAGAGTTAAATGTCGCACTTTTAAAGGTATTTTGTTGATTAGGAATATGCATTGATTGATCACTATTTTACGATCAAGTGTTGCATCTATATATTTTGGAAAATGAACTATACGTGATGGCTGGTCGAGGGGTTGGGGAAAGGGTGGGTGCTTTGATCAGTCCGCTACTAAAGTTTTCCTAGTAATGAAGACAGTATTAGTTCTTCATTGTAAAATCTATTTCCAATATCAACCGTAACTATTTCAACTCCAGTAAAGCTTCCACCAAAAAATTACAACAAACAACAAATCATCGATACATAGATGCTCGAGATTATGTCTCTAGGTAGTGTCAAAAATAACAACGAAATCTTTCTTTGGAAGCGGAAGACCATAATGATAACAGAGATAACAATGAGGTCTTCAGTTGGAAGCGGAGGACCTGAATTACAGTAAACAAAAAACCCATTTATACTAGACTAGATAGGTTAGGGTCAATGGCTTATGATCTCGTGTCTGACGAAGCGTAACGTGTAGAATATAATAGGGTAGATTGTTAATTGGGAATACAAAATGACTGACTAGTGGGACCACTATTTTTTTTTTTATTTAAGTAGTGTCAAGAACAACGAAATCTTCCGTTGGAAACGGAAGACCTTAATGATATCTTATTCAGGTTTCCATTTGGGAGCAGAAGACCTTAACTACAAGACTTGTTCGGTTAGGGTCAATGTGTTATGTTGTCGTGTCCGACGAAGCGTAACGACTAGGATTTAAAAGGATAGTTTGTTAATTGGGAATACACAATGACTGACCAGTTGGGCCACTATATTTTTTTTTATATCCGAACTAAACATCGTGTGATTATTTCCTGTACATATATGAAGTATTCAAATTGTACATTGTATAGAATATCAGGGACTAAGTAGAGTGATTGAACAGTATTTTCCGTTCAAGTGCCATTTCTATCTGGTCAAAACGAGCCTTTTGTCAATTTTGGACCATAAATTCTGCAGGAGGAGGGGTGGTTTCTGCTCCTCCGCCGCTAAAGTTTTGGTTTTTTTTAAATTTCAAAATATTCATAAATAAACACCGCACGATTATCTATTCTAAATATTCAAATTATTCAAAATGTTAACGCTGTCTATTTCAACTTTCAATATAGTTAGGAAGCTAAGTGAATAACGCTGAATTTTACCGCAGATATCCATTGACTTCATTTACCTGATTATTATAGATCAACACAATTATATTTATATGTGTACTTTTAAAAAGTGGCGGATCCAGGGGGTTAAATTGCAATATGAATACTTTACTTTTGAAGAAAGAAAAAATAGAAAACCCAAACAGATAGAAACTCCAAATAAACAATGAAACATACTAGTAAAGATCACAGGAATTTATCACGTACAAAATCAGTATCTAGGTAGTATTAGTGGGTTAGTGTCTGACGAAGCGTAACGGCCAGAACTCAATGGTGAAGTTCGTTAATTAGAATTACACAATGACTGACCAGTGCTTTACGTTCAAGGGTAAAAATGGGCCACTTGTCAATTCTAGAAATTGAACTGTGCGAGGGAGAGGGGGATGTTCGCTCTCGGTCATCCACCACTAAAGTTAATAAACATCATATGATGAATTCCTTAACATGTATATATGTAAAGTATTCAAAATGTTAACATTAAATTTACTTGTATTTTAACTTCCAATAATGTTACAATGATAGATGAGTACCGCTGTTATAGGCATCACCAAAATTATCTAGCTAGTGGCGGATCCAGAGGGGTAAGAAGTAGGCATAAAATCGTGATAACAGTACTTTGCTTTTGGAATAATGATAAATAAACCCTGACAAGACAACCCTGATATATATATATATAAATGTCCGTGATCATAGAAATGTATCACATAAAAAATCGATGACTAAGTGGAATAACAATTAATTGTCAATGATAACAGGTTTTCATTGCGAAGCAGACCTTAATTACAATAAACAAGTACACCCACAAGATGTTGTCGTGTCTGACGAACCGTAACGAGTAGGATTTAAAAGGGTAGTTTGTTAATTGGGAATACACAATGACTGACCAGTGTCCCCACTACATTTTTTTTAAATTTCCGAACTAAACATCGTGTGACTGTTTATACCATACAAATATGAAATATTCAAATTGTACATTGTAGAATACCAGGGACTAAGTAGAGTTACAATGGGAGTAGTTTTTTTAATTGGAAGTACACAATGACTGACCAATATTTTCCGTTTGAAAGTGCCATTTCTATCTGGTCAAAACGAGCCTTTTGTCAATTTTGGACCATAAATCCTGCAGGAAGAGGGATGGCTTCCGCTCCTCCGCCTCTAAAGTTGTTTTTCTAATTTCAAAATATTAAAAAATAATCCTCGTATGATTATGTATCCTAGATATTTAAAGTATTCGAAATGTTAACGTTGTTTATTTCAACTTTCAATATAGTTAGGAAGCTAATATTAAGTGAATAACGCTAAATATTACCGCAGATATCCATTGACTTCATTTACCTAATTAGTAGATCAACACAATACGTCTACCTAATAACTGGCGGTTCCAGGGGGTTAAACTGCAATATCAATACTTTGCTCTTGAAGAAGAAGAAGAAGGGGGAAAAACCAAACAAATAAAAACTCCAAATAAGCAATGAAACACACGAGTAAAGATCATTAGGAATTTATCACGTACAAAATCAACTCACGACTAGTGTCAGTGGCTGTATTCAATGATGAAGTTTGTTAATTAGAAATACACAATGACTGACCAGTGTTTTACGTTCAAGGGTAATGTCTATCTGGTCAAAATGGGCCGCTTGTCAATATTAGAAATTGAATTGTGCGAAGTAGGGGTGGAGTGTCGTTCTCGGTTATCTACCACTAAAGTTAATAAACATAACATCATATGATGAAGGCATGCCTTTATATATATATATATATATATATATATATATATATATATATATAAAGTATTCAAAATGTTTACATTAGATTATATCTACATTTATTTTAACTTTCAATAAGTTAGAATGATAGGTGAGTACATGTACCGCTGTTATAGGCATCACCAGAATTAATTTAGCTAGTGGCGTATCCAGGGGGGTATTATAAGAAGTAGGTATAAAATCGTTGTAACGGTACATGTACTTTGATTTTTGAACACTGATAAATAAATCAGATAATCCTGATATATAAATGTCCGAAATCATAGAAATGTATCACAATATAAAATCGTTGACTAAGTAGTGTCAATGGATTGATTTAAGGTTTCATGTCCAACGAAGCGTAACGATTATGATTTACGAGGGTAGATTGTTAATTAATTGGGAGTACACAATGACTGAACAGTGCTTTACATTCAATAATCGTGTATATCTGGTCATTAAGTGGCTGGGGAAATAATTAGTACTATGCGTGAGGGATGGGAATGGGACGGGGGATCCGCCCATTCGCCACTGAAGTTATTATTTGAAAAATAAACATCGTATAGTTAAATTCTTTTGCGTATACAAGGTATTCAAAATATTAACGTCATCTATTTTATCATCCAATGAAATTAAAATGATAAGTGAAGACTGTTGTATCCACACAACTTGTGTAACTAATTAGTGGCGGATCTCGGGGTTAATACATTTGTAAGTAGACCTAAAAATTTGCGATAACATTGCTTTGCTTTATGAGTAAAAAAAAGTCTACAATATTAATAAAACATTGATACACAAATGTCGAAAATCATATAAGTTTATCACTATAAAATCGCTCGAGATGTTTAGAACACTTAGAGCCGAACTTCCCTAGAGTCGAGACGTCTGTTAACCGTTTATTCGGACACGCCTGTCAAAGTCTTTTCGACGCTTAATGTAAAGGTAGCAATCGGAGAAAGTACTTTGACTTGAGAATGAATACGATTGTAGAAGGGAGGGAAAGATGGACCGAAGCATGCATTTTGTAAAACGATTCTTGTGTTGTTAAATAATCGAGAATCTTATTTGAGATGTCTGATTCGGTTCACTAAACAACTTAGCATCACCTAGCAGAGTTCATGTTTCACCGTAAGCACTTAACACTAATTTTAGAATATGTAAACAAGTTGTAAGCTAGGCCTATTCCGTAATTCAACAACATATCACAGGAACTGGTAATTTAATCTGTAGTAATAATACTGCTACCCTTTATAAAACCACAAGGATGGTGGGTGACGATAATTTTAAGAACTATTTTGAAACGAAGTTTTGAGTGAAGTATCAGCCCTTGTAGGTCCCCCCCCCCCCCCCCCCCCCCCCCCCCCCCAATAGCAGCTGATTAGGGGATGGTACGGTATATGGTATATACCCACACTATTATTAATACAGACAAAATTACCGGTTCCTGTGAACATATTTTAGTACCTGACGACATATGAAGGGTTGTGAATAGTGAATGTGAGCAACTGCATGTGAATGCACGGGCAATGGAAGTTGATGTAAATAGATACATGTAGTATGTGCATGTATATATATTTATACATGCACATACTATATATTTACATTAACTTACAGTGCCCGTGTGTGAATGAGTATTTCATAGTGTTCTTGTCTGCTTGTTGCAATAATATAGTCCCGTCCAATTTTATATGGATATTTTTGTGCAAGGGTTATATGTATACAATTAAAATTGCATGGGGAAAAGTTTAGTAATGCAGAGCTCTAATATCTTTTATTATCTCTCATGTTTTTTAGACATTTATTCACAAACACATAGGCCTACACATAAGAGTTTATAATTACTATATATATTTAAAAATTAATGCCATGCCTTGGCTTTTAAGTACATTTTAAGAATCATGACAAACAACACTTTTTAAGATACAATTTTCTGTTTTATTGTTATATTCATGGAATAAAAATCCCATCCTGTGTTTTATTTGGGATATCTATTCCCATTCATGCTCAAATAGGATATTTACTGCCATTTCATGTTCATTATGGGACATTTCCTCCTATGGGACATTGTATCCCATATTAAGTTTAAATATGGGAGTTAAAATCCTATGGGAGAAATTATATTTTTTCTCCCATAGGATTTTTTGTGGGAGTGAAAATCCCCCAAGTGGGATTAAAAATCCCTCCAAAATCCCATGGGATTTTTTGATTTCAGGTGAAATATCTTAAAAACTACAATAGGTGCAAGTGTAAATGTTGGTGCATGTCTTGTGAACATAAAATCCCATCTTTTTTTGTGAAGGGTTTATTTGTATCCTTAATAAAAGGGTTGGCGAAACTCCGGACTTTTGTCGTGTCCAGAGTTAAATGTCGCACTGTTTAATATCATTTATTTACTGACAAAATCAATGGCAAAGTAAAGTTGGCATAACATAATGATCTTTACCAAAGTGAATATAAACTAAAGACTAGAAGAGTTGACCAGGGATTTGCAATCATACAGCATAAAATGTGCCAAATAGTATTAATTGTTTATATTAAGCATATTTTTAATATTTCATGTACTGCTGTACTGTACAATATACACTTCTGCATTCACATTGATTGCCCTGTAGATAATGTGAAAATATCCAATGTGCTTGCATTAAATATTTCCCATCATCTTATATGCCCCGCGGGGGTATTAGTCCCATTAGGACAGTTCTAGTTTCATCAGTAGCACTGTAAACATGACAAGTCATGAACGATTAAATTTGGAGCCGTATAGATTTGAGCCCGTTCTTTCGCAAGAAGAAATTGAGAAAAGAAGACGTTCGGTCGAGTTGCAGACAAGGCAGACGGTAAACGTTCTTCATACAAATGCCTTGAACCTCAACTTGTCATTACACGAATGATGGATCCACAGTTTACGTAGTCTTTTCTTTTCAAATGACTTGATTGAGTCGGGAATTTCGAGAGAAAAAACTCAACCTTTTTCATATCTCCCCTTCGCATTAGTGTAATTAACTGCTTGCTAGGAAGGCATCAACCTATTTATTCGTAAAATCTACCACATGCACATCTTTGATGATCTCACAGGTGCTTGGGTTCAGGACCCCCCCCCTTCCGAATAAGCTACATGAGTTGATTTAATTAACTTTTTGTTGAAAATATTTCTAATGCATGTCAACGTCTTGCATACCCATAAAGTCCAAAATACATGTAATTCAAAATAAGCCCTTTTAAAAAAAATACCCTCACTGGTTATTATAAGTTCTGTTATAATAACCAGTGAGGGTATTTTTTTTAAAAAGGGCTTATTTTGGACTTTATGGGTAAGCAAGACGTTGTTGACATGCATTAGGAATATTTTCAAGAAAAAAATAATTAAATCAACTCATGTAGCTTATTCGGAAAGGGGGGGGGGGGTCCTGAACCCAAGCACCTGCGGGTGATCTTAAAATCTCATCAAAACCGGAACAGACGGTGTGACGTCAAAATAATTGATTTTAGTGGTCTTGAATACAAAAGAATTACACATCATGGCAGCCTCTATCATAGAGATAGCGGGAATTTCAATTTTTGACGTTTTCAAATTAGTACTGAACCTTATCTAGGCCATATATCAACAGAATTGTATGATAAATCTTTATCATATGATTAATCCTATCATTGATCATGTAAAAATCTTTTGGGTTGCCTTTCCCTTCAAGACTATTATTAGTTATGTGGACACTTTAAGGGGTAATACGGAAATATATCGGGTCCTTGAAAAAACATATTGGGCGAGGCGTAACGAATTTATCCTGTCGATGATTTTATGTATACAATAATCAAAGGCATATTGATATTCTTTATTCTTGATGCTTCTCTAATGCACATGTACAACTGTCATAATAAATGACTACAATGTATGTACTCTTGAGATACTTTATCAAACGTACGACAATCAAAAAGTTGCTGCAACATTTAAACCATCAACAACGGGATAAAAACAAGTTTTTCAACAAACTGTAAATTCAACAAGAGATGTTTCTAAAACATATATGCCCCAATGGTGCAAATTGAAAAGGGTTATACACACACATCATTTAATTGAAAATAGTATCATCAATTCAAAATACTGAGCAGACAATATCTTCCTATGTCAAGAGTTGATTGACAATGTGACCTAAAATTAATAGGGGTCATCTACTCCTTACCCTGTCAAGAGTGGATTGACCATGTGACCTAAAATTAATAGGGATCATCTACTCCTTACCCTGTACCAAGTTTGGTGTCAATCAAGCAAATAATTCTTAAAATATAGGAGACAATATATTACTATGTCCAATTCAACCACTGACTTTTGACCATGTGACCTCAAAATCAACAGGGTCATTTTCTCCTGAAGATGTACCAATGTACTAAGTTTGATGTCTGTCAAGCAAAGAGTTCTTAAGACATTGAGCTGACAGTATATTCCTATGTCCAGTTTGACCCTTGACCTCAAAATCAATAGGGGTCATCTTCTCCTGAAGATGTACCAGTGTACCAAGTTTGATGTCTGGCAAGCAAAGGGTTCTTAAGATATTGAGTGGACAGTATATTCCAATGTCCAGTTTCACCCTTAACCTATTACCTCAAAATCAATAGGGGTCATCTTCTAAAGATATACCAGTGTAACACGTTTGATGTCTGTCAAGCAAAGGGTTCTCTAGACATTGAGTGGTCAGTATATTCTTATGTCCAGAGTAGATTGACCTTTTGACCTGAAAAACAATAGGGGTCTTCTACTCATAACTAACCCACATGTGAAATATCAATATCATCAAGTGAATGGTTCTCAAGATATTGAGCGGACATGTGGTCTACCGACCGACAGACCAACAGGTGCAAACCAATATGCCCCTCCTCTTTGAAGGGGGGCATAAAAATGAGTTCATTTGTTTTCGTATACCTATGACGTCATAATATGCTCTGACTCCAGTGGCAGGGTATATGTATTCTCATGACGTCATAGTACACAGGTGGTCAGTAAACCACGTGGAAGGGGCATGTTGAAAAGAAACATAACATCTTTTTATGTAACATTGGTTTCAGCCAATGAAATTCCGAGATTTTTATCAGGAGCAGGATAAGTGCTCGTATTATACTGATATTGAACTCAACCAGAACCAAACCCTCCTTGGTGCTTCTCGGATTGCTGTCAGAAACGCTGGGTTTATAAAAGCATAAATAAATGGATTACATACAGTGTATACGAAGTAAAGGTAAAATACAAATATGTTAAACTCAATCACTTTCAGTTTCATCATCCATGCGGGTAGAAAGGCAGACACGAAAACAAATGCAACAATTGCAAATACAACCGCCATTTTTATGTACCTCATATAGGATCTTTCTTTTCGTTTCCTGTACGAAGCTGACAGCTCTGAGAAATGGCAAATTTTCATATGTTTATTTCTTTTTCTGTTCTTGCATCTCTTTAGACATAAACTACTGTCTACGTTTTTCTTCGTTGTTGATACAGAAAATTTTCTGACTTTGCCTCGTTGCGACAATAAAAAACAGTAGATGCGCAAGTAAACAAAAACCACGGTCAGACCACAAATCGCAAACATGGAGGAATAAATTTTTTCGGTGACATGGTAATAATCTTGTCCTAACTCGGTCGTAAGGCCACATAATATAACTTTCCTATAATTCTGAGTTGTATTTCTTGATCTTTCTTGATTTGTTGTCGTATTCAGCATGGTAGTTGAGTTGTTGTCAAGTTGCAATGCAGTCTGAGGGGTGTGGTGATAGACATCATTGCTGATCATCTCGAATGGAAATGTTCCATAGTTTAAGCTGCAGAGAACTCCAATCAAAACTGACACACCTATAATGCCAATTACCCCTACTCTTGCCCTGGATTTCAAAATGTTTTGATTCACATTTTTGCAGATGCAAAAATATCGCTCAACTGCAATGGCAACCATTAGAAAAGCCGAGAGGGGAATGGTTGAGGTCAGCAGAAAATGGTAAATTTTGCACCCTGGGAGAAAGGAAACGTGAAATTTCATTACTTCCATAGCTATCGTTGCAGGTATTGTGATAACGCAAGTTAAAAGATCGATGCATGCTAAACTCTGGATAAAGAACTTGTGCATCTTTCCCTTCACGATACTGGCTATGCCATAAAGAACCAAACTATTGCCAATGCTTCCAACAACAGATAAAATTGTTAACATAACCACAACCAACTTAATTTCTGAAGATGTTTGAGTTAAAATTTCCATTTCCATGACTCAACCTGCAAAATAAATACAATATATGTATACATGTTGAAAATAATACAATGAGTATTGATTGATCAAGACCTGTCAGTATCTGTGTAGAAATGATGAAGACCTGTTAGTGTATGTGTAAAATATGATGAAGACCCACTAGTGTCTAAAGGAAGATCAAGAAATTTTAGGAAGGTTAAAAGCAGGGCACGGAGAAAAGCTACAAGACCCCATCTCCTCCCTCTGTCATTGACAATGCTGTGGATCAGCAGACTGTCCAAGAATCAGATTGATTGATTAAATATTGTTTTGCGTCCCTCTCGAGAATATTTCACTCATATGGAGATCTCACCATTGCCGGTGTATAGGGCTGCAAAATTTCGGCCTATGCTCGGCGCTTATGGCCTTTGAGCAGGGAGGGATCTTTATCGTGCCACACCTGCTGTGACACGGGACCTGTTTTTTGTTTTTTTTGGTCTCGTCCGAAGGACCGCCTCTCACGACAAGTAAGGGGTACTGAGGACCTATTCTAACCCGGGTCCCCACGGGGTTCCAAGATTCAGAGGTAGAATTCGGAGGTAGAAACCCGTGTGAATCTGGAGAGATATCTGAAGACTATTAACGGACATTACCGTCTGGATATCGGATTAAACGAACGTGGGACGCGTGATAAACTGATATAATATTCTTTCAGTCCGTTTCATGCGTTTTTTATCCTTAACATGCGGTTGATGTCCGTTACATCTTCGGTTGACCCGCTGCATGACCGGTAGTAGTCCGGCCTTGACTTGTATACACCGGACATTTACAGATGCAAACTGGACAAGTACATGAAACTCACGTGTTTCAATTAAAACGCATAACGTATAGCTACCGTACACTAAGCGGACTCCATAATAGTCCGGTGGTGTCCGTTTCAAGTTTTGAACATGTCAAAACTATCCGACGGATAAACCAAACTTCGCCGGACAAGGAACGCGTTGGCCGAAAGAGAAATGGACAAGGAACGGAGACGAACGAATTGACAATAGACATACAAGAATTGATAATTGTCAGTACTCGGATGAGACCGTAAAACCCGAGGTTCTGTATCACAGCAGGTGTTGCACGATAAAGATCCTTCCCTGCTATAAGCGCCGAGAATAGGCCTACATTTTGCAGCCCATCACCGGCAGTGGTGACGTCTCCATATGAGTGAAACATTCTCGAGTGGGACGTTAAACAATATAAAATCAATCAATGCATACCGTTGTGGATGAGTTGGCTTTGTAATCGTAAATGTCTTATTCTAGGTAGCTAAATCTAGCAAAGTTATAATCTATTTCAAAATATTTATAAATCAACTTTCATCTGAAATTAATTTCAAATTTTAAACACCATTCGATCTCATAACTCTATTTGAACATAAATGCAAGTACATTAGTGTTTACCTTAAGTATATGCCTCAACACAAATTTTCAATCATTTCACATATTCATTGATCAAAATTCTTAACTTGGGATTGATATTTCAGAGGTTCTTTAACGTAACTAATACATACCTAAACGGATGCGTGACTTCTCCCGACGTCCACTTCTTATTATTCACAACGACAATGACAATTTCTGCAGAAGATATCAAAAGCAATTATTAGCGCGTCCTTTTATGGGCGAGAATTGAAGCTGGCTTGAAATATGTAATTATCACCTTGTGATCTGAAATGTAGAATACAATACCTGAGATGCACCACTTTCTCATTTTCCCGTTAGCTTTCCTTGGGTTCTACGTGCATTCACTCATCGTTCACTAAGCGTGCGGTGTTCATTCCCACGTAAAAGGACCGATCGTTCTAACGAATCTAAAACGAACTTGTTAATGAACAAGTATGTATGGCGAAGGCTGTTTGGTGTTTCTTCATCAACTCTGTGGAACTGTCTCCCGTTGGATGTTCGTATTAAACACATCTTTTTAAACTTGCATTTAATTTGTAATTCGGTATTTTAAGGATAATTTATGTCCCCCCCCCCCCCCCAATGTTACTATGTTAACCTCAGTTTTAGTATTATTTAGTGCCCTTTTCTATGTAAGGTGAAGATAACGAACAGTGATCAATCTAATAGCTCCTATAAGCAATACAAAATAGATAGTTGGGCAAACACGGACCCCTGGATTTATTGTTCTTTGTTTTAGTTTGGTTTTATTCTTATACATGGAAAGCGCTTTAAGATACTTGTCTTGATTATATTAAGCGCTATATACATTTTGTAAATGTAAAACTGATACGGTACCAATTTTGATGCACCAGATGCGCATTTCGACAAATAATGTCTCTTAAGTGATGGTGCTCAACCGAAATGTTTGAAATCCGAAATAACAGTAAACTTGTAGGCTCTAAGAGCTATTTTGGGGGAAAGCAGAGTGCCAAAAAAGTAGAGTCAAATTCGTCTAAGGATAAGAACTATGCATGAGGGAGATAATCCTTAATTTTGAAATGAATTTCTAAATTTTATCACAGAAATTAAATATATATCCGTATATTCAAGCTAGTAACGAAGTACTTAGCTACTGGGCTGTAGAGACCCTCGGGGACTGACAGTCCACCAGCAGAGGCCTCGACCCAGGGGTCATAATATAAAACTTATACGGTACCAATTTTGATGCACCAGATGCGCATTTCGACAAATAATGTCTCTTCAGTGATGTCAACTCTATGACCTGGATATAGTGTTCATGTCTCAATATCTTAAGCTTAATTCTGATATTAAATAAGACGTGTTCTTAAAACTAAGTGTCTATACCAATGACATACTTTATGTGCATGTAACTTTAACACGATGTAACTAATTTGGACCTGTCCTAGAGTCAAAACCCTCGGGTTTCAAAATTCACAATGTTGGTACGTCATTTTCCCCTTTTCCAAAATAGGCAGTCAGTTTTTTTTACCTACACGTATCAGCAAATTTGATAAAGTATTTCAAATAATAAAGAAAATAATTACTGTAACAATTTTGGCCATACCCTGGAACTAAAACTGTTACTCCCGTGACCATAGGTGTTGCTAAAGCGTTGAACGGACCGGAAAATGTATTCAATTATGTTACGAGGGAGAGGGGGTTCAACATTTCGTAAAATCAAAAGGCTTATTATGACCAACAGAAACTACAGAGAGATCGGGAAGTAATCCACCTTTTCATACACTTCATATACATGTATACCATTGCATAAGTATTTTAAAACCATTAACCTACTATGAATAAATTCGAGGCCCTTCACCGGTCTTGGTGATGTCTCCATATGAGTGAAAAATTCTCGAGAGAGGCGTTAAGCAAGATACAATCAATCAATCTTACCATGAAAAATGTCAAGCAAACGTCTGTGGTACCCGGCTTTGTCATTTTCTGCCCCCCCCCCCTCCCTTCTTCCCAGCTTTGTCACCTCCCCCCTCCCCGATTGTGACAGTATGTTGTTTCACAAATAAAGAAAAAAAAAATAAAATAAACATACTGAGTTATAATTCCATTCCTTTCAAATTGTATATCCATTGAATATTAGTCCCACCCCGAAAACAACAATATGAAAGAGAAAAAAGATAACGGATAAATTATACAGTGTTAGACGTCTATGAATAGACCCACGCGTGTCAGGGCAATCCCAACTTGATGTATTAACTCATACGCAACTGTCTAGTTTTAAGGCTGAGAGAGCGTAAAACAACGAATTATTAAGAGGTATTTGATATTTTCATTTCCATTAAACTTATGGCACGGTACTGTAAGACCACCGGTGATCTGAAAGGTTGAACTGGTCACGTGACTGTCACTTGAAATGGCAGAGTGACGCGGTTATTTGTAAACACCAATTTAAAATTAAATAAGTTTGGTTAAAACAGATGAAATAATGTATGACATGTCATACAGCCTCATAACTACATACGTGCGATGATTTTTAAATAGCGTTTTTACGAGATGGAAAAAAATGATGTAATTCGGACCATGAAACTTTTAATTCTATTCCGTTTTTCGTTCCATTCCGCGTTTTAGCAACACCCCGTGATCATGAAATTTACAATTTTGGTAAAAAACTACCTACTCCTTCCAAATATCTATGTAGTTTCGATTTAATATCAGAAGATATTTAAATCTTTTACACATGTACACTATATATGTACGACATTTGGCCCAGCCCTGGAGTCGAAACCTTCACCCCAGGGAGCATGAAATTTATATTTGGTAGAGACCTTCCTGCTGGACATCACTATGCTTTTAGTTGTCGGTTGTCGTCCGTTAACAATTGAACATTTTTACCTTCTTGATAACTACCACTCCAATTCTTTTCAAATTTGGTATGAAGTATCTTTGAGACAAAGGGAACATCAATTGTAAATTTCAGGTATCCAGCACCCTTAGGGGCGGGGCAAAATCTACTATATTGAAATTTAATAGATATTTAGAAGGAGCAGGTAGTCCTTTACCAAAATTGTAAATTTGATGATCCCAGGGGTAAGGGTTTGGGTAACAGGGTGGGGCCAAAATGGTCAGTTATTAAATGTGTGAACAATAGACATTTTTAACGTCTTCTTGATAACTATCATTCCAATTCTTTTCATATTTGGTATGAAGCATCTTTGGAACAAGGGGGACATAAATTGTAAATTTCAGAATTCCTGCACCCCTGGGGCCTTAGGGGCGGGACAAAAACTGCCCAAAATTGACCAATTTTCAAAAATCTTCTTCTCAAGAACCGCACATGTGTAAGAAAAACTAAATGCATGGTGATGGAGAGCAGGAAGGGCTCTAATAAAATTGTAAATTTCATGATTCCCGGGGTAGGGGTTCTGACCCCAGGGCAGGGCCAAACTTGGTATATGTTTATGTGTAAAACACTTAAATAACATCTGCTTTAGTGCTGTTGATACTAAATTGAAAATAAATGGATAGAGCAGGTAGTCTTTTACCAAAATAGTATATTTGATGATCCCCGGAGTAAGGGTTCTGACCCCAGGGTGGTGCAACACTTTGTATATAGTATTTATGTGTAAGTTTGCTGATACTGTATGAATTCTAAATCCATACTTAAGAATAGCAGAAAAGGATGTACAAAAAATGGTTAATTTCAATCAAAACCCAGGGTTATGACTTAAGGATGAGTCCTTATTAGTCATATGTTTTGATGTTGTAATGTTAAATACACCTATTATTTATAATGTATGCACTTTTGAAGGCAGTGAAGTTTTAAGAACACATCTTGTTTTATACTGTTGCTGAACATTAGAATTTAGCTTAGATATTCAGAATAGGAATTTTTTTCTAGATTTCATAGCCCATGGAAGTAGTGATACTTTATCACTAGTATTTAGGTGACCGACAAGGCATGTGGGCCTCTTGTTATTATATATGTGTGGTTGTAGAGAATAAAATTTCGGAATACTGGTCAATTGTTTCCAGTTTTTACCCCGTCGCTAAGGTCCCAGAGACACAGAAGCCATAACACTTACAACTTATGTCACCCTTGTCCCAAAGATGCTTCATACACTGTACATGTACCAAAAGAAGAGAGAACCATTTCCCGGTAAAAAGTCACATTGTTATAAAAAAAAAATCTCTATAGTTATTTTCTGTCGTACATACATGTAGATGAAAATTCGAACGATTTATTATCTATTGATCAACCTTGAAAGTTGACCTAAATACCACTTTCCCCATTTTATCACCGATTTTGACATGAATTGCTTTGAATTCGTTCAAGGCAGGCCTATCCCCTAAGATTTCCTTTTGATAGGTTACATTTTTAAGAACAATTTACGATAGTGTTTTGAGGGCACTCCTGCCTTGTGGTCGAAATTCACGAAAAACTGGCAATAAAATTAGGGGAACTGTTTTCGAAAACCTAGTACATATTTACACGAGTATTATTTGTGCTTATCATAGCTCAATCAGCTGAACCACTGGCAGTAAAAGATGTGATTATTTTTTGCCATGATTCGAATCCGCCTCACATATATATGTACATGTATTTCAGATTTTCAAAACTTTTTACAAATCATATAATGATATGAAATATTCTCCTTCTAATTCAGTTTATATGCATATCCATTCTTTACATTGAAATTGTAAATTCTCTGCAAAAACGTAGTCAAGTGGAATTATCCTCGCCGTGGTATTTTTTTTTTTTTTCTATTTGCATTGTCCATTGTACAAATAGAAATTAAGTGCATCATATTATATACTTTTATAGGTAAAATGTACAATGGATATATAATCACTCATACCAACCATTCATACTCCACTCATACATTTCAAAATTAACTGAAATTATACCAAAGACATAATTATTGAGGTTGCTATAATAGTATCAAAAAATATATAAATTTATACAAAAAATGCAGTAAAAAATATACTATTCAGTGGGTTCAAATATATTGTTCCACAAATTCCATTGTTTTTCAAAAAATAATTGATTGGAATTGTAAATAGATAAACACCTTTCAATACTGTATTTTATTTTCAAATGGTTCAAAAGACCTAAAATGCTTAGTGTTTTACCTTGTAATGAGGTATTGAAAATATACTGTTTAGTATACAAAATAATAAAGTTAATTTTCATGTTGTCTTTAGTAAGTGGTAATTCTCCTAAAATTATATTTTCAAAAGTAAAACCAATCCTTTTTAAAGTAGTCCTGTAAATATGCAAACTTAAAGCTCTCCAAAGATCCAGTACCTCATTACAACTCACAAACATATGTTGAATAGTTTCTGTTTCTTTTTTACACAAGTTACAAACATCTGATGTTTTGATTTGAATTTTTTTGAGATAGTAGCCGACAGGAAGAATTCTGTGAAGAAGTCGATACTGTAGCCACTGTACAGAGGAATCTGATGTAGTTTTGAAACAAACTTTGAAAGCATCCTTTATGCATATATCATTGACACCATGGGGAGATAACTCTACATTCCACTTTGGTATTGAAGTAGGAGTTACCTCAGTTGTGTTTATACAATTGTAAATAATATTTGTACATCTGACATTTGGCAGAATATTTTCAAAATAAAATGGTAAATAAGGAAGACAAATTTTTAACATACAGGTCCTCTCAATTTTCAAAATCTTGAAGCATTTCGAAAGAGCACAAATAACACTATTATATTGCATCACATCTATATCAAGGATATGAAACTTCTGTTTAAACATAGATTTTGATAAGAAAGTATATTCATCAGACAAAAAATCTCCAACAATTTTAACACCTTGTTGGTACCAATTCTTTATAAAAATACCTTTACCACCAATGTTTATGTTTGAATTATACCATACTGGAATAATGAACATTTTATTTTTCATACTCTTATCTTGATCTATTTTCTTCATAACATGTTGCCATGAGCTAAAAACATCATTCCAAAAAATATTATTTTTGTTCATTAGAACATTTGAAATATATGAATCTCCAAAATCCAAAAGGTTTTTCACAAAATTTTTACATCATTTCCATTAATGGCAAAAAATATATCTAACCAAGGTTTATCACTAGTAGTTACCAGTCTTTTCATCCAAGAACATTTAAATGATTTGATGAAGTTATCAATGTTCACCATCTTTAAACCCCCAGAGAGATGGTCCTGGGTAACTACAGATCTTTTTACCTTGTCACACTTTGATTTCCATATAAATTCAAAAACGTCTTTACACAGCAAAGAAATTTTTTCTGTATTGGGAGTAGGAAGAGAAATGAATATATGGTTAAATTTAGGTAAAATAAGAGTTTTTACAACAGTGACTCGACCAATGGGGGTTAAAATTCTTCGTTTCCATTGTTGAATCATAGACTTGATTTTTGGTAGAATTATGTCATAATTTATTTCAGTGATAGATTCTAAATCTACTGAGTATTGAATACCAAGTAAAGAAAAACTTGTTGATCCCCAATCTAGCTTCCATCTTGGATGGTGAAAGACTTGGTTTGAAAATTTCTTAGATCCAATCCAAATAATTTTTGTTTTAGAACTGTTTATATTCAACCCAGATAATTTTGAAAAGAAATCCAAAGTATCTATAGCTGCAAACAATGATGTCGGTGAACCGTCAAGGGCAAGCGAAGTATCGTCGGCATATTGAGAAATTTCATGCTCTCTTTGAGAGATGGTGATACCTTTTATGTCTTTATTTTGTTTCACAAGGATCTCAGCACAAAGAAGAAACAAGAACGGAGCAATGGGATCGCCCTGTCTACAACCTCTTTGAATATGAATTTGGTCAGATAAATGTCCATATTGTAGAACTAATGCTTTGAAGTTTGTGTTCAAAATTTTAATCCATTCAACAAATCTTTTCCCAAAACCAAAGTAATTCAATACCTTATACATGATACTGAATCAAATGCTTTTTCAAAATCAACTAGCACTAAGAGACCTGGTATGTTGTTGGATTCAGTATAAGACATTAAATCATAAATAAATCTTGTGTTTTCACCTATATATCTACCTTTCATAAAACCAGACTGTGTATCTGAAATAATTACATCTAATGAAGATTTCATCCTGTTGCTTAAACATCCAGATATTAGTTTATATAAGACATTCAACAGAGTTATTGGACGCCAGTTTTTTAAATATTGTCTAGGTTTATCACCTTTGGGTATACATGTAATAATACCAAGTCTTTGCGAAATTGGCAGTTCTTTGTTTTTAAAAATACAATTGATTGCTCTTAAAATATAACATTTTAAGTCTTTCCAAAAGAATTTTAAAAACTCAGCAGTGAAACCATCGCTACCTGGTGACTTATTATTTTTCATATTTTTTAGGACATTGAAAACTTCACTCTCTACAATATCATTTTCAAGGGCGTTTATTGATTTTTCATCACGTTTTTTAATTTCAGAATGATCAATGATATCATTGAGATCTAAGTCAATAAGTTCCGAATCTATTTTTTATAAAAGGTTTGAACTTTGTTTAAAATTTCAAACTGATCATAAATAGTACATTGTCCTTCAATATCTACCTCGTCGTGGTATTAGATTTTATTCCAAGGGCATTGATCATTCATTCTGCGTTGCTTGGCGGAAGCACATGTGTGATGGGGTAAAAAGCACGCCATACAAGAATTATCGTCTTTGTCGGTACAGAATGTCTTTTGAAAAAATAGTTCAACTGTTGGTGAAGTACTGAAGAATCGGTGTACTTCATTTCTGGGGAAGATGTACATTACATGTATATATGTATTTTATTTGTTCTCTATTCTTGCCAGAAATAAATGTTCTGTAAACAAAATGTATATCACGATAGGTTGGTTGCATATAGCAAAACGTCCGGCTCAAGAATCTTTCACTCGTATGGAGATGTCACCATTGCCGGTGAAGTGCTGAAAAATTTGGGCCTATGCTCGGAGCTTATGGTCTTTGAGCAAGGGGGGGGGGGGGTGATCTTTATCGTGAACACCTGCTGTGACGGAGCCTCGGTTTTTGTGGTCACATCCGAAGGACAGCTCCATTTAGTCGCCTCTTCCGACAAGCAATGGATACTGAGGACCTATTCTAACCGGGATTCTCACGGGAACAAGAAGGGTGTTAGCCTGAAAGTAATTAAGACTAGATTATAAGAATAGCAATTCCATAACTCCTATAACCTAATAACTCTCATAACTAATACAGAATGAAAAGTTTGGCAAACACGGACCCTTGGACATACCAGAGTGGGGATCAGGTGCCTAGGAGGAGTAAGCATCCCTTGTCGGCAAGACACACCCGTCGTGAGCCGTATGTCGTGATCAGGTAAACGCAGTAATCCGTAGTCACAATTAGTGTGCTGAAACGGCCTAACAATCGGTATGAAACACGTCAGACATCATTTAACCCAATGACAGGTTGTATTAGCAAACCTGATCATTTTAAAGACCATATAATTTGTCAACTTGTTTTTCAGTAGACTGCCTTGATTTAATAAGTGATAATACGCAGAACAAGCTCATGCGCATCGAATATAAACACCATATGCAGGGTTGCTACATAAATATGGGAAGCTGACAAAGCTGAAATCATCCCGTCTGTCATAAAGTTGAGTTATTACTTAGTATGTTTATTTATTTTACGTCCCGATGAGAATTTTTCACTCAGTAGCAACGGTGACGTCTCCATATGAATGAAATTCTCTCGAGAGGGACGTTTAACAATATACAATCAATCAATCACTCACTCATATTGAGACATCACCAGTTGTAGGTGAAGGCCTATGCTAGGTGAAAGCCTATGCTTAGCGCTGTACATAGCAGTGTGGGTTCTATAGCGTGCCAACCCCTGCCGTAATAAGGTCATATTCGAAAGACCCCACTTCTAAATGACAAGCGTTTGGCGAAGAAGCAATCACTACCTTTGTTAACGTCTTAGGTTTGACCTGCCGTGGCAGGAACGGCGCTCGAACTCACGACCTGCCAGTTACGAGGCGAACGCTCTACCAATGCGCTATCGTGACCGGTTGTTGCCGTTAATAAAATATCCAAGCACGAAGAGTCTGTGGTATCTTATATCATATACAGCTCAAAAGGCGTAAATACATGCACCATGTTAATACATCTTTGTAAGAGGTCTATTAAAAATTTATGCTTATGTCCACATATTAAAGGCATTGAAATACAATCAATTACAGTCATATAGCCATTGGTGACAATCTGGAACGATCATGGGCGAGATTTTTGTAAAGACTAAAACCAGATCCGGATTAATATGTGTTTTTCTTTTGTTCATTAGTAGTTATGGAGAATTAAATATGTTCAATTGTTAACACATTTAATAACTGACCATTTTGATCTCACCCTCATTACAAAACCCCTACCCCTGGGATCATGACATATACAATTTTGGTAAACGACCTACTCTTTTTAAATATTCATTTGGTTTCAATTTAGTAACAACAAGAGGTACTGTGAGCAATGCTCACTAAGAATACCCCTCACTTACCCCAATCTCCAAAGGGTGTTGTTAATAGGTACAAATTACCTCTTTCCTGAGTGTAGAAAAGAAAAGGCATGACAAAGCCTTGGGTAGTCTCTTCTCTAGGAGTGCGCTTGACCTTTGAACCCAAAGTTAATAGGGAACATCTTCGTCCCATGGGTAGTCCATATGTATGATGTGGTGACTGTAGGTGTAAAGGATAATACTTTAGAGACCATTGCGTCTACAGACAGACGGACGGACAACCTGATTCCAGTATATATAACGATATTAATGACGTTTAAAATCAGCATTTCGCAAATTCTATGGTCGTTATAACGATCTAGTTTATCAATACAACCTACATGTATCATTGAGTCAAATGCTGTCTGACGTTTTTCATGCCAACTGTTAGGCGGTTCTTGGCACACTGATTTTGACTACGGATAACTGTTTACCTGATCAAGATATAGGGCTCACGGCGGGTGTGACCGGTCGTCAGAGGATGCTTACTCCTCTTCGGCACCTGATCCCACCTCTGGTATATCCAGGGGTCCGTGTTTGCCCAACTCTCTGTTTTATATTGCTTATAGGAGTTATGATATTGATCACTGTTCGTTATCTTTGCCTTTCATGTTTTACATATAAACACTATATATTTATATATTAAGCTGTACCGTTGTAAATAAAAACGATTTTTGAAAATTTATAAAATTTTGGCCGCTTTTGTCCTGCTTCTAAGGCTCTGGGGTGCAGAAGTCTGAAATTTACAATTTATGTCACCCTTGTCACAACGGAGCTTCATACCAAATGTGAAAAGGATTTAAAGGTAGATATCAAGAAGATAAAAATATTCAATTGTTAACACATTTAATTATTAACCATTTGGGTCTCAACCCGATATCAAAAACCTTTACCCCTGAGGTCTTGAAATTTATTATTGTAGTAATGGACTACCTACTCTTTCTAAATATCTAATTAGTTTTCAATTTAATATCATTAACATTATAAAATATTGTATTGAAATGTTTTCCACACAAACCCTATACACCCAAGTTTGACCTCACCCTGGAGTTGGGACCTCTACCCCCGGGGATAATGAAATTTAAATTCTGGATTCTAAATTTGGAACTATGCATTTAGTTTTTCTAACAGATGGGTGAGATAAATGACCTACATACTTGCAGTTGCTGCTACCGGAAGATGGGGGCGTGCTTATCGATGTGGTCCCACGCTTTATTAACAAACATGATGAAATTTTTAGATTCATCTAATTGTCTAGTTGTTAGCACTTGTTCCCAATCCTTTTCCGCCACACTCAATTTTTGAGTTATCTGGTGGCGCCCAGTTTTTATTGGTGGAAGAGAGAACCCAGATACAATGTACCTGGGAAGAGACCACCGACCTTCCGAAAGTAAACTGGGAAACTTTCTCACTTACCGGCGCGAGCGGGATTCGAACCCGCGCCGACAGAGGTGGCCTTTTGATTTGATCACTAAAATATGTTCAAAACAAAACAATAAACAAGGTATAGTACAGCGTATGGTACCAAAGTGTTTTAACAGACCATATCATATCTGAATAAAAACAAGGTTTAGTTTCTTCGATTTTATATAGAACACTTTAAACTGTACATGTCGTCAAATTTAATGGAATTCTAACCAAGTTATGATACAATTAATACCAAGAATTCCAGGAGTAATCGGGGGGGGGGGGGCAAAAAAAAAACACTGGCATTAAAAGCACAATGAAAGCATGTTTTATATAAATATAATCAGGTATGTAGCATCGTAAGGTGCCGCAGAAAATGTTTAATCTGCAAATTCCTATAAAGCAACCAACAAAAAAAAGAAATATAACAAAACTCATAAATCCTAAATCGTGTGTGGGTGGGGGGTGCTCCTTTTCTCTCCTTACATTTCCAATATACATGTAATTTAACACTGCGTCTTTTAGACAAATATTGTAGGGGTGGGGATTATAGATCAGATTTCGCTCGTATCAACAAGCAGCTGTGCATGTAGTAACAACAGAAATTATAGTACTTTGTCGCAAAAAATACATTGATTTTCAAAAGAATGAATCACACGTAAGCAAACCGAATGTTTACATTAAAGATACAAATTCCTTCCGTTCGCTGCCACCTTATGTACAGCTTTTTGTCTGCAGTGTGAACTGATTATAAGTTAATAATGTACATGTGTTGGTTGCACATGTACATTCTGGCATATTCATTGTGTTTTGGTCGTCGAAAATATCAATGAAATGTAAAAATAAAGAATTGCTGATACGTCAAAGACATCTTTATCCTGATTTAAAGATCTCGAGGACTGCGATAAATCAAACAAGGAACACATAGATATAATTAAATGACTAATATTACTGTACAGTGATATCATTTGTCAGTAATTGCACTTAATTTTTACAATAATTCCAGAAATTGTAAATTCTCTACAGTACAGCACGAGTTACTGGGGGGAGGGGGGGGGGGGGTTGCAGACAATTGTTTAGTCAACATTTTCTACGACACCCCCTTGCGATGCTACATGCCTAATTACATGTATATTCATATTAAAACATGCTTTAGTAAGTAAGAATGGGTCAATTTTGAATGTCTGATGCGTATTCTTGAAATAATCACTTCGTCTTGGCGTTTCATTACAATGTTACACGGTTTGTTTACTTTGTTTTGAATACTTGTGTCACAGAAATCCCAATATATTTGCCATAGAGAATTTACATATAGTTTTATGAAATATTTCAAATCAGTGTTGGGAATTTTGAAGTGTACAATATCATCTTAAAGTGCATTTTTTGCCGCTTTGGTGTTGTCATGGATACCAATGTGACTTGGGATCCAGCAGAACTCAGCAATTTTACTTTGTTTAGTTAAAAATATAGTAGCGGTTTTAAATAGCTAAAATATATGGATGATCAATATTCATGTTGTTTATTGACTGTAGAAATGAATAGTCTGAGAATATAGTGAATTGTTCGTCATTAGAAATTTTACTATACTCAAACGCATGCTGAATAATTCAGCCTTTGCTTCGGCGGTATAAATTGTTGCTTCATTCGGAAGTCGTACAGAAAAACGTCGTTTGTGATTACTGCAGCAGCAGCGACTTTATTTTGGTCTTTTGAACCATCTGTATACCCGGTAGATATCAGTTGTACATTGTTTAGAATGTTTTATTTTAAAAGTAACGGAATTTATTTCAGATTTTTTTATTTTCAGAAAGTGATGTGTCTACTTTGTGTTTGAGTAATTTCCATGGTGGTATTACAGAACGTGATGAGGGTTTTACGATGTCCAAAGGCAAGATAAAATCATGTATGTTTTATAACTCGTAGACGGATTGATTTTATACACATCTTGGTTTTGCCTTATAAATGTTCAAAGTGCGGATGAAAACGCAATTAAATGCAGGATATTGTCAATGTTAGCTTTTAATTTAACAATGTATTGTAAACTAGGTTTTATTCTACGTAGATCGAGAGGTAGTTCGTTGGTCTCAAAATACAAACTATCTACAGGGGAGGTTCGGAAAGTTCCTATGCACAGTCGAAGTCCTTGATGGTTAATTGCATTGAGGGCTTTGATATGATTTTCTTGCAGCACCATATACTATACAGCCGTAGTCTAGTTTAGACCGGAAGAGAGACCGATACAAATGTAGAAGAGTATTTTTATCTACTCCCCCATTTTGTTTGGATCAACTTTAATTATATCATGAGCCTTTGTACATTTCTCTTTGAGCATTGAGGACTAAAAGAAAGTTTGAGAGTAAAGATATCCAAGTAGGAGAACCCTCTCCAGTGTTGCAAGGTGCTTGTGTACAAGATTCTTTACCGTATATCTCACCAGAGGATCTAAGATACAACGACGAAAAAACAAGATTTTACACTGGTTTTGTATCTTTTGCTATGTTCTGGCATTATCTGAGCACACTAGTTAAACATAGTGCAGACAAACTTTATTACTGGGAAGGAGAACAAAGATGTGCTAACACACTCATACCAGCTTATCACCAAACTGATGGACACAAACCAGGGAGAAAACGTTTCCTCCGACCGGCAGATGAATTTCTTCTGGTGTGTATAAGACTCAGATTGGGTTCATTGCAAGAGCACATAGCAGATATATTTTGTATATTTACCACAACCGCTTCTCGGATCATAAGCACTTGGATGGACTTCTTATATCACCTATGTCCTGGCATTATCTGAGCACACTAGTTAAACATGGTGCAGACAAACATTAAAGGTCATAGGAGACGGTTTTTAACAATACCTTTTCTCTCCATAATTATCAACTTTGTTTCATAGACTCCTCATAAAAATGCTTTAAGATTAATAGTGATATTAACTCGAAGAAATTGAAGTGCAAAGGTAGTCGGAATAGAAAATCGTTACCCGATTATCGTTCCTGATTTCCTGAATTTGTGATGTCACAAGAGACCACACTCCTATTTGCAAATCAAAACAAAAGCACACCAATAGACGATTTATTCGCAACTGGAGGAGTTTTTTGAATGGGGAACCATAGTTTGTTATACAAGGATATTACTTTGAACTCATAATTAATGCAAATACCAGCCACATCGACGAAGAAGAAGATCGATCAAGGTCCGAATCGGTTGAAATAATACTGACTGGTTAATCGATAGGCTAAATGTATGATAATTTCAGAGTACATTATGTGATGACAATAAGAGAAATATAGATAGTTATTACTTGCGCTATTTCTAACTCCATGCAGGCACGCAGGATCGGGTTTTTTTTTCAAAGGAGGGGGGTGTCAAGTTGAAGGTTGACTGACAAAGAAGGTGGGACCCCTCATCCCCCTTTGGTTTCATGTGCCCAAGTCCCACCCTGACTCGGATATATTCTATAGCCAGATCAGAATTTCCTTTGCACACATCGTGAGCGCCGTATTTTGAATTTATTGAAGCTATTTCAGTTTAACAGGTGAATATAATGATAAATATAAATGGCTACTTAACATTCTTTTACAACAAAATTTGCGACATTAGGGCCTATATGAAGAATAATTTACTATCACTTTACCATAGACATATAATATGTGTCTATGACTTTACTTAACATTTGTTTTAAATTTTGTCGCCGATTTAAGGAAACCCAAGTGTTTCATTTGAAAAAAAAATCATCTCCCAACTCTTGCATGACCGTAAAAATTGGTTTATTTCACCAGATAAAAAACTTGTAATTTCAATATCGCTCCACCGTTTGCTTTGAACATTTTTTTTTAAAAAAGAAAAGGGGGGGTGTCTGATAATGCAACTTTCAGCATATAAAGTTGGAGACCTATTCATCTAAAATTATATTCAGAGAAAAAGATTCTGATCAGAAGAGCTTCACATGAATATTTCATAGTCAAATTTCATTTCTAAACAAATCAGATCATGTTTATACTAAATGTAAGTACCGTCATTATACAGTAAACGTTTTGCAGAATTTCCTCGTCTTCGCCGTCCTTGCAGTTGGTCTGTAGTCAAAAATAGTTAAAACTGCATCTGGTCGAAGATTTAATTTCATAAACCCAATCCGGGCATTAGTTTTTGCCAAAGTAGAGTGTATACGATAACGAAACTGATCCTCATCAACCCCCGTAATCACATAAAATGATTGTCAAACAACTTCGAGTTCTGTGTTCTCGGTGTAAATTTCACAGCCAAGTCTTTCTGAACGTTTGATCATTTAGACAAAAGTATATAGAAATACCCGACTTGCTACATTACAGTTGAATGCAAGCACATTGAACATTTTGACAGCTAAAACCCGCAGTTGTTAGTATAAACAAATACACATTTTGCGTCAGGCTGGTCTCTTTTGACGTCATCAGGCAAGGGAGATAAGTCAGCTTACTATTTTGATACTTTACACCACAGCAACATTTGACGGTCTGTAGCATGTTACCTTGCGAATATTTCTGAATAACTTGTTTACATATGTTAAATAATTAAAGAACACATTTTCGTGCAATACAATTTTTTTTTTGAAAATTGAGACGATTGACATTTAAAGGGACTGATTCACGATTTTCCTCCAAACTTTGTTTTGCACTTTAAAGGCACAGATTCACGATTTTCATCAAAATTTTCTTTTTCATTTTTAATGATCAAAATCTACTGTCTAATGTATTTAAAAGATTTCACATAAAAATTAAGGTTATATATTATCACAGAAGTTCATTTTAGAGAGTTTATTATTTGTGTTGTAAACAAAGATTGCAGTATGTTATTGTTTACGAAATTTTCAAAAGAAATGGATATTGATCTAATTTTATTATATCTTTCACATTTCAAGCATTTTTGTGGTAAAATGTGTCATCTAAAAGTTAAAATTTGTGACTATGCAAAATTAAGATGCTTTGTATTACCAGGGACCTATATACTAACGGGATAGGCAACTATCGCAAGTCTCGCGATCTCTCGGACAACCCCATTCATATGCAAATGAGCCCCACGAGATGTAAGATGGCGTATTTCAGATGTAAAACTTATACGGTACCAATTTTGATGCACCAGATGCGCATTTCGACAAATAATGTCTCTTCAGTGATGCTCAACCGAAATGTTTGAAATCCGAAATAACTATGAACCTTTAGAGCTAAATATAGTAAAAAACAGCGTGCCAAAAAAGTGGAGCCAAATTCCTTCAAGGATAAGAGCTATGCATGAGGGAGAAAATTCCGGTTTTTTCCCCATCCAGTTTCTGCAGGTAGGGAATAATTATTGTGTTGATAAAACAAGATTAGTGATACAAGTACTTTAATTAATCTCTTGCGCTATCAAAAATTCGTTCTGATTTTTTACTAGCACGTTAAATTGACCATCAAATTTGAACAGAAACGACCGAAATATTATTTGCATTGTTCCTGCAGACAATGAATTTTTACAGTGCATGTTGATAGTAGCCAATTACTAATCATAAATTAATTATAGTACTGTTTTGATAGCATAAGTGCTAGGGCGATCAAAGAAATATCGGGGGTTACCTATGTTTATTTAGCACTTGCGTAGTAAACTTCCCACGTCTTTGTTGTTTTAAGCATGTTGAAAGAAATAATGATGAGCACAAAGTTGTGTACCCAAATAATCATTGTTACAAGTCAGTTGACCTGCAACCACTACTTCCACATTTTATGTGAACAAGATTTTCAAACACAATGTGTAGTAAAGAAGATTTTCTGTCTTGGGATAATGACATTAATTTGGATGAACTTTTAGGGGACTATACAGACCACGAGGACAAGGATTCAGCAGAGAATCAATGCCTAACAGAGGTTCCAAGTTACCAATGCCCAGACTGCCAGAAGGTTTTGAAATCCGTTTCAGGATTCCGAGGGCACATGACCAAACAACACAAAAAAAAAAGCAGAACAAAAGGTATGTACAGTAACACTATGTTATATTTCTTGTGTGAAACATAGTCTTATTTATTAAAAAAAATTAAAATGATACATGTGCAATTATAAATTACTCTATAGTATGTTGTTTTAAAAGAGATTTACTGATTCAGTATATTTGTGTGAATTGATGTTTTATGCTTAAATTTGACAATCTGATAAAAATTGAATAAACAATTTTATGTGAAAAATATTATGATTGTTTTATTGTAATTCTTGCAGCGGGTGACTACCGAATAACCCAGAAGGCCAAAGAAGACCCCAGTTCACTTGCTACTGCATCATCAGTGGACTTCGGGAAAATCTATGGTGAAGCTAGTCAGAAAACACTGGAAAAGATGTGCGATAATCCCATGTACAAGTTGTTTGGGGACAATCGTATGGAGATGTTGGCTAGATTCTGCATTGAAGCAAACTTTCTGGATGTTTTTTTCCTCAGCCAGCTCAAAGATATCTTCAGCCTCTCCTTGAGTGATTCCAGTGAAAGGGAGCTTTTCTTTTCGAGAAGTGAGACTGTCTTTTTCTGTGCAAAGGGAATGTGTTACCCTATTCATGGAAAAGGGATGTGAAGAGAAGAGAGAAGACATCATAAACTTTCTCCAGGACTATATTCTTGAGATACCAAGTGAAATGTTTGGAAATCTTCTGGAAGAAAACAAGAAAATATCGGAGGAACTATCATATCATATATCCACCTATGACAAGAAAATCCTTTTCTACATATCTGGGTTTATAGCGGCAAACTTGAAGAAGAAGTGCTTTCGAATGACAGAAGAAATACCTTCTTAACAGACTTACAAGCAAGACCAGTAGTGCAAGTTTTCTTACCTAGCTGCAATAATGTAGCCCTATCCAATTTTTTTTAATTCTGACGTTTTCGGGATAGGGCTACAATTCCATAGGATCTCCGTAATAGTGCAAAATAATTTTATGAATAACCGATAATAAACTGTGTATTAGTCCCAAATGTTGTTTACACCAAAAGGAGTACCAATTTTGTGCTCGGGCATGTCTAATAAAGGTGTTTTTCATTAAATACAATGTACAGCATGCAAAATTCTTCGTCTGCTCCGCCATGCTTGTTATCGCGAGATCTCGTAGGTGGATCTAATGAAAAACCTAAGCATTGACAATCAGCGCGAAAATGTAGTTACTCGAGCCACTTCGACAAAGAAAGGAAAATCATATTGTTGCAGAAAGAATTTTCACTCTGCTGTTCGGTTTTTAACTTGATATTAAATTCAAACCTTTTCAATACCGACGAAATAGCTTTCGCCTCCATACTTTTCCATTGATGTAAATACTACCTTATATGGCATATGCAAATGACTTGACAATCGGAAGTTTATACTTCAGTACATCAAACATGGCGCACAAATATGAATCGAGAAATTGGAATTTATCGAAATTGTTGAAAACGGTAGAATAGAGCCTTACAAATTTTAAGTTGCAGGTTGTAAATTTATATATTGACTAAGAAACATAGAATATCATTTTATTTACGTAAAGAAAGTCAGGAAATGTTTAGAATGAGCGCAAATGTTGCGGGAGTGAATCACTCCCGCATTTGCACCATTACGGAGATCCTAAGGAGTTGTAGCCCTCTCCTAAAAAAAAAAAAAAAAAAATCAGAGAGGGCTACATTATTGCAGCTATTTCGTACCCAGTATGATCAGTGGCTCACAAAGAACAGTCGGGGAGGCCTAGTGAGACCAGCAGATAATTTCTACCTTCTAGTGCGCGAGTTGGAAATTTCCATCAGAAAGATCATTGACTTCAACAAAATTCAGTCCGAGACATTCAACAGCTGCAAGATGAAGGAGCACATGTTGGATTCCTTCATGGTGAATCACTACTTTAAGGAAGTGTTCCATGGTTGTGAAAACAATGACCTCCCAACACTTTTGGAGGATATTGTGAATGTATTTTTGACTGTTCGGGGGTTTGCAGTGGCACGTGTGCTCCGTAACAAACTGAGTGTTAAACAAACCAAACAACCAGCCAAACAGAGTGACAGTCTCCGGCAAGTGCTGAAACAGTGCAGTACAAACTCATTAAGTAAAAATTGATCACCTTTGTTAGGACATTTCTTCTCTTGGAATTATTGACTCATAAGCTGTATTCCAAATGCATTATGTTTTAGTGCTGAAGACTTGTGTCTGTGACTATTTATTGTGTATTGTGCTGTTCGTCTTAGGAAATTAATATATGCTTCACCTGTTCACCTTCTTGCTATAATATTGATAATTACCAAAAACTTGTGTATGTGAATATCTATGTTGTGTTGTTCAATTTATGAAATAAAATTATGCTTCACCTGTTCACCTTCTTGACGTATTGATTAATAAAAGGAATAAACTTTGATAAAATATTCAGTTTTATAGTCACGTAGCACTGTTCCAGCTATAAGAAAATGAAGGGGCTGAACCCCACCCTCAAATTACTTTTCCTCACAGTAAAGCTATATGAAGAACCAAATGAACTGATTGTCATTATTATACAACATGGATGACATGAAATAAAAATTAACACACAGCACTACTATCCACAGGAACAAGAGTACTTGCCCATTCTGCTTATACCATAGCAATAAAGACAGAAAAGTACCCTTCTTATTTACCACTCTCCATTTTCAAATCTTAGTTGGAATAATGAGTAACTAATGCAAAAGCTTTTCAAAGATTTTATAAAATCATGATGTTTCAACTAAGCAAAGTTGTAAAGAATGCTTAAGAGCATAACATATAGCAGTAAATTTCATTAATTCCATAATGCATAAAGTGCACTTGCAATCAAGGAGGCTCAAAAACTTTTTTTTTTACCTTAATAAAACTCTAGTTGGCATTTTAGAGCCCCCTTAAAAGTAGTAGTTTCCACACTGAATAGAAATTGGACTTATGCCTCTGACCTTGCTTGAAAAATTAGTCCTCATATTGTATGCAATATATAAATTTCTTTCTTCTTTAAGGAAAAAGACCATTGTAAATGTCAAACATTTTATTTTATAATTTTGAGAACCAAGTCTTTTTGGTAAAAACAACAAACAACCTGGCCTGGAGGTTATAAAACTTTTTTGAGTACATTCTCATACTCAGACTCAAACTATGTTCTCTAAATCGTATACATACTCAAAAGCGAAGGTTATAAAACTTTTATAAAAATCATTCTCACACTCAAATGGAGTACATGCTCAAGATTTTTCGAGTATGTTTCAAAGCTTGCTCAGAGTTATACCCAAAACAAAAATGGCTGAGTTTGAGTACGATAAAAGTTTTATAACCTCCAGGCCAGGTTGAACGAATAACACTGCTGAATATTTAAAAATAATAAATTTAACACTTTCAATGTATGATGATTCATGAAGTCCGATACAAATGTTTATTATCCCTTACTATTCTTTATATTGTCTATAAAGATTTAAAAAAGAAAGCATTGTTCACAGATTCAACTTTTTGGTTTCCTCCTTGGAATGGCAGAATTGTCTATTACTTGTGTGGGCATGTTTTCATCTCTACCACAGTTTCCTCGGGTTGATGGCAAAGCTTGTGCTCCAACTGTTCGAATTTGAGTCAGGATATTTTTGACTTCATACACTGTCGGGTTGTTGTTGCTGCCCATCTTGTGTCTGCAATGGCCGAAATGTTGTCCCAAAGGATCTTGGTTGAAAAAACTAGTCAAAATATACTGTGATCCTCTCTCTAACATAAATTTCACACAGGCAGTGATGGAGAGTGCAGAAATTCTCAAACCAAGAAGAGTTTGGTGACTTAACTGCATGCTGGCTTTTTGTGCATCTGTAAAGTTTCCTCTTTGCTCAATTGCCTGTTTCCAATCTTCAAAGTACTGGAGAAAATCATTCGTTAACCAATGAAGTCTGTTGTCATCTGGTCTGGTGTAAGCATTTAGGTTTGGATTGCGTTTGTTTTTCCCTCATATGGACTTCGTACATTTAGGCAATCAAAGAATTTATTCATCATACGAATAAAGGTAACTGTCTCACTAACAGATTCATCGAACAACATCTCCGGAGAATTGGCCACTGTTTCACTTAAAACTTGAGCAGCACTTGAATTACACAATTCTGTGAAGGAATGGTCACAGTTTTTTTGCCTATGGCAGGTTTTGAAATCCAACCCGAAGGCATGTCTGAATCTGCTAAGCTACAGACCAAGGCCACTTGATAAAGAAGTATTTTTGAGTTTATTTCAGACATCCTGGAGTGAAGTAGGCAACAATCAGAGAAATTTTGAGGAAGATACAATATATTCATGGGAAATTTTCTTGCAAAACATTGAAGGTACCAATTAATTATGGCAATTGTATATGAATGCTAAGTGTTGATTTTTTTTCCTGGATCATTATAGGAATCACCTTGTCCGTTCCTCTGTCCGTGCAATCTTGTCCGGGCTATAACTTTGCAGTGTAGAATCTGTGGAAGCTCAGACTTGGTACAAAGATTGTTTATGACCTGAGTGTGTCATGACCTTGATCCAAGGCCATATTTTCTAATATAAAAATACATGTGTATCACTGAAAGATTATTTATGACCAGCGGATGCATCATTGTTTTAACCAAGGTCATTTTGGCAAGTCCTAGGTCACATTACAAAATTGCAAATAGACCTTTTAAAAATTGCTTAGAGGGTATTATTTTGTGAGCTCTCTCACAATACCTTTAAAACTTGCTATGTAGCTTCATTTTGGATCACTCTAAATATTGGTACAATTTTTATCCATTTCGACCTCTCTTGCGGGAGTTTTGCCCCTTTATTTGAAAATTATTGTTATATGGAGAGTACGTAATTTGTCCGGCTAACTCCTCCCATAATTTTCAAGTGAGGTCCGCCTCCTCAGCCAATTGATCCGGTGTCGCAAAAAATCTTGGATATCCACCACGATTCTCCCAACTTCATTGGGATCGGGGGAGGAGTTGAGGTCGGAGGCCTCATAATTCCTGGTAAGATTATTATTCGCAAACCACTCCTTTGTAATTTGTCCAAGAACATTGAGTAACTATGGCAGAGGAAATTCGTAACTTGTGTTCGTCTGCAATACATGTCTTGGGCTATCCGACGAGAGACCGAACTTCAGAGTTGTAATTCACTGATAATATTCAGGAAGAAACTCATTATTAACAACAGTTGAAGTATATTCCATACACGTACATCCTATCTAATTTTAAAACTGAAATTTACAGTCCAATCATACTTGATGCATTAGCAATGTGAAGGTTACGGAAACTTCTCACTTCGCCCCATCAGTGTTTTGCACCTAGTATTATAATTTCCTATAATTTATAAATACAATATCCCAACGAACAATGTTCTTTGTGCAAATTTAATTTAGAAACATACACACAAAATATATTTCAATCGGATTTAAATGTTTTGTTATTTACGCAAACCATCAATGACCCCCTAGCGCAAACATCCGTGCATCAAAGGACCCCATTGGAAATAAGCTTTCGAGCTTTCATGGGTTACCCTGGGTATTTATGTTTGTATGTATGTATATACCGAATAAATATTTATTTTTTACGCACTTCTATTTTTGATTTAATCCAGAAGTACCATAGGAGGCACATTTGATACATGTAAACTTGTGACTCCTTCCCCATGACTTCATCTATTTCTCTTGTTTCTTGTCAGCTTCTTTTATAACATCCCAATTGCTTGTAAAGTTATGTATTGATGATTTAAAATTTTCTTTATGATGGTAATAAATTTTCTTAATTAATTTCATACAATCTAGGTTTTCAAACCATCAGTGAAAAGACAGTCACCTTTGAAGGCAATGCAATATGTTTACAACAAGTTTATTTTAGCATATAACATTTTCACAAGACCAATGGTGATATAAATATAATAAAAACATTTTATATATCTATATATATTTAATAAATTATTAAACATAATTACAAATTAACAATATTTATATAGTTAGCAATATTTGAAATTCATAGGCCAATGTAGTACAGAGACAATTCTTGAACTCCCAGAAAATGTGGAAGGTAAGTTTAACAATGATAAATATGTAAACTCATATGACATACATAATACTTATACATGAATGTAGTGCATAATACCAGATCTATATTTACTTTTCTGTAAGAATGGAGGTTAAAGATTTATAGCACTGGGTCAATTGGGAGAGGTTACTAAGAGCGCTCTCAAGTGTGCATGTATTGCAAAGCAAAGGTTATAACTGTCAAATAATTCAGTATTTAAAATTGAAATTTATTTTAGGGACATCTGTAACATATGATGTTACATTATCAAGTTCTGGGACCTTGATCAGCTAGAAGAATAATGAAACAGGCATCGTATATAAAGCAATGTCTAATATTAAAGACATCAATAGTGCGAGTCTAACACTATTTACAAAAAAATGATTCACTGTATCCCAAAATTATTTTATAGTCAAAAATTGCAAATCAAATTGTCTCACTGCAAAGAATTAAGTGAAAACAAATTTGAATTATAGAATAATAATAAAAAACCACTACATAATGTAATAAGTATATTTGACAAAAAACGAACTTTGGAAACTCAAAACATATTTCAAATATAAACATTTAATAAACATCTAAGTATACTATTGTATTGATGTATATTGATTTTTTTAGGTAAAACAAAGAAGAGGAAAAATGATCAGGAAAGTCTGCAAGATCTGCAGAAAAGTGTACTGAGAGAGGATAGGTAGAGGATCGTACTAATGAAAGAACTTATTAAATTGCAGAAAGAAAAAGTTGCATTAGAAATTAAACAAGATGTACTGTGAGCAATGCTCACTAAGAATACCCCAATCTCCCAAAGGGTGTTGTTAATTGGTATAAATTACCACTTTCCTGAGTGTAAAAATATGGTATGCCTTTGTAGAAGAAAATGGAAGATATAGTCCGAACACAAATCCATGGCATAAACCTACAATTTTGACCTTGAGATCAAAGGTCAAGGTCATAAAGAGGTCATGAATGTACATGACACATAGTCTCATGGTGATACACCCATGTCTTATGGTATGACTGTCAAAACCCTATAATTTTTTACCTTGAGGTCAAAGTTCAAGGTCAAGTAGAGGCCATGAAGGTACTCGACACATCGTCTCATGGTGATACACTCATGTGTCAAATATGATATACCTATGTCAAAGAACAAAGAAGTCATGGCCCTGACACGAATCCATTGTAAAAACCTTTAATTCTGACCTTGAGATCAATGTCATATGGAGGTCATGAAGGTACATGACACATCGTCTCATGGTGATACACTCATGTGTCAACTATGGTATGCCTATGTCAAAGAACAAAGAAGTTATTGCCCGGACACGAATCCATTGTAAAAAAAAAAAAAACAACTTTAATTTTGACCTTGAGGTCAAGGTCATGAAGGTACTCGACACATCGTCTCATGGTGATCTACCAGTGTGCCAAATATCGTATGCCTAAGTCAAAGTACAAAGAAGTTATGGCCCGGACACGAATCTGCACAGACGGACGGAAAGACAGACAGAGTGATTCCTATATACCCCCCAGAACTTCATTCGGGGGGTATAAAAACTGCAGATGGAATTACCATCTATTTTTAGCCAACAGAAAATGAGATGTAGAATATTTAGTAGCTCACTACACAGTAAAATTCACTTTACAAAACGTGAGGCCAAATCGGTCAGGGCTTGGGATACTTCGAGAAACACTTTACTTGTGGAAACCCAGTGTATCGCCTATAGTTTTCATGTTATCACCTGTAGCGTAATGTAGAACCATCTCGACCTGATAAGGAATATGAGCACAGAACTCGGGTTCTAGTAGATCAGTGATGAAATGAACTGACTCTTTACTAAACCTGTGCTGGATTCCGGATTTTTTTTTTATATTTGTCCGGGATTGGTTTTGTTTTGCATGTTACAAAAAGCTCCCAGCACGTTCACGGCATGGTACCCGTACTCATGCATTTTGACTTCCAACTTTCCACAACTTCATGGCACCAAAGTGTAAGTTTTTAATCTCTTTATTAACTTTTATGTTAAATGCAAGTCATATTAAGAATGCATACGCATATTTGTTATTGTACACTTGTTGACCCCGATGTGATAAGCAGCCAGTATATCATGACATGCAGGTAGTTTATATTGTCTAAATTTGATTAATTGATATTTCATGGTTATCTTATCTCTGATAGATCTTTAATGATGTTATTCATTGCTGTTATTTTTTCTTTCTGTGTAAATGGGGCACGCTCGCTTATTTTCTGAACGTACTATATATTGACCTTTCACGTGTTCGATATGTAAATCGCTCTGTGTAAATTGCTCACAGTTTAAATTTTTTCTCAAAGGTTGTGATGATTACATTTAAGTTTTCACATATCAGTATCAATATTTTATAAGTCTTCTAGTGTGTGTATTTAGAATTCAAGATTTTTGATAACTTTGTAAAGCTTTTGGTGCATGTTATTCTTGATTTACTGAAATTTGATATCTTTAGCATGAAATGTGTAGATATGTTCTGAATAACATATTACATGTTTATTATAAACCATGCCACTTATCTTTTGTGCAGAACCTGTTGTAATAGGATCTTATTTTTGTTTACAGTATTTTACCCTCCCTGGAGGTTGTCTCTCTGCCATTAAAAGTAAAGAAACATACATCGTCTTTCTTGTGACAGAATAGTAAAATAACTTCGACATGGCTATGGAACGGGAAAGGAAACTCACAGAGGCTGGAGCCGAGTTGTTCATGGACAGATGCAGGAAATATGATCGGGAAATAAAACATATTCAAAAGGAAATTGATGTCCTAATATCCACTCTTCAGGAATATCCAGAAATATCGGATGCAGAGATGGTACATAAGCAGATAAAACAAGCTAGTGGTGATTTTAAAAGACTTTCAGATCATTATGTTGACTTTCTTGTAAAACACAGATCAGTTGAAAGCGAAACAGAAAGGATTTCACATTTGAAATTAAGAGATAATGTAACGAGGGCTGTTACCGAGGTTCTCACTCAACGCACACAAGTTGCAACAAAAGATCCTAGCTGTGACAGACAAAGCGTTAAATCTGGATCAGGCCGATCAATCCTTTCATCTACTCAGTCTGCGATTATTCAGAAAAGAGCCGCACTTGAGGCTGCGAAAGTGAAAATGAAATACGTCGAGAAACAAGCTGCCATTATGACCCAAAAGGCAGCATTGGAAGCGGAAATCAGTCTACTTGAAATCCAACAAGAAACCGAAGCCTTACAATCAGCACTGAATGTGATGGAAAATGCAGAACAGTTAGATGATATAGAAACAGAATCTATTACTGAAGCTCGACAAGCAAGGACAAGTGAATTTATTCAACAACATTTTGTGAATTCCACTAACACTTCTGTTCAGCCACCTGTGCAAGCAATTACAAGTACTTTGACATCCGCTGTGCAACCGCCTGTACAGTCCACTGATAGCACGTTCACATCAGCTGTGCGACCTCGTGTGCAATTCACTGATAGTGCATTCACGTCAACTGTGCAAACATCTATGCAGTCTAGTGAAACATTTGTTCCTTTATCGACATTGGCAAATTTATGTTCCACACCTATGAATGAAAATTGGCGTACAGCATATCAACCAACGCAAACCATGGTACACTCTAGTCCCTTGCTTGCAACTTCATCACAAACAAGTCATGTGTATGATTTGCCGCCACCCTTTGCGCCGCGTTCAGACGTACTATCTCAGCCGAATCATCTATTGAATACTGAAGCGCCAACCTTTGTGCCACATTCGAGCATACTGCCTCAGCCGAATCACTTATTAAATACTGAAGTGCCAACCTTTATGCCGCGTTCGGGTATACTATCTCAGGCAAATTCTATAGTGACTACTCAAACGCCTACCTTTGTGCCATATTCGAGTTTACCGTCTCAGCCAAATCCGGTGACTACTCAAACCTCAGGATCACAATACGGTAATTGCTACACATCAGTCAATATGATGCCACATGTAGACAATTCGCAGGTTGAACTTTGTCAGATAATGACTAGGATGATGGCCAGAAAAGATGTAGTGCTTTCGCGTCTCATTAAATACAATGATAGTCCCATCCAATATTTGTCTTGGAAACAAACATTTAAAGCTGTAATGTTAGAACTTGCAGTTACACCATCAGAGGAACTGGATCTCATGATCAAATGGCTGGGTCCAGATTCATCCAGGCAGGCTGAATGCATAAAAACGGCCAGTGCAGGAAATCACGTGGATGCATTACACAAATTGTGGGATAGACTTGACATTCGGTATGGCAGTCCTGAATTGATAGAAGCGTGCTTACGAAACAAACTTACGAACTTCCCAAAGCTTTCAAACACTCCGGCTGACAGCAAACGACTTTATGATTTGTACGACCTCTTGAGTGAAATTCAGTGTGTCAAGGCCAACCCGCTCTATTCTTCAGTGCTTGCAATGTATGATTCATCCACAGGAGTAAACCAAATAGTATCTCGCTTGCCGACCAATCTACAAGAAAAGTGGTCATCTCGCGCCAATACTTACAAAAATCAACATGGAATGCTATTTCCTCCGTTCAGTTATTTTGTCAACTTCATCTACGACATGGCAAAATGGCGCACTGACCCGAGTTTTCAGTACAACACTAGCACACTATCTTCTCAGAAACAGTCAGCAAATAATCAACCCCAAATTCGCGTGAACGCAAGGAAAACGGAACTTTCTACAAACTCTACAGCTGAGGACAAATTGATGTGCCCCGTGCACAACACAAACCACAATTTGAATCAGTGCAGGACTTTCCGTCAGAAACCCATGAAAGAGCGAATGGAGATTCTAAAGAAAAACAAACTTTGTTTCCGTTGCTGCAGTTTGAAACGACACACCAAGAACAAATGCCAAGAGACTATCCGATGTGATGTTTGTAATCAGACAAGTCACCCGACTGGACTTCATGTATTGCGTGTTCAAAATGTACAGCAACCCTCTCATAACAAGGATGAGAATCTTACAGAAGATGACAATCGGCATGGAGGGGAGTCACGGACCGGTGTTAATACAAAATGTACACAGGTTTGTGGGACTGACAAAATTTGTAGCAAGTCATGCGCAAAAATTCTACAAGTGTATGTCTACAATGAGGACCAACCCATGCAGGCTCGCAAGGTCTACGCATTGATCGACGATCAAAGCAATTACTCCCTTGGAAAACCGGAACTGTTTGACAACTTTGATGATCATTCGGAACACATAAACTTCACTTTATCAACCTGTTCAGGGAAAGTTTCCGCGACTGGCAGAAAAGGCAACAATTATGTTGTTGAGTCCGCAGATCATAGTGTCAGGATTAAGATTCCGTCTCTTATCGAGTGTTCAGACATTCCCGATAATAGACATGAAATACCTTCTCCGGAAGTAGTGAAAAACTTTCCTCATCTTTGTGATTTGGTATCGTACATACCACCAGTTGATGACAGTGTACACATAGAACTCTTGATAGGTCGTGACGTTATACAAGCACACCATGTTGTGGATCAGAGGTTAGGCGGTGATAACTTACCCTACGCTCACAAATTACCTCTTGGTTGGGTTGTGGTTGGTGAATCTTGTATTGGAGCTCTCCATGGACGTGAATCTGTTCAAACAATCACAGTTAGCAAAACTCACATTCTTGCTAATGGTAGAGCAACCTATCTGGAACCATGTGTTAACACGTTAACCATCAAAGAAAACTCGATCTTCGAGAAAACGCCACAGGATGAGAGGCTTGGTCCATCAGTGGAAGACGAGCTTTTTATAAGTCTCATGGAAAGTAAGGTTACGAAGGACTGTGATGATCGCTGGACTGCACCACTTCCCTTTCGCGAAAATAGAAAGCTGTTGCCTAACAACAGAACTCAAGCCTTGCAGCGTGTTAAATCATTAGACCGTTCACTCCAGAAAGATGAAGTCAAGAAGAAACACGTTGTTGAATTCATGGGAAAAATGTTCGAAAACGGTCATGCTGAGGTAGCACCACCTTTGCCAACACTTAGTGAACAATGGTACCTACCGTTTTTCGGAATTTATCATCCCAAGAAACCTGGAAAAGTTAGAGTCGTCTTCGATTCGTCAGCAGTGTTCAGGGGAACGTCTTTGAATGACGTATTAATGAAAGGACCGGATTTAACCAATAATTTATTGGGAGTACTCTTGCGATTTCGGAAGGAAGCTATAGCTCTTACAGCTGACGTGGAGCACATGTTTTACAACTTCAAGGTGGACGAAACTCATCGCAATTATTTACGATTTGTGTGGCACGAAAATAATGACATTTCACAACCGTTGATGGACTACAGGATGACAGTCCATGTTTTCGGAAACTCTCCGTCTCCATCTGTTGCAACCTTTTGTCTCAGAAAATCCGTTGAGAATGCAGACAGTGATGTCCGAGATTTTGTCTGTAAAAACTTTTATGTGGACGATGGACTCATTTCTTGTCCAGATCCTGACTCGGCAATTGATCTCATGAAGCGCACACAGAAAGCGTTAGAAATTGGAGGACGGTTGCGTTTGCATAAGATTGTCTCGAACAGCACAACTGTGTTACAGAATTTCCCATCAGATGATTTGTCAGCAGATCTCAAGGAATTGGATCTTGGATCTGACACTCCGCCAATTCAGCGCAGTCTAGGATTATCATGGGACATTTCTACTGATAGATTTGTGTTCAGAGCGTCGACAGAAAACAAACCCTATACCCGTAGAGGTGCGTTATCAGTGATCAATAGTCTGTTTGATCCCATAGGATTTGCAGCCCCCATGACTTTGTATGGGAAATTGCTTCTCAGGGAAATGATGTCAGTCTCAGGACCTGTAAATTGGGATGAAGAGTTACCGCCTCAATTGAAATCGAAATGGGAACGGTGGATCACATCACTCGTGCATCTCCAGAATTTTCAAATTTCTCGCAAATATTCTGCAATTTCATTTCATGAAGCTTTGCGTAGAGAGGTTCATATCTTCAGTGATGCATCTAAGGACGCAATAGCTTCGGTAGCATACTTAAAACTGATATCAGATGAGGGAAGTGATGTTTCATTTTTGCTGGGCAAATCAAAAGTATCACCTGTTCATGGTCATACCATTCCTCGCCTTGAGCTCTGCGCAGCAGTTCTATCCATTGCAGTTGCAGAGTTGGTGAAAGAGCATTTGAACATCCCCTCACAGGATTTCTACTATTACACAGATAGCAAGATAGTGTTGGGGTATTTGTCAAACGAGGTACGGAGGTTCTATGTGTATGTCACCAATAGGGTGAATAGGATCAGAGCAGCTAGTTCTCCGACTCAGTGGTACTTCATTCCAACAGACAGTAACCCTGCTGACATTGCAACGAGACGTATCAATGCAGAAGACTTGGTGAATTCAACCTACCTAACGGGTCCAGACCTTTTGCGCAATGACATACATGTACAATTACCATCTAGTGAATTTCAGCTTGTAAATCCTCAAGAGGATACTGAGGTCCGCCCAGAAATATCAGTGAACAAAATGAAAGTGATCAGCCACAAAACATGGGTTCAGAGATTTTCATTTTTCTCGTCATGGAACAGTTTAGTGAGAGCTATCATGTTTCTGAAAGGATTCATTAGGAAACTTCACAATGAGAGCAAACCCACACGAGCTGAAACGGAACAATTTATTGTGAAACTAGTACAACAGGAAGTTTATGGTGATGAAATCAATTCTTTGCAAACTGGACGTTCTTTGTCAAACAAATCCAAAATTCTTCCTCTTGCTCCTGTACAAGATGAAAATGGCATTCTCAGAGTTGGAGGACGATTGAAACATGGAAAGGCTATTTCCATCAACACTCAGCCTGTGATCATTCCCCGAGACCATCACATTGCTATCCTCTTAGTGCGACATTTTCATGGTAAAATTCATCACCAGGGCAGACACATGACAGAGGGAGCTCTCCGTGCATCGGGCTATTGGGTGATTGGCGGTAAGAGACTTGTGTCCTCTATTATTCGTCATTGTGTGACTTGTCGAAAGTGTCGTGGACAATTTCTATTTCAAAAGATGTCAGATCTTCCGGAGGACAGATTATCTCCTGGACCACCTTTCACCTTTGTTGGTCTTGATACATTTGGACCATGGTCAGTTCTCCAGCGTAAGACTCGAGGTGGATCAGCTCAGCAAAAGAGATGGGCAATTTTATTCACTTGCTTAGTTTCAAGAGCAGTTCACTTGGAAGTAGTAGATGAGATGAGCAGTGCAGCATTCATCAATGCCTACCGCCGTTTTGTAGCAATTCGTTGACCCATAAAACTATTGCGATCAGATAGGGGCACTAACTTTGTGGGTGCAATTCAGGACTTGGGCATTGAAGCAGAATTTGTTGAGGATGGAAGAATCGCAAAAACTCTAGAAACCTATGGAACTTCCTGGAAGTTTAATCCTCCTCATTCCTCTCACTTTGGAGGCTCATGGGAGCGTATGATAGGGACCTGTAGGAGGATTCTGGATAACATGCTCATGCAAGATAGGAATAAACTAACTCATGATTCATTAGTGACCTTGATGGCTGAAGTTTCAGCGATAGTGAATTCTCGTCCGTTGCTGCCCATTTCAACAGATCCAGAAAACCCAGAAATTCTGTCTCCCTCAGTGTTGTTGACTCACAAGAAAGGTCAAAACGATACATGCCCGTTTCCACAGTTTGGGACCAAGGATATGTTACGTAGTCAATGGAAACTGGTTCAGGGTCTAGCAGATGAATTTTGGTCGAAATGGACGAAAGAGTATATCTCATCTCTTCAAGTCAGGAGAAAGTGGAAGCAGCCAGAAGTGAACTTGAATGTCGGTGATATTGTTCTTGTAAGAGAGAAGGATTTTCATAGATCCATGTGGCCTATGGCAATAGTGACGAAACTTTTTCCAAGTGACGATTTCCTTGTCAGGAAAGTGGAAATCAAACTCTATAAGGAAAACAAGATTTGTGTGTTCGTTCGACCCGTAGTCGATCTTGTCCTGTTGGTATCTTCAGATGATTAGTGACTCAATTTTCATGGATAATGACTGATATTTGATTTTATGTATTATGTATGTATGATTTTGCTAGTTTAGCATATTGAATTTGATGTAGTGATTTTTTTTATAAAAATCAGGAGGGGAGTGTGCTGGATTCCGGATTTTTTTTTTATATTTGTCCGGGATTGGTTTTGTTTTGTATGTTACAAAAAGCTCCCAGCACGTTCACGGCATGGTACCCGTACTCATGCATTTTGACTTCCAACTTTCCACAACTTCATGGCACCAAAGTGTAAGTTTTTAATCTCTTTATTAACTTTTATGTTAAATGCAAGTCATATTAAGAATGCATACGCATATTTGTTATTGTACACTTGTTGACCCCGATGTGATAAGCAGCCAGTATATCATGACATGCAGGTAGTTTATATTGTCTAAATTTGATTAATTGATATTTCATGGTTATCTTATCTCTGATAGATCTTTAATGATGTTATTCATTGCTGTTATTTTTTCTTTCTGTGTAAATGGGGCACGCTCGCTTATTTTCTGAACGTACTATATATTGACCTTTCACGTGTTCGATATGTAAATCGCTCTGTGTAAATTGCTCACAGTTTAAATTTTTTCTCAAAGGTTGTGATGATTACATTTAAGTTTTCACATATCAGTATCAATATTTTATAAGTCTTCTAGTGTGTGTATTTAGAATTCAAGATTTTTGATAACTTTGTAAAGCTTTTGGTGCATGTTATTCTTGATTTACTGAAATTTGATATCTTTAGCATGAAATGTGTAGATATGTTCTGAATAACATATTACATGTTTATTATAAACCATGCCACTTATCTTTTGTGCAGAACCTGTTGTAATAGGATCTTATTTTTGTTTACAGTATTTTACCCTCCCTGGAGGTTGTCTCTCTGCCATTAAAAGTAAAGAAACATACATCGTCTTTCTTGTGACAGAATAAAACCTATACCTTTCTTTGTATTCACTGTCATTGAAAATGTGATTAAAATGTCTGTAAACTTGTTTTCTTGTGTCGTCTGCCAAAGTTGACATCAAACAGCAAGCGGGCAGCCATGTTTAACCACTGGTTAAAAGACTTAACCCACCTCTGCAGAATGGTGCTCAGAAGAGAAATGTGGCCCATGGGCCTCTTGTTTCTTTATTATATCCCACGAACGAAGTTCAGGGGGGTACATGTATATAGGAATCACTGTCTGTCTGTGCAGATTCGTGTCCGGGCCATAACTTCTTTGTTATTTGACTTAGGCATACCATATTTGACACAAAGGTGGATCACCATGAGACGATGTGTCGAGTACCTTCATGTCCTCTATATGACCTTGACCTCAAGGTCAAAATTAAAGGGTTGTTTTTTTTTTTACACTGGATTCGTGTCCGGGCCACTTCTTTGTTCCTTGACATAGGCATACAATATTTGATACACGACTGTATCACCATGAGACGATGTGTCATGTACCTTCATGACCTCCATATGACCTTGACCTCAAAGTCAAAATTAAAGGTTTTTACAATGGATTCGTGTCAGGGTCATGACTTCTTTGTTCTTCGACATAGGCATACCATATTTGACACATGAGTGTATCACCATGAGACGATGTTTGGGGAACCTTCATGACCTCTATATGACCTCAAGGTCAAAATTCATTAAAAGGTTTTGACATAGTCATACCATAAAACATGGGTGTATCACAATGAGACTATGTGACCTTTATATGACCTTGACCTTTGATCTCAAGGTCAAAATTATAGTTTTATGCCATGGATTTTTGTTCGGACTATATCTTCCATTTTCTTCTACAAAGGCATACCATATTTTTACACTCAGGAAAGAGGTAATTTATACCTATTAACAACACCCTTTGGGAGATTGGGGTAAGCGGGGAGTATTCTTAGTGAGCATTGCTCACAGTACCTCTTTTGTTTGTACGATTAAATCTTTGGTCCTGGAATGGTGAATATTATTCTTTCTTCACAGACAAAATTGTTGACGTTACATTTGAAGACCTAATGGTATTCGTCACTGGAGCTGACAAGATTCCACCATGTGGGTTTCCTTCCAATATTTCCATCATTTTTACACAGAAAAGGAGAATATACACAAATTGCCATTTACATCAACCGGTGCACTCATTTGTCCTTACCGAGAGGAATCGGTAACCCAGATGATTTCTCATCAATGGTGATTAGAGCTATTAAAGAATCCTGTAGATTTGGGAAAATGTAGAACTTTTGATTGGAATTATATGCTTGATCGATGAGGACACAAGGTCCAGTTGAGAGATATGAACACCATATGCAGGTGATAATGGAATATTGCTTCATAAATATGGAAAATTGACGATGGAGAAGATGAAATCTGTCTGACGTGTTTCATACCGAATGTTAGACCGTTCTTTGCACACTGATTTTGACTACGGATAACTCCGTTTACCTGATCAGGATATAGGGCTCACGGCGGGTGTGACCGGTCGACAGGGGATGCTTACTCCTCCTAGGCACCTGATCCCACCTCTGTTGTGTCCAGTGGTTCGTGTTTGCCCAACTATCTATTTTGTATTGCTTATAGGAGTTATGAGATTGATCACTGTTCATTATCTTCACCTTTCATCTTCCCGTTTGTCATAGAGTTGAGTTGTTAGTTTGCCGTTAATATTTACTTTCAATAAAATATCTAAGTATGAAGTGGAATTGAATGAAAGTTATTATTGTTATTAGATAAAACGTCGTCAATATATCTAAATGTCGATTACTTCATATGAAGCAGAATTTATTTAGAAACTTCTACGTTAGAAGAACCCCGCGGTGGCCGAGAGGTTAGAGCGTTTGAATCCCGGCCGCGACAAACCTAAGTCGTTAAAATAGGTAGTGACAGTTCCATCGCCAAACGCTCGGCATCAGGTGTGAATGTCACGGGTCCTCGGAGATGACCTTAAAAACGGATGTCCCGTGTCACAGTAGGTGTGGCACGCTAAAGAACCCTCATTGCTCAATGGCTGTAAGCGCCGAGCATAGGGCTAAATTTGAAGCCCTCCACCGGTCTTGGTGACGTCTCCATGATTGAAAAATTCTCGAGCGAGACGTTAAGCAAGATACAATCAATCAATCAATCTACGTGAGAAGAAAAAAATATATTGCTGTGGCCTTCAATTCGACATTTAAATGTAAGGTGAAGATAACGAACAGTGATCAATCTCATAACTCCTATAAGCAATACAAATAAATATCGACGTTTTATCTAATGGTTTGTTTTTTTCGATCCACCACTGCTAGATCAGATGCAATTAAGATCAGGGTGCGAGGTATTTCAATCATCTTGGTCCTATCTACAATGTATCTTCTCTCAATACATCTTGTCCACTAATGACACAATAAATACTGAAAGAAAAACAACTTATACAAGAGTTCTGAAAGGCGGGTTATCCCCTCGCAATGTAGGTAATGATTTAGCTGAATACAGATTAATTTATTGAAAAATAGTAAACTTTACCTTTTCACCCACAAATCAATTCTTGTTGACAAAGCTATATGTGAAGTGTGAATTCTAATCAACCGAGCCAAAAAATGTAGCATCTACAAACTCCGTGACCCCTCACATATAAATTAATTGCCAGTGAGGGGATTTTAGAACTACGCTTTACTATCACAAATTTTACATATTTACCAAAGAAAATTGAATTTCATAATTTTCAGTTGCATACTCTAGAACTTCCCCTTCGAGATATTTTGGTTTATCATGTCGGAATTAAACTAAAATAACTAATTTAAAAGACAATATTTTAGTCATTATGCGTTTATGATTATTTCTTTGATAAGGTTAATCTAACATCTATAAATAGAGAATGTACGTGTATATTTTGAACATACATGTAATTGGAAAAAAGTTTATATACTCATGCGCATCCATTCATGTATGTGGCAAATACAAACAATGTTGGATAGGAAATTCCTTATGGACGAGTTATCTCTCTTAAAATAGTAAGACTTAAAAAAGACCTGGTACTTTTTGTAGGATTGATTGAAAATTGTTTTACGTCCCTCTCGAGAATATTTCACTCATATGGAGACGTAACCACTGCCGGTGAAGGGCTGCAAAATTTAGGCCTATGCTCGGCGCTTATTGCCATTGAGCAGGGAGGGATCTTTATCGGGCCACACCTGCTACGACACGGGATCTTGGTTTTTGCGGTCTCATCCGAGGGACCACCCCATTTAGTCGCTCTTGCGACAAGCAAGGGGGTACTGAGAACCTATTCCAACCCGGATCCCCACGGAATTTTGTAGGAAAAGTATTCAATGAATATATTGTTTCGTCCAAAAGCCATACCTTTTTCCTCATATAAGTATGCAATGCTAACATATAAAACAAGAGACCCATGGGCCACATCGCTCACTTGAGTCACCTTGGCCCATATTTAAAGAATTCCCCTATATATTCACATCTAAAACTTTAATCCCTATTGTGGTCCCAACCTACACCCAAGGGCCATGATTTTTACAGACTTGAATCTGTACTACCGGGTATGTCAGGAAGCTTTCATGTAAATGTAAACCTCTCTGGCCCAATGGTTCTTGAGAAGTATATTTTAAAAGACCCCCTATTGTGGCTCCACCCTTCCCCGGGGACCATGATTTAAAAAAAAAACTTTAATATCTGGCCCAGTGGTTTTTCAGAAGATTCTTATGAATTTTCATATACACATTGTATTTATACCCCCATCACACTAGGCCACGTTCGCACTACGACCATGTAAAAATTGATGATCGTAGTGCGATCGGGTACGTCGTAGTAAGGTCGTAGTAAGAACGTAGTAAGGTCTTTATGGTCGTGATGGTCGTGGAGCAACTTTGAACATGCTCAAAACAAACGTAGTGCGGTCGTGGTCAAATTTGATCGTAGTGGAAGCGTAGTAAGGACGTACTAAGGTCGTATTTAGATCGGCATGGTCGTAGTAGCATCGTAATGGGATCGTGATGCATAAGAAAACGACTGCACTGCGATTCCACTACGCTCTCTATACGACCATCCCGTTTTCACTACGTTCTCATTACGATCATCCCGTTTGCACTGCGTTTTCTTCACGCTTCCGCTACGATCACGACACGTCCATACTATGTTGTTGAAGACTGTAGTACGTTTCTACCAAGCTCATCCCGTCCTTAATACGTCCTCACTACGATTTCACAGCGCGCAAGCCACGACCGAATCACGTTCTGTTCTCCCCCACACACTGGTATAAAAACTGAACAAAGGTTGCATATGACCATTGCTTCTTTGGAATCATGGAAAGGCCAGACCAAGAAATATTGATGGAGATGTTGATGCATATTCAGTATATGGCACTTAACGACCAAGCTGCTATATTGTTACTTAGGCGAAGGAGGAGGAGAATCGTAAGGCAGCGTATATCTTGCTGGGTACGACCTTGGCTTTCTGTTGAAAGAAGACTTCAGTTTGACCATTATGATCAACTGATGAATGAATTGAGGATGGAGAATCAACAGTCCTTCTTCAACTTTTTGAGGATGCCTCCAGAGATGTTTGATGAATTATTGAATAGAGTTGGACCCCGAATTCAGAAGAAGAATACCACATTCAGAAAAGCTCTAGAACCCGGTCTAAAACTGGCTATAACCATAAGACATTTGGCATCGGGCGGTCGATATTCAACCCTCCAGTATAATTTTAGAGTCGCACGCAATACCATATGCACATTTATACCTGATGTTTGCAAAGAAATTGTTCAAGAGTATAAAGACGAAGTTATATCAGGTCCAACAGAACCAGAAGAATGGAGGGCTATTGCTGAGGAATTTAATTGAAGATGGAACATCCCACATGCTTGTGGCGCATTAGATGGCAAACATATTGCTGTTAGAAGTCCACCAAAACTGGGACATTGTTTCATAATTATAAGGGTTTTTTTCTCAATAGTTCTTCTTGCCTTGGTTGATGCAGACTACAAGTTCCTATGGGTAGATGTAGGTGGTTATGGTTCCATGTCGGATGCCCAGATATTCAACGCTTCTGAATTAAAAGAATGCTTGGAAGATAGAAGTATTGGATTTCCAGAACCAGATGCAATGCCTAACGATGTCCAGGACATGTCTTATTTCATTTTGGGTGATGACGCTTTTGGACTTAGAACCTATTTGATGAAGCCCTATTCCATACGAGGTATGACAAAAGAACAAGCCATTACTAATTACAGAATTTCAAGGGGGAGACGTGTTGTGGAGAACGCGTTTGGGATATTAGCACAGAGATGGCAAATTTTATTATCGACAATGATGCAAGGCCCAGATACCGTTGGTGTTGTAACTGAGACTTGCGTTTGTCTGCACAACTTGATGAGAACACGATATCCAACCTTACAAAATGCTCTACTGGACATGGAAGACGATCAACATAATATTGCTCCAGGTCTTTGGAGAGCAAATGCAAACAAGCACCTTTCCCTTTCCCTTTACCTTTCCCACCACGACCTCTTTCAGTTTTTACAATGGAAATATTGGTACAAATGGATGACAAGAAGGTTCTGAGCTGTATTTATACTGAATCTGGATCTGATTCAGCTGCTGCAAAGCGTGGCGACAGCGGCGCGGAAACGTTGTAGAACCGTAGTAAGATCGTGGTAGAATCGTAGTAAGATCGTGGTAGAATCGTGGCAGAAGCGTAGGAAACTCGTGTTGCAGTCGTGGTGAGAGCGTAGTTAGAACGTGATGGACGTAGTGGGAGCGTAGTAAGAACTTGATGAACGTAGTGAGAACGTGGTGAAATCGTAACAAGGCCGTAGTTTAATCGTAGTGGAGTCGTGATAAGAGCGTAGTGAGGACGCAGTAACATCGTGAAGACAGACAAAATTACAAATTCATGCCGTTCGCACTACGATCTCACCACGATCTAAAAAAAATGATAGAACGTAGTGAGGTCGTGATGGTCGTGATGTAGTGTGACAGGGCCATTAAGGAATGATACTAACTTTGACCTTTGTCATACGTTTATAATGTAACTTGGTGCAGTTTACGCTTAATAACCCGCGAAGACTCACATCATTCACCATTCGTAGTTATGTAAACAAGGCTCGTGCCATGTTTCTATCTACATGTAAATTGCTTAATAGAAAATAGCATCTTTAAAACGAAATGAAATGTGCCCAACACTAGAAACTATTTTGTTAGTCTCCTACTGTCGTCGAAGGATACTTTAGGTTTGCGCTCCGTCCGTCCGTCTGTTCAGTTTTCCGCACTTTTTTCTCTGTTCTTGCAGATATTTATTTGATATTTGGTATATTGCTTTGCCATGACAAGTTACAGATCAAGTTCGAATTTCGTCTCGGTCCGTTGATTTATCACTTAGTTATGGTCCTTGGACTTGGAAAAATAGCATGAATTATCAGTTTTCCAGACTTTTATTTTTTTTTTTTTTTTTTTTTGGTTGTGCTTGGAGATAATTATTAATATTTGGTACATTGCTTTGTCATAACAAGTTAAAGATCAAGTTCGAATTTGGTTCCGGTCCGTTGATATTTCACTTAGTTATGGGCTTATGGCCCTTAGATTTAGAAAAATAGCATGAATTATCATGCAGTTTTCCAGACTCTTATTTTTTTTTTGCTTTGTCATAACAAGTTAAAGATCAAGTTCGAATTTCGTCTCTGTCTGTTGATGTTTTATTAGGTTATGGCCCATGGACTTAGAAAAATAGCATGAATTGTTAGTTTACATCCAAGTTTCTTATTTCTGTAGATAAGAGTACTACACTCATTAAACATTCTAGCATAGTAATAAACAATGTAGCTAAATTATTTATGATCACCTATATTTCACAGTTTATTGACTTGCTTAAAGACCTACACTGTAAACCTAATTTTGTCGTTTTTCCTTGTCTAGGCTCTACTTGAATAGTAGTTGATTTCCATCCATTCCTATCCTGGTTCCCCAATTTTCCATTTTACCATAACCTACATAATGAACTTTGAATATTGTTTTGGTACAGTAATTTTTGCAACCGGTAGGGAACTATGTATTGCCATGCAATACTCTCAGAATGCTTGTTGTGTTCAGAATTAACTTGTAAATTGGAGAAATTTGCTTTAAAGGAAACTGTACTTGTAAATTTAACCTACATTGTAAGTAAATAAAGTGCATCGCCACAGCACATGATACGCCCGTCAATCATTATTTAATTATCACAAAACAGAGAAGAGTGGATGAAAGAAAATCATGTCAAACTTTAATAGTAAAAAGATCTAAAATGATTTTTCCATTCATAATGCTATATGTACTTCTCTCTGCTGTAGTTTTAGCTCACCTGAACCGAAGGTTCAAGTGAGCTATTCTGATCACATTTTGTCCGGCGTCTGTCTGTCTGTCTGTCTGTCCGTCCGTCCGTCTGTAAACTTTTCACATTTTCGACTTCTTCTCCAGAACCACTGGGCCAATTTCAACCTAACTTGGCCAAAAGCATCCTTGGGTGAAGGGCTTTCAAGTTTGTTCAAATGAAGGGCCATGTCTCTTTCAAAGGGGAGATAATCACAAAAATGCAAAAATAGGGTGGGGTCATTTAAAAATCTTCTTCTCAAGAACCACTGGGCCAGAAGAGCTGAAATTTACCTGAAAGCTTCCTGACATATTGCAGATTCAAGTTTGTTCAAATCATGGCCCCCCGGTGGTAGGATGGGGCCACAAGGGGGGATCAAAGTTTTACACACAAATATATAGGGAAAAACTTTAAAAATCTTCTTCTCAAGAACCACTAAGCCAGAAAAGCTGAGATTTACATGAAAGCTTCCTGACATAATGCAGATTCAAGTTTGTTCAAATCATGGGCTCCGGGGGTTGGATAGGGCCACAATAGGGGATCAAAGTTTTACATACAAATATATTGGAAAAATCTTCTTCCCAAGAACCACTGAGTCAGAAAAGCTGATTTTTACATGAAAACTTCCTGACATAGTGCAGATTCAAGTTTGTTCAAAGCATGGCCCCGGGGATAGGATGGGGCCCCAAGGGGGGATCAAAGTTTTACACACAAATATATAGGGAAAAACTTTAAAAATCTTCTTCTCAAGAACCACTAAGCCAGAAAAGCTGAGATTTACATGAAAGCTTCCTGACATAATGCAGATTCAAGTTTGTTCAAATCATGGGCCCCAAGGGTTGGATGGGGCCACAATAGGGGATCAAAGTTTTACATACAAATATATAGGAACAATCTTTAAAAATCTTCTCAAGAACCACTAAGCCAGAAAAGCTGATTTTTACATGAAAACTTTCTGACATAGTGCAGATTCAAGTTTGTTCAAATCATGGCCCCCGGGGATAAGATGGGGCCCCAAGGGGGGGATCAAAGTTTTACACACAAATATATAGGGAAAAACTTTAAAAATCTTCTCAAGAACCACTAAGCCAGAAAAGCTGATTTTTACATGAAAACTTTCTGACATAGTGCAGATTCAAGTTTGTTCAAATCATGGCCCCCGGGGATAAGATGGAGCCTCAAGGGGGGATCAAAGTTTTACACACAAATATATAGGGAAAAACTTTAAAAATCTTCTTCTCAAGAACCACTAAGCCAGAAAAGCTGATTTTTACATGAAAACTTTCTGACATAGTGCAGATTCAAGTTTGTTCAAATCATGGGCTCCGGGGGTTGGATGGGGCCACAATAGGGGATCAAAGTTTTACATACAAATATATAGGAAAAATCTTCTTCTCAAGAACCACTGAGCCAGAAAAGCTGCTTTTTACATGAAAACTTTCTGACATAGTGCAGATTCAAGTTTTTCAAATCATGGGCTCCGGGGGTAGGATGGGGCCCCAAGGGGGGATCAAAGTTTTACATACAAATATATAGTTAAAATCTTTTTCTCAATAACCACTGAGTCAGAAAAGCTGATATTTACAAGAAAACTTTCTGACATAGTGCAGATTCAAGTTTGTTCAAATCATGGTCCCCGGGGGGTAGGATGGGGCCACAAGTGAGGGGGGGGTCAAAGTTTTACATACAAATATAGAAAAAAGCTTTAAAAGAACCACTGGGCCAAAGAAGTTGACATTTACATGAAAGCTTTCTGACATAGTGTAGATTCAAGTTTGCAAAGGGTAGTTTGGGCCATAATAGGGATCAAGGTTTTACATGCAAATATATATGGAAAATCTTCAGATATGGGCCAAGGTGACTCAGGTGAGCGATGTGGCCCATGGGCCTCTTGTTTAATGAAAACAAATAGTGCATTTTTATATTTTTTCAACTGGTAGTTTTGGATTTAAAGAAATGCCAAATCTGCAGCTTTGCTCATTGTATATCTTTTTATTGCCACCTCTTAATAAAACATCAAATTACTTATCATTAAAATATGCCTATATACATATTGCAACCATCTGTTCATCTTACTCAGAAATGACACTCCGCATGTTGGTTGCTAAGGGAAAAAAAAAAAAAAATTATATTGTACAATGTCAAATTAATTTTGATAACTTCATTTTGAAAATAAAGGCTAGCCACCAAGACAGATCACTACTAATTAAGAGGCTTAGATTCCTTCTGCCCAATTCCCTAGCGATATAGATAACACCTGCTTGATCAGAGATGCTCTACCAGAAGTGATTAAGACAGTCTTCTTACACTAAACCCATTAATTAATCTTATCAAAATGCCCTTTGCATGCTACCCCCATGGGACAAGTGGAATTTCTCTTGTTACTGTTAGAAACAAAAGAAACATTATAAAGGCTTAAAAAACTGTACAGTATATCTTTAAAAATATGTATTTTCTTGATGTAACATTTTTGAATAAGGTTACTAAAAAACCATTAGATCAGAAGGGATTGTACCCATTAAAACATACACTTTTTTAAAAAAATCACCTTAATTAAATGTCACAGTGACCCTAAAGTAGGGTGTGACACACCTTCTACCTAAGATGCATTATTTGACCAAAGTTTGGTGATTCTAGGTTTCATAGTTTTCAAGTTATGAGTCGGACAGGGTTTTGCCATATTTGGTCATATCTTCTTAATTAAAAGTCACAGCGACCTGGTTGTAATGTGCGACACACCTTCTACCCAAGATGCATCATCTGACAAAGTTTGATTATTCTAGGTCTCATAGTATTTAAGTTATGAGCCGGACACGAAAAAGCTAACAGACGGACGGACATGAAGGCCATAACATAATACGTCCCGTCCTAAGACGGGCGTATAACAACAAACAGGATACGAACCTTGTGTACATAACAAAGAATTGTGAACTCTGTACTTCGACAACTGACGTTCAAATTCTGATTGATCATTAGAAATACCTTAATTAAGCATTCTACACATAAAAAATGGAAAAATAAACTTTGAAATTTTTCAGCTCAAATCGTGTCTTTAAAAATGTCCCTTTAACAAACTTGGAAAAATCCTGTGTCCGTGAGGGATTCGAACCCGGTCGTTAAAAAAGTTGACTTCTTTACAGTTAAATTCTACGACCTTATCTACTGAAGCAAGCAGTAGAACCTAAGTTGCAATGGAAAGTTAACGTACATGCAGGTGAAGTTGAAAATGATATCAGTGAAATCGTTTCGATTTTTCGAAATTTACAACAACAAAAATGCCTTCGTGAAACAACATTTCAAAGCGATAGTTTTTTTTACTGGAACACTCGAAGATCATGTTCATGCTAAATTCATTTTGTTTCACGGAGGCAGTTTTTCTGAAATTCGGAGATACCTTCTATTTTAACGCTAACAATCATATAAATCGCTTATTGCTTGATTTAAACTAAAATTATTTTGGCTAATTCTTGTTAATACACATCTTTTAAGCTTATTTTCAAAACTGTTTGAACCAAGACATAAGTTACAATTGATTTTTATCATATTTGAATAACTTTATTTTATTGATATCTCGCTCAACACCTTTATAGGGAAATTAACATGAGACGTGCAACAATTTCTTTTAAGTTCAACAATTTGCCTCCCTTCTGAAGAAAGTTCCTCTGTTCATAACGCCTTAAAATCATCACACACATCTTCACCTACATCGATTCTCATGGGAATCCGGGTAAGAATAGGTCCTCAGTACCCCCTTGCTTGTCGTAAGAGGCGACTAAATGGGGTGGTCCTTCGGATGAGACTGCAAAATCCGAGATCCCGTGTCACAGCAGGTGTGGCACGATAAAGGGGTACTTGTATTCGGCGCGCCCGTGCTTCAATCGTGGCAATGTATTTCAGAATTTGCTGTGGTTGTAAACGCTTAAATGAACTTGATTTTCTTTACTTTTTAACTTTATTGCTGTTTTTTTTTTTTTTTTTTTTTTTTACGGAAACAGCTTACGCAAATATTGAGCCCAATCAGAGTTTTTTTTTTTCCCAAAGACAACAAACTAATGATACTTAGTGTCTTTTAGTTATCGATATATATTTTGTCCTAAACTGTTTATATTTATATGAGGATTCACAATTTTAGGTGCTAGGATACAAAACACAGTGTTTTCCACTTTTATAACAAATAATTATTTACTAAATAAATAAATGAGTCTTTCCCCAGTGTCTATATATATTAATCGGCCGTCAGACTTTTATCAATTGTTATGTACATAATATTAATTCCTACTCAAATTGTTAATATAATATTTTTCAATATATTTACCTCCCCCATGGCCCATTTGAACCCCAAACGTACGATTAAAAATAAGCGATAAATTTTCTTTAGAAAAATTGTGACGCGCGGATACAACTAGTCTGATAAAGAACCCTCCCTGCTCAATGGCCATAAGCGCCGAGCATAGGCCTACATTTTGCAGCCCTTCACCGGCAGTAGTGACGTCTCCATAGGAGTGAAATATTCTCGAGAGGGACGGTAAACAATATTCAATCAATCAATCACCTACATTGAAAGTTTGATTCTTTTTCATCACTGGACTACACAGGTTCATATATAAGTATCTATAAATAAATGTGTTCCTATTAAGTACGAAATGTTAATCTATTCCATGGAGATTTTAGTGACTTTCACAACACTTTATAATATCTTTAAATGTACTGAATGTAGACGGTTATGCCGTTAAACTTGAATAAGAATGGACACGATCTATCAAACAGGTGCATTTACCCTTTGGTGCCTTAATCTGCCTCAAAATGACATTCCAAAAGTTTTTTTTTTAAATGAGAAAAGCAGAAGATAAAGAACCGTGATCAATCTCAGACGTCCTATATGGAATAAGAAAAAAAGAACTGGAAAAACACGGATCTATGGTCATACCAGACCTACTATATTCTATTATAATTTATGTAATTGTATGCAAAATTTACTACTATTATTGCTTTTAGTTTGACTCTCTACATGACAAAGGCAAACCGTTTCCCTATCGAGCTGGATTGCGCAGTAAACATCAAACGATTGCACGGACGCCTCGATCGCCAGTTAAGATATATAAGGTATACACAAAGACTAGTACTTAAATGTCCATCAATTTCTAGCATCCAATCTTAATTTCTACTGATTGACAAGGGTTCACAGACCAGGTTTTGAAGGCGGTGCCTATTTTCTCGGTCTTTAAGCATTCGAGATCGGTCTCGAACCCGAATGAAATGTACATGTGTTGTAGACATCGCATTGAAGCAAAGTAGCATAATTATATTAAAACTTTATGGGTTGCACTCTCCACTTTGTTTGAATTTTTTCAAACGAAAATGATCATTCGATCTTTACCGTTTTGCACACACCAGCGAAAAAGTTACCTTTGAATATTTCTTGGATCCACTCCTAAAATCTACCTATGGTGTGGCTAGAGATTAAATGGATATGCATACTCCTTGCATGAGAGCTTTGGTGTAACTTTCCTATAAGGACATAAATAAATTCACAGAAGATTGGTAGTGCTTTGATGTCTTACAAAATGCCTCACATTAGGACCAAAATATCAGATCCTCTTTGATTCATTATTTACTCACTTCTTGCATAAAATGGTTTCAACAGGTGGAATAAATGTCCACAATTAACAGTGTTTTTCCATAAAAATGAAATGAAAACGTTCCTGGTGACAGGACCGCCGCTCCACAACCTTGATCCCTGACACTATAAAACGTCAATTTACTATTACTTTTGATTCAGGGGACAGGACGGCCACACAGTCCATTTATCAAACTTTACAAACCTATCAATTAGTTACATGTATTTATAGAATCTGTATACTAAATTTGATGTTCGCGTGTCTCCATTATTATCACACCATTTTCTTACACACAATATACGCATTGTTCAGTGTATTTATATCAAATGTTTGGAGTCTATTTACATGAATATACATCATAAAACAACTCTTAGTAAAGGAACGAAAGGGGGGTGAAAACATTTCTGATGTAAAGAAGATGTGTAGTATCATTAATTTTAGATAATTCATGCATAAGAGATTTTTTTTAGATATGTTATCGTCTTGTCTCAGGATGAAAAAGGTGAAGATAACGAACAATGAGAAACATCAGAAATCCTATAAAGAATACAAATGCGAGAGGAGGGCAAACATCGACCCTTGAAATGCAACAAGAGATGTTTGTAAAACACATATGCCCCCCATGGTGCAAAATTGAAAAGGGTTATACACACACACATCATTTAATTGAGAGTAGTATCATCAATTCAAAATATTGAGCAGACAATATCTTCCTATGTCAAGAGTGGATTGACCATGTGACCTAAAACTCAATAGGGGTCATCAACTCCTGAAGATGTACCAGTGTACCAAGTTTGATGTCTGTCAAGCAAAGGGTTCTCAAGATATTGAACGGACAGTATATTCCTATGTCCAATTTGACTTTTGACCATGTGACCTTAAAATAATTAGTAGTCATCTTCTCCTGAAGATGTACCAGTGTACCAAGTTTGATGTCTGTCAAGCAAAGGGTTCTCTAGATATTGAATGGTCAGTATATTCCTATGCCCAGTTTGACCTTTGACCATATGACCTCAAAATCAATAGGGGTCATCTACTCATTAGGATGTACCAGTGTGCCAAGTTTGATGTCTTTCAAGCAAAGGGTTCTCAAGATATTGAGCGGACATTATATTCCTATGTCGGGAGTAGATTGACCCTTGACCTTTGACCTGAAAAACAATAGGAATCCTCTTCTACTCATAACTAACCCACATATGAAATAGGGTCTGTAAGTCTCGTCATGTGATTGCCGAGATTTAGCGAGATTATTAACTTCCGGGTACATCAACATCTCAGATTGCACTGTGTAGAGAGTGGTATACATAGATATAGCGTTATCAATCGATTATGTGGAGGTTTTAACGAGATAAACATGGGAATTGAAGCATTAGTGGAGTGGTCGAGGATTCTTCGCTTCGTGTTTGACGAATTACGTGTAATAACCGCCAGTGTACAAGCATCGACGAGGGTACGTCTTGCAGAAAGAGCAGGTTGGTAAAAGCATAATCTATGAACTAGAGAGATGTACGATACGTTTTTATATTCTCAAATCATTCCAATTGAAAGTATATTAATACTTGAAAATAAAAACGGATTATGCATAAAACTTGCTTTGTATTTATACGAACGTACTGGGGAGATCGGAAGGGGGGGGGGGGGGGGTGAACAACGAAACTACATTTACGCACCTGCAGTGTACAGTTGTATATTCAATAAATAAAGCGCATTAAATATGCCTATCTATATCAGTTACATCACAGATGGGTTAAGATTGTTTAATATTTTTAAAATATTTTATAGATATGTCTTGAATCTGAGGATAAAGGTGTTGTGCATTGTGCATTCATCATTAATGTGGATGTCTGATGCCAGTATGCCCATAATGGGGCAGTATAAGTGTCGATCTTCATATGACAGCAAATTTTCAAAGGCAGGTACACAATTTAAAGATAAAATGATGTCAATACATGTTTGGATCTATATCTATTATGATTATAATAATTATAAGTTTATATGTTGTAAACCTTCTTTCTTTTTAGAAATTTCTTTCTTTATAAACTGTCTTGCTGTTATGCCCTCTGGGCCCAAAATTGGAATAAACTTATCTTATCTATACCCAAAGTAGGTAATAAATGGGTTCGAACTGTGAAGATAAAATTTTTACATGTAGATATATTGGAATTTTTCAGATATAAGAAGGCAAATAAAACTGTTCAATGTAAAATACGCCAGTAGTTGGATAAAACATCCAAAGTCGACACAGTCAAAGTTCACAACAACAATGAAGGAATTAACTGCATCCTCATTCCGCAGGGCAACAGGCCATTTTCAGCAACCCCTGAAATTCTTAATTGAGGCTAAGTGCCCATTTTCAGCTCGAACAATGACAATTAAAGAGGCCTGTGCAAATGTTGGGATTTCCCTCTTGGTAAGTCAGCATTATAGATTGAACAATTATGTGTATGTGTACCCAATACATGTACATAAGCTGTACATATAAGTATTCATATATATCATTATGAATGTATCCAAGTTTATTATAACTTTAAAGTAACATTTTATGAATGAAATACAAATACTACTTAGGCTTCATTGTGATATTGAACTGCTAATGTTCTTTATAAACTTTACTTGCATCAAATTTTGAATACTGCAGTACATCTATGTCAAAATAAGTATGCATATTACAGTATAATACTTTCACCACTAATCAGAGCACTTGTAAATCATGTATATTTTATCAATACATGTAATGACATTTGCCATTTTAGAAAGTGATGCAAGGGATGGTTCGCTGCACCGCAAAACAAAATATGAATATTGGCATTAAATTCAAGGACAACAACACCTGAAAGACACCCAATGCTGTGATTTGCTAGTGTGGATTCCTAGTGACACTCAAATAATTCACATCGACAAAGATGTATTATGTCAACCTTTCAAGCGGGATAGAGTTTAATTATAATAATGAAGTATTTTTGCAGTCTAAAACACACACACATAACCACATGTACATATACTTTATTATGATATCAGTGGTGCATCTATCAAAATTATGTAATTACATGTATATTTATTGAATAAACATTATAGACAAAGTTTTTCTTATTTTAGATGAACCAAAATACATGTATGTATAGACACAGTGTCCAGCTTTACAAAAATCATTCAATTACATGCATTTACTAAAACAATGGATTTTACTTCTTTTTTAATAATGCAGATTTGAAAACCTTCAGAATGAGAACAAAAGGCTTTATGTTTGATTGTATATTGTTTAACATTCCTCTCGAGAATATTTCATTCTGATGGAGACGTTCCAAAGGGCTTTATATTCATATGAATATAAAAGGCTTTATATTTATATAAATATGTAGAAAAGTTATATTGCATATATGGTATTCATTAATTTTAACTTTAAAAATTCAATGTGGCAGGTATGTGCAGATTTAAGGTTTATATATACATGCAATTAATCTAATAAGTTTGTAGGATTTATCTGCAATCTCCTTCAAAAAGGGAACCTGCAAATTCACATGATCCACACAAATCTGAAATATTTTGTCAGATCAATATCTTGACTATGATAGAATATGGCTAAGGAATTTAAAAAAAATAAATTATTCTCTCATTTTCCCATCCAACATGGATTCTGCATCTGGAAATTTTATAGCAAAGTTGTGCATCCTCTTTTGAGAAGTAGGATTTATTTGTAAGAAAGAATGGGATATTAAGTGTCATGTCATTTGGAAGTTTGTCAAATATACAAAATCCTTTGTCCGCCAGGAATATATCACCAACTTGCAACTTCTCTAAAATGCCACAATGGTTCACAATTGCCAAATTAGATTTGTATCCAGCATACAGATTGGAAATAAGCTGCATTAGGTGTAATACACATTAAGGTCTTTTCTTTGTGGCGACTCTTGTCATTACTGCAAGCGAAAAACTGGCTATTCATATCAATTTGGTCATATTAGGTCACTTCTGTTGCATCCATTGCAATCTTCAATTCTTCTGACTTTTATATTTCAGTTGAATGGAAACTCCCAACAGTGTTCATGATCCCTTCAAACAAAATTTCAAGAATATATGAAAAATATCCACAGAAAATGGTGTATACAGCAACATTTATACCCCCCTAAAATTACTAGGTAATTGAATACTGTGAAATCTGCGCTGACCTGTGAAATTGATAACTAGTCAGTGTATAGAAAGTGCATTGTTCATTTTTCCTTAACGAACCGCTAAAACATACCTTTCCAGGGTCTTTCAATTATGATGTTCCCAATTGTCAAGGATGGTTTCCTTTAATTAAGCAGGTATATTTCTCACTGCAAGTTTACAACATCATAGTCTTCAAGGGAAGCTGTAAGAACAAAAGCAATACTATTATAGTATTTGGTGTTCATATAAATTTAGATAACACTGAAATGAGAATGAAGAAAATACAGAAAAACCACCTGACACTAAACTTAACAACCGTTGTAACTTCCTGGTTTGATGTACTAGAATACTTGTATCGTACACTGTACCTTTTTAAATGTTGAGGGTTTGGTGCTGTATACTCATGATCATGTAGATGCACTTCATTGTTGTCTGGTACAGATATATTGGTAGCAGTATCAACTTCGGTTCCTACATGTACGTTTGAAGCAGATGCTTCTGCTTCAGCAGGTTTCATAACTTTGTGTCTATGAAAAAAAGTAATATACCATAAGTTGCTGTTTTTATTGACTTAAAGTGGCTCACTTATACACAACAAAGTTGTAGTTTCTGAAATAAGCAGAGAATATGAGTGTTACAATCATTCTTTTCAAGGCCATGCATCACTTTTACATAATTACACAATAAAGATATATGCCAGTTCTCTTGAAACACAATACACAATTTAATCATGCAGGAGCCTATATAAAGGCAAGTAGTATCAAGAGTGTCCTGTCAACCCTTTCCCCTTTTCCTAGCAAGGTTATTTTTCTATATTGATACAATAAATAAGTGTTCCTTGCCCTCTTCAGACAGAAGGGAATTATGTAGTAAAAGATGTTAATAAATGTTGAAATCGATAACGAAGACCCCCCCCCCCCCTATTTATGAAATTGTAGTACATGTAATTTTTTGCTCTTATTATTTTATTTTTATCAGTTCGTCTGTCAAAATCTTTTGTAGGCCTACCCCCTCCGAAATATCTAAACAACACATCCAGTATATTCTGTCAGTTTATACCCACGTGTGTTAATTTGACATGATTATTCGTTTAATTGTGATAATATTACGTACCTACATCTTTATATCCACCGCTTCCTTACTGTAGCATCGACTAGGAACCTAAATAAACTACATGGCAGGGTTTTTCCAGTCTCATGTATGCAGCCGATCGCTTAACAATACACCAAATTACATATTGGCGCCGATTCTCTGCTACGACTTTATATATTCCACATGTTGTTGTACCCGGAAGTAGTAAAACCGAAAGTGAAACCAAACGAGACTTACAGACCCTATATCATTATCATCAAGTGAATGGTTCTCAAGATATTGAGCGGACAACACATGGTCTACAGACCGACCGACCGACCGACCGACAGGTGCAAAACAATATGCCCCCTCTTTTTCAAAGGGGGGCATAATAAAAATACACGTAAATCAAATTGAAAAAAAAAATAAATGTCGAAATTAACTGTATACTTTATGAAATTGATTTTTACATGTAAATGGATCTCAGTGCTTTATAGGACCAAACTCGGTTATACAACATTTCGGGGTTATTTTTTCAAAATATTTCGAAATTGGAAGAGATAAACATGTTTCACCATACTTATTTGACCTACATGTATGTGCTGAAATTAAGGGACATATAAGTGGTCAAAATAGCAGTATTAGGGGAATTAAAATAGTTTTTAAAAAACGAATATTTTGTCTGCAATACACAGATGACACTACTAATTTTCATAAAAAGTCTGAAAATCTGCTCTTGATCCCTTTTCATTTCTCAACATTCTCTGGTTTAAAACGAAAAATTTAAAATAAACAAGGACATCTGGATAAGTTTAAAAGGTTACTCAGCAGACACTGTAAATATTCTAAAATACAATTATTATACCTCTTTAAATACATGTACCTTTTCACTATGTTAGGAGTAACATTCACAGAAGAATTACACAATGTTGGGAAGCTGATTTTTTGTGACAGATTGACAACAATCCTGAAGCAAATTATTCAATGGTAAAAAGGAAATATTACTCTGATACATAACGTTATTATATACAGAGATAACACTCAAGCCTTGATTTACTATAAGTATGAAAACTAAAAGCTGTCAACGAGGAGGTAAAAACGATTTAATTCTGTACCTTGATTAAAATGCTGAAATGTGTTTTTAAAATGAAGAAAAACAAATTTGAAAGTGAAAAAGACGACAATTGGAGAAAAAAATCCTCCAGTAGTTCAAAACTGATAAACTCTTGACCTATCAGTAGGATAAGCTTCTTATGTATCACGTACATGTATGCAAATTTATAGACTGCAAGGGGGTGTCAGCCATTATTATAATGCAGGAAAGCATTAACTGTCATCAAATACAATGCCTTAATTAGCTTTCCACGGTGGCCCCAGAGTGATGTTTGCTGTCTGTTACGTATCATGTAATTACTACTCGGCTGCCCCGCCTTCGTGTACCAGACAGCTCCTAATAGGTTTTAGTTGCATAATGTGGCACTTGAAATATTTTTGTAATAACATGCAGCCAGTGACACATTACGTCCAGGAGGCGGGTTTCGACATGTTAATACATGCTTAGCATGGTTCTTTATTACATGCTGTTGATGTATATTGCATGCGAAAGGTTATATTGGACATTTATGACCTTTTTACGTGTTATTCCATCATGATTTCTGTGTCGGTAACATTGTATATAACAATTTAACATGTATTCGAAATCAAGAATTGAAACAGATTCATAAATAATACTTCTTCCAATGGTATCTGTTGGTTTTTCATATCTTTTTAAAGAAGTCGGAACACAGACTAATAATGATTTGCGCACTGTTTTTAACTTTTCACTATTCTCTGAGCGGTCATGATGGACCTCTGAGATCCCAACGTGACATTATTGCGTGTCAAAAAAGGTGTGATCTTTGACATGACACATTTTACGTCCTCATCCGACGGACTATCAAACAAAGCACTAAGATAGCCATCCGAAGATACCTGTCTATAAAGGAATTATAAATCAATTATCTTCATCTTCAACCTTCTCCTGTTCCTTATTTCGTGTCTTGCACCGACAATCCATTCCCATTATTTATATATCCAAATGTGGCCCCAAAGTTGACTAGCATTTCTCGAGGTAGCGAACTGTTTTATTTTTACAGTAACACGTTGAGTGAGTGAAAGCAGTTGATTAAAACAACTCATGCTGAAATTTTCTTTTTACATGTACATGGAAACAACAATCCAAATAAAACAAAGTTTACTTTTAATAAAGCAATTAATGTTAGTTTTATTTTTGGTGATACGTGTCATCACTTGTACGCTGCATGATTATGTAAGTTGAATTTTACATTCATACCTACATTAGGGACACTGAATGTAAATGCTGCGGCATCACAATTGAATGAAAGGTGAAGAATTGAATACAATTTATGAAACACAGAAACATATTGCTTATAAAAATGATGAAAAAGATATGTTTGATACATGTACCTGCTGGAATCAATTATTTCATTGAGTGTGTTTTGTTTTTCCAATAGATGTTTAAAGCTGTATGGTCCGAATTACAATATTTTTTTCCATCTCGTAAAAACGCTATTAAATCATCGCACGTATGTAGTTATGAGGCTGTACGACATGCCATAAATTATTTCACCTGTTTTAACCCAAATCATTTGATTTTAAATCGATGTTTGCAAATAACCGCGTCACTCTGTCATTTCAAGTGACAGTCACGTGACCAGTTCAAACTTTCAAATCATTGGTGGTCTTATCTGTGTAAAGCTGTGTATTTTGTTATAGCAGTACCGTACCATAAGTTTAATAGAAATAAAAATATCAAATACCTCTTAGTAATTCGTTGTTTTACGCTCTTACAGTCTTAAAACTAGACAGTTGCGTATGAGTTAATACATCATGTTGGGATTCCCCTGACGCGCGTGGGTCTATTCATAGACGTCTATTATGGGATGATTTATATATGTAGCCACTATATTTACTTTCTAAATAATATTCGCACTGTTTTCTTTTACATGCAGATAATTAATTTGCTTTAAAGTAATTGTGTACAAAAATAATACATGAACATCGGGTCATACAGCTTTAATGTATTAGATAATGACCCCTCTCTCTCTCTCTCTCTCTCTCTCTCTCTCTCTCAGAAGATATGTATTCAGTACAATTGTAATATTTTGTATGGTATGTTGATTACTACTTATTCTTTGTTTTATTGAGTTATCCACTTTTGTTTATTTATTTATTTATTCTTGTTCTTTTATGTTTATTTATTTCTTATTATATATTTTATTTTTATAGTGTTCTTTTATATACATATAATATTTCTAGTTTTTTAATATTTATAAATTATTCATTCTTAATACATAGGTAAAATAGAATCTCTCCGGGTACGAGTTAAATCCCATTAGCTCGTTCTACCTAAGATTAATTAAGTCTATTACTACTACTTCATACATTGTGGATGAGCTCTTTGGACAAAGTTGACATGTCCTAATTCGATCCGCCTTTAACATTGATTTGCAAGCCTAAAAACCAAAAAACATGTAGTCTGTGGTGTAAATACGTTTGTTGATTTAGTGTCGTTTTAGTGCTACACATGTAGGTGTATTTACAATTATATGTAGCTTTTGTTGTTTTGTTATTATTCTCTGTTAATTCTGGTCACATTATGTAATTCTTTTCGTTTGTCCCGAAGAAGGGACAGGTCGTCCCGAAAATTTGATATTCTGGTTGTTCGTGTCGTTGGTCATTTTAGTACTTTGTATAATCTGTATGCCCCCGAGGTCGAAGATCGGGGGGGGGGGGGGGCATATTGTTCTGTCTGAAACTTTAACCTTGCTAATAACTTTTGAACAGTAAGTGATAGAGCTTTGATATTTCACATGAGTACTCCTTGTGACAAGAGTTTTCCGTGGGTACTAAACCTTTTGGCCTTGGTATTTGACCGAATACTTTTAAAAAATATGGCTTTGGTCATAACTTCTAAATGGTAAATATTAGAGCTTTCATATTGCACATGAGCATTTCCTCTGACAATATCTTTCTACTGGTGACCTTGGCTATCTTAGGAATTGGCCATTATCGGGGGCATTTGTGTTACACAAACACATCTTGTTTGTATTTGATTTGACCTTGTATCCACGTTGTGGATCCGACACGTCTAGGTATCCGGTGTTGTTGGAACTTAGTGCCTATATATATATATATATATATATATGTGTGTGTGTGTGTGTGTGTGTGTGTGTGTGTGTGTGTGTGTGTGTGTAAATGTAAAGCTTCTGAAGATTTGAAATGAAAGCGCTAAAGCTTTACTAAACGTCTTCGTGTATCTTTTTTATTTTTTACCTATACTTTTACCGATCTATCTATCTATAGTATCTCCATATTTATCTATGTATGTATGACCAAAGACACGAACAATATGAATTTGTCAAATTTTTGGGACGACCTGCCCTTCTTCAGGACAACGGAATATTTTCATAGAAATGAAAACTAATAAGATAAAACTGCAAACTAGCGCTGAAACTAAACTGCAAAAGATGGAAATAAAAAAAAACGTCTGTTCGGAACGAGCGTCAGCACTGAACTGAACTATTATACGCTAGATGAAGTTATAAACAAAGAATGGGTTAACTAATATTTAGTATAAGTAAGCGGTTTGTTAACTCGTTCTAAAGATGGATCATTATAAGTATTTTGCAAATTTTGTTGAACTGAGACGAAAAATAACAGAGAAATAATAAATACTGGTGTTGAAGTATAGTAGTAATGTGTAAAGAAATAATTAGGAGACTAGGTATGATATCATAATTAACAATGATACATTATATAATGAATAAATAATTTAAAAAAAATAAAGATTAGATAAATTGACTGTTAATGATGGTACTGTTACATGTGCAGAAAGTTCCTCTCTCTTTCTGTGTGTGTGACAAATAGTGCATTTTCATCTTGTTCACTGTGCCAAGAATGTAATAAACTGTATGATTGTGACCTCACTAAAATACGCATCAAGCAGTTTCAATAGTAAACAAAGCAAATAGAAGATTGTTTGGTATCGATGACATTGTCTTCTTATCAAAAGTTTGATACAGCTATTTCCCCGATGGCAAGGTAATCAAGTAAACGAAAGTAAATAAACGAATGGATCAGCTAGAATATTTAGATATTTGTCCTATAAAAAACATGATGTGTACATGTTCTTGACAGTTTTGGATAAATGGCAGTTAACACAGAGGTGAAAGGTACGCGCTATTCCTGGACTCTTTAACTAAACCTATTCACCTGTTCTTTAAGTAGCAGTATATACAACTGAAAAGGGTGATAAAGGTATGGTTATAAGAAATATTTTACTCATACATGAGCTTAATATAATATATTTTTCCATTGTAAATTTATGGCTATCAATAATTTTAACAGTTTTCTTGAATTTACACACTGCCTGGTCAGTTTTTTGTAGCAAACTCGTTGACAATTGGCCAATTTGCACTTTACACAATTGTGAAAGTGACCATTTTATATAATATAAGGAAGACAATATAGAGAGTTGGCAAACACGGACCCCTGGATATACCTGATGGGATCGGTTGCCTAGGAGGAGTAAGTATCCCTTGTCGACCCGTCACACCCACCGTGGGCCCTGTATCTTGTTATGGTAAACGCAGTAATCCATAGTCAAAATCAATGTGTAAAAAATGGCCTAACAGTTGTTATGAAACATGTTAGACAGCATTTGACCCAATGACAGGTTGTATTGGCAAACTAGATTTATAACAATTTTATACAATTTGCGAAATGTTGACTTTAAACGAGACTGTTTAAATCCATGTAACATCAACTTGTTTGTCAGTAGCCTGCCTCAATTTAAAAAACAGTGATCATACGCAGAACAAGATCTTCCTATAGAATCAGTTGAGAAACATAAACACCAAATGTAGGTTATAGTGATATATTAAAGAAGATAACGAACTTTGTTCAATCTGATAGTCATCTAGATAATCAGTAACAAGCGTGCGGTGTGCGACCGTGCGTTGTCCTGCCTGCAGAATGAAGTTACGCTTGTTGTTGAGAATGCATGGAATGAAATGCTGATGTACAATCTCGTCACGGTAGCGTACGCCTGTTAAATTGCCCTAAACGGGCCCAAAACAGGCTCAGATTGTTTTGGGAGATTTTATTTGGAAACCAGTGTTACAGACAGACGGTAGACCCACATGTTTTTAAAAAGACAAGTACCACCACAATTGGTCTCAATACACGATAAACATCACACCAGACATACACCAGTGTTAATAAACGTCACACAATACTTCTAACCCATAAATCAGCCTCAATAGACATAAAAAAAAAACATCAGACCTTGAAGTCAGCCTTAGTAGACAGGGGGAAAACAATTCACAATCAGTCGATTTGCGTTTAGATGAGTTTTGTATTTTTGATAAAGAATCCAGTCTTTATACAAAATAGAATGCATGGTTTTTGTAGATCGCATATGTAGACCTTCAGAACCATTCTTGTTTCCCACGATATGCACGCCCTGTCATAGAAGTAAAATCTAATAAGATTATCAATGTTTGAGGCTATGGTCATTTCTAATGAACATTTAAGGACCCTCATGCGTATAATCCTCAAGATTCCATCTGCCCGATCTGAATGAGCAATGTGAACTGATAATTGTGATCGAACAATGAACGAACTGCCAGCACAAAACAAAAATGAAATCCTAAAGCAATGGTGGTACACGTTTCACAAGATACCTCAATAATTCTTAAGTTTAGGTTTATATAAAAATCTTCACATTTTATTTTGACTAGGGACTAACCTGTTTCTCTGATTAAGATAGGGAGCTCGCGGCGGGAGAATTGCAAACTCACTCTTACACTTCTTGAGGGAGAAATTGTGACCAAATTTCAAAGTCGTACATCCATCTGAAAACATGCCCGGAAAACATGACCTCGGACGGACGGAGAGCCAGCCAGCCAGACGCACGGACAGCGCCATAACATAATACGTCCCGTCTGATGACGGGGTAGAAAACGTTGGACCGCCTTCTCCCTATATACTGTACATAGTTATAACATAAATACAAAGTCTTTCATAATATACATGATCATTGATTAGCATTAAAGAATATGAGAATACTAGGCGATGTTCAGTATTAGACATGGCATCGAACAACATTCTAAATATATATGGTGGATTAATGTACATTACTAGATTATTGATTACATCGATTACTTTGTTTAATAAATGTATGAATAAAAGAGAAAAGATATTCATTTTCCTTATTACTTAGATAGGTGTCACCCCACAGTATAACGTGTATGTTCACTATTGAAGCTTGTCAATACTGAATTTCTTGTCAAATAATTCATGTCTATCATTGCTGTACCTACAAGAAAATAAATAATGATAGTCATCCTCTACTAATCCACATGAACATAAAGGGCACTCAACGATATTACACCGGAATAAATCTTTATTAGGAATGCAGTTCTGTCAAAGCCTCGAATATATAATATTTAAACGCCTCTCTCCGAACGAAACAGTCGTTTTGATGAGATGTTCAGTCCATGTTTACACAGTTTACCAAAGAACTTGATTTTTCGATTTCCGCTTCGATGTGATATAGTCCAAGCATGCTTTTGAACATATCCGAACAGGTGGTAATCCTAAAATTCTATATGTTTTTTAAAACATGTTGTAGCTCTGATGCTTTTAAATTGTTCCAAATATCAGATCCAGATAATAGAGATGGGAGTACCACTTTTTTGTAAAGACTGACAAGAGTTATTGGGTTTGTGTTGTTTGATGGGTCATTCCGAATACGATTTCCTGTTTTGTTACAGCTTTTCATAGTTATTTCTATAAATTTAAATCCAGCTTGTTTAATGATTCCCAAGTGTTTGTTATTATCATTTAAGGATATATTTTCATGTCCTAATGTCCAGGACTGTTGTACTATAGGGTTTCTTTTACCAAATATAACAAAACTGGATTTCTGAGCACAAATACGAGTAGGTGCAGTATAAACACTGGAGTACCATGATCATTATTATAACAGTTTAGAACCGTTACCAACTGTAGGTTAAAAGCCGCTGTGATACAGCTGAGATCTTTTGGAATCCCTGTTGTTTAGGATTGGGGGATTTTTTTTTTTCATATCTTTAATACTGTTATGTATAATTTTCGCAAAAACTTTGTGTAGACAAGATTATACTGATACCGACCGATAACTGTTAGGAGGATGTTGGGCTTGTTATTACCTTTATATATACATGTAGTTACGATGATACACTTTTTCCAATCACTTTGCGTCTTTCCTATTTGAAGAGAAATGTATCGTATGACACTCCTCCCTCCAAAATTTAAATATGTCCGCTCCTGGAGCTTTGCGCAATTTCAAAGATGCGATAACTTGTGAAATTTCCGAATGAGTAATTTCGTTTATTTTGTGAATGTCACTTTGGGTAAGTTTCTGTATGTTGTTGTAGGTCGAGTCTATTTCAAGAATGTGTTTTTCACTGAGGTGGGTTTTATTTTGTGGGATATAGACATAGTAGGAACCAAATATAATGGCTACTGATTCAGGGTCGGTTGCAGTGACGTGTTTAGATTTCATAGATAAGTTGCAGTTAGGACAGGTAGTGTATGATCTAGCTCGCGCACATATAGTATTGCGATACCATGAAATCATGTTTTCATTATTGGAACATAATTCTAACAGTTTGATTTTGGAAGGTTCGTCTAAATCTCGGATATCAGTTAGGTTAAATATGGAATCATTAGACATATCTGAATAATCTTTAGAGCATGTTTCACACCTCGAACAAAAGATTTTTGCCTTTAGCAAATTACTTGATACACCAAGTTCAAGCATGCTGGTTGGGTAACCATGCCATTATAATTAAGATAGCTCATTACACTAATGGCTCCCTAAAACACCTCTTATGAAGTATGATTTCATCATCGAAAAAGTGATACAAGCTCTCAAGTATTTTATATGAAGTTTTTGTGATTTATCCCGGAATGATTAAAAAGGTACTTTTTTACAAATAAGATACTCTAGAGTCCAAGTTTCGCTGTGATCTGATGCATAATATGAATATCTAAGAAAACATGCCTAAACGACTCGGATAGACGTTCTAAATTTTAAAATTAAAAAAATATGTTAAAATTGACAACGTTATTTGCTGATATTTTTTTTAATCTATGGATAAAATCTTCAAAAACATGTCAATTAGAAAAACAAATATATCAGAAATATATTTAAAAAGAAATATTACGATTTTTTCTAATTTGAACCAAGCCCGATCAGAATTGGAAAAAAAGTACATTTAAGAAATATTAACAAACGACGGATTCAATTTTCATAGATATTTTATTCTAAAAAGATAGAACGTTTATATCTGAATCTTTTAGGCATGCTTTATTAGATATTTATATCATGCACCAAATCACAGCGGAATTTGGGACTCAAGAATTTCTTATTTGCAAACAAAACACCTTTTTCATCATTCCAGAATAATTCCAAAAACATTCATATAAAATAATTAATAGCTTGTATCACTCTTTCGATGGTGAAATCATACTTCACAAGGTGTTTTAAAAAGAGCCATTAAACAAAATTTTAGTGTAATGAGCTACCTTAAACCATTGGTAGATGTAACAATCAAGGACATGGTGTTAACAGCATTGGTATGAACCACTGAATATTAAAAAAAAAACCACCAAAAGTTTGGATGGCTTGTGTGACCAACAGAATCATGAGAACAGGATAAATTTATCTAGAATATTTACTCTCTGCGCGCGCGCGCGTGTGTGTGTGTGTGTTGAAATTTAACTACTGGGACATGTACATTTGAATTATTTCTTCCAGGAAATCAACATTTCGTATTTTAAAGTAAAGCTCTTTTATACCTTCTGCACTTTAAAACTTTATTTCAGCAATTTCTGTAAAATTACGTTTATCACATAGTTGCTGTACACTATTTTCGAGTTTTCAACATTTGCTGTGAATGACCCCCAATGCATCAGTCAGTGACGTAGTGATTAGAACGTTTTAAAAAAAAATCACAAATAAACTAACAAACAAATATCGTGACCGGAAGGGCATGGGTTCGAGTCCCGCTGAAACCTAGGCAGCATAAAAAAACAAGTGAAGTGAGAGTCACGAGTCTTTAATGTCCGAGGTCGCAGCAGGTGCCCGACGTTGGCATAATAAAGAACTTCACTGTTACTACTTACCTACAATTGGTGAAGTTTCAAAACATGTGGTTTAGTGTTGAACGGAGAACAAACTCCGCCCGAGCTATACACTACAACTATTAATGCCTATGGATTTGTTTTAGGACACCACTGTACCCCTGTAAGCATGATGCATTATCAAATTTTAAATCACAAATGTGTCAAAATAAAACGTGATTTGGTAAATATAACACTGCCTACCATCTTCATTCCACTTATTTGCAATGAACAATCGATGCACAGTTATGGCGTCAGTCTACCTCTTACTACATTTTTTTCATTTCACTTTTTGATCATATCAATACAATCCATTATTGTATATATACTTGTATATACTTAGCATACGTATGTCATTTGTTCGTGAAATGTTTGCCCGGGCTGCGAATATCCCCATCTGTCCCGCACAGACCCAAATCAATATTCCCAGGTGTGCTACAGAAAAATCAACAGACCCAAATTATTATGCTCCTGGCGGCTGGAACTAACATCGATTTTGCTAAGGCTGGATACAAAGATGTAGCCATCCCTTACAAAACACTACCGAGTAAAACACTTCCCTGGTGTAAATTATGTGTTATGAACTCACAGAACATGCTCATCTGTTTCATGTACTTGTCAGTTCTATTTTCGGATATTATTTGACCCATCCGACGCAAAAACATTGTTATGACATATAAAAAAAGGACGAAACAATCGTGCTTATTTAGTTTCCTTAAAAAGGCTTGGAACTGCCAGAATTTGATGCTATTGTACGCTTAAATGTTCTATTTAAAGTGTGACACTTCCATTTATGTACATGTACGGACCTGTCATAATGACTGTTTCATTGTGAATTTCTATGTTGATACCGATTTATAATTGGGATGCCGCTAAAGGGAGCTGTGCATGTCAACTGACCGAGGTTTGACCGTATGCTTCTTTTTAGCACCAAATATTTCTGTCTTGCATGCTTGTCAAATCACAACACTTTTGTTAATCTGAACAGTCTTTTCTTTTTATAAAAAACATGCTTTGGTGTATAGTTTTGATGTATGAGACTACAATACAAATTCACACTGGTTGCCTCTGTCATCAAATATTATAACGATTGTCAATCACTATTTGTCGCAAAGAATCATTCACATGCCAAAAAAGCTGATTTAAAGCTGCATGACCGAGGTGTTTTTTTCTTCAAAATCACATGCACTTTAATGCAGCTAAATTACTTTTAAACTTTATCAGCTTTCTCTTAATTGTATGTCTTAAAATATTGTCATACTAGTTGTAGGAAAATTATAAATGAAATATGAGTAGTGAGGTAATGCCTTAAATGCGTTTGTTGAACTTTTTGCACGCGCACAATTTTGATGTAAATAATGAAACATGGCGCCAAGGAGGAGAAAACGTGGTCATCAACGTTTGCCGACGAATTAAGCACCAAATGAACCGTTTTACAAAAGTTTATGTAGTCTCAAACATAACTATGTTTATAATTTAGTATTCATGTTCGTAGACTTCTGCGATAGTCACGTGATTGTTATTTGAATATGCATTAACAAATGGCCACACAGATATGAAGCCAAATGCTTCTGATTGAAACAAATGAAATGATATAAGGGGATGCTTACTCCTCCTAGGCACCTGATCCCACCTCCGGTGTGTCCAGGGGTCCGTGTTTGCCCAACTATTTATTTTGTATTGCTTATAAGAGTTATGAGATTGATCACTGTTCGTTATCTTCACCTTTCATTATATATATATATATATATATATATATATATATATATATATATATATCTCTATAAAATTTGGAATGTACTTCCATTTTGAGACAACAGTGGAGTGTTTTACAACAAATTTAGACGCGTTAATACGCATACATTATGTATTTGACGCCTGGTGTACATCTCCAACGAAAAATCATTTTGCTGACGGACGAGTCATTGACCTCTGAAACTAAACTAGAGAAGATATTTCGCTTGCTCAATCATTTAGAAATGGTGACACTAAAATATATTTGCAAAGGAGTTGAGTAGATGTTACTTGATGCAGGCAAAATGATACAGAGTGATTCTAACCGATCATAATGGAATGTAATGAAGCCTAACATATGAGGATGATAAACGTTTCATACAACATTCACCATATACTTTCATATATACTCTGTAATTTGAATAGATTGATTTCTAAAAACTGTACTAACATAAGTGGATGTGTATCATTTGCCCCATCTATCGATCATACATAAACTCCCATCAAGTATTGTGTCACAATATGTTAAAGCAGTATACATGTATTCAGTACGTATAAAAGTATAAGTCGTTAGAAAACACAACACACTTCAACATGAGACAGCACTCATACCAAAATTGATCTACCCCGCCACACACACACACACACACGTTTCTCAGTAATACATAACTTTTCGTGATAGCTCAGTTACAATTCACTTGCCTCCTATCTTGTTTCCACACACAGACACACACACACACACAGAGAGAGAGAGAGAGAGAGAGAGAGAGAGAGAGAGAGAGAAAATACAGGGACACTACATGTATTCCCCGCCTGGAATTTATAATTGGTTTTGTTACTGTACATGCACGTTTCGCTGTCATTTATATTGGGTAACAATTTCAAACTCAGTTTGATAACTCATTTTACCCAACAGATATTTCTAGAAACATACATATAGGGAAGTTTAGTAAACATGCTATTTGATCTATTACTGGATCTATTATAGAGGCCTTCCTAAGCAGAACAACACGTTTAATTCAGTATCTCTTGCACTGAAATAGTAGTTTGTAATAAGGTAATCAGTGGGCATGTATTTATTTTTATTAATGAATTGTTATAATTAAGAATTAGGTTTAGAAACACTGATAAAAAACTTTAAAAGTTCTAAGAAAACTGCACTCTATAGGGAAAGGTTAACCAACAAACAACTATTTTTAGAATGTTCATAAACACAATTGTCCAAGATATGGTCTTGCGACCAATGTTTGTTATTGGATAATAAATGGTCAGCGATGACATTTACTGGGGATGACTCCCTATTTAAGACACGGGATCAATGTGGGCCATAACAGAACTTTGGAGCTTTCAGAAAACCTGAAAGGCCAATTCGTTAAGAAACATCCACCATGTATAAGTTGTGCGCACTTATTGGATTGCTCTTTATCATTGAGGCATGCTTGGCTCGCCCAGGTTGGTAATGTTTAATACAATCGGACTAACGCTAAAGCGACAAAGTTAATAGGATAAATATTTTCTTTTAAAAACATTTCCTCATTTTAATGTATGGATTCAAATCGGACTTGAGTTCATATCTAGTATTTGCAAAGGTTTAACGTTTTAAATGAATTTAATTTGAATTGATAGTTTTTGTTATTTTTGTTACTTGTTAGATAAACCATAATGATATTGTCTTTGTGAATAGGCTCAGCGCCTGAAAACAGACGTCGCGGTCCCCCCGCTAGACGCGCACCAGGACCTCCTCCTCCACCCGCAAGACGCGCACCAGGACCACGAGGAGCACCACCACCCGCTAGGGTTCAACCACCACCACCACCAAGCCGCAGGAGGCCTCCACCCCCTCCCCCCAGAAGAGTTCCCCCACCCCCTCCCCCCAGAAGAGTTCCCCCACCCCCAGGTAAGATTCTCATGTTAAGATATCATATACATATAGCCCGTTATTTTTGTTGTTTTTTTTTTTTTTTTGTTTTTTTTTTTTTGGCGCGGGACACAAATTTGTCAGATTTAGGTCTACAGGGTATGCTATTAATTTTGGTGGATAAAATTTTGGTGAATTGATTTTATTTTTACAATGTACATGTACATTGATGTACTTAGATTTATCGTTTTTTATTTTGGTTTATCTTTGGAAGTTGCCAAAATTATATACTCCCCGAAAAACAACTTAGGTTATACGGTAATTTAAGAGTCTCCGATTTAAATAAGAAGCATTACTGTGAAGTTGATACATGTAGCTAGTCCACTATACTGTGTGAAACAATTTGCCATTGCGTAAAATTATGTTTAAATGATGACATACCTGTACCTTAATTTGGTTTATTTTAAGTCGGTATAAACTACCGTACTTTTGAAAAAAATGTACGAGGTTTTCTACATGCAAAATAGTCTGCATTGTACAAAATGAATGACCACTCCTGTTTCACACAATGGGATGGAAGCTATGTAACGTTCGTCACGCAATGACAACTACATGCATAACTGTAAAAACAATCAGTGTTAATTTAAAGGGAATTTAAAAATCCATATCGGTGTCTTTTATTCTTATAAAATAAAATTCTATGAAATTAGCTTTTAAAGTAATATTAGCTCTAAATCTGAAAAAAAAATTACTTTGTTGTAAAAATATGCTATTATGATAGTTTTGCATGTAACTTTAACGATAGTCATTGATAAAATTAAAACCAAGTTAAAGATTTTATCAAAATAAATATTGCGGTTCTATTGAATATACAATGTACAGCATTATATAGAAATCAATTGTTGTACGGAAAGCCAATGCAATTTTGGTTCATTTAGAGCCACTGGATAGGTTTTCTAACACAAACATTGATAACAAAAAATTATAAACCTTATTGTTTTCTGTCATTGAAATTATAAACCTTATTGTTTTCTGTCATTGAAATAGTAAATAACAATTCTGCAACAATTTTCGACAAAAAATGACAACTACTATTGCTTTATATCATTATAGCTTACAATTCGTACTATGACTATTATGGAACCTCGCCGTCAACATTATTCTTAGCCGACGATTGTGATTGTAACAAAGGGGACTGCTCACCAGGAACCACCTACCAGGGCTCCTGCGGGGACGACATGAACTACTGTTGTTAATCTATACACATTAGGTAAGCTGATAATCCCTTTAGTACACGAATCGTGAACGGGAATCAAGTGTAAGGGGGCATGTTTGTCTTACTACATGAGCCAAATCATTGTTTTGCGGCAAGAAATATACGTGAACAGGTTATTTCTAGAACGCCAGCGAATATAAGTTAACTCACAATAATTAAATACATGTTTTGTTATTCCAAACATTTTCTTTTGATTAAATGTTTTTCGGTTGTATTTTCCCCATGTAATGTAACTCATCATCTACAAAAATATAAAGAAAACTAAATCAATTTGCAACTAGAAATAAAATAAAAGTTGGTTATGAATTTCAGGTTCCAATTATAACGTCTTAGACTTGTGGTCGAGGAGAGCGGAGATGGGGATTGTGAAAGATACAAAAATATCTATATCATGAACGGACAAAACTACATTCCTGGCACATATGCGCGAGCACAAATACAACTGGGCTCCTGAATGAGTCGGGAATTTTTTTTTTTTTTTATTACAAAAATAAAATACATTAAATAATTTTTTGTTGTTTCATTTATATAGCATTATTTATCATTTAAGAGTAGTATTTGTAGCTGTTCCGATACTTTAAAAAGAGTTATATGATATACACTACATCTCTTTGTATGAGTGATTGTAAAATTGTATCAGCTTCGATACAACATTGTATAAACAAAGTTCTAAGGAAGAGTCTTCAACGAATTGATGTATTTATGGTGACAGCACTTTTCAACCATTCTCCAGAAATGTTTCCAATTGCGAAAAAAAAAAAAAAGCTGTCGAAATGTTTATTTCAGCATTCATCATTGTATTTTCAATTCTATATATGTATTTACAAAATTTCTATCATGTTAATCTGAAGAAGATAACACAAATACTGATACCACACATTATTAATTCACTGCGTAAAATGCATTTGAAAATGCCATGCCACGATATACCTGAATTTTCTGGTGTCCTTTACGTTCTTTTACAAATTTTGAAATCTTTCTCCAATCTAAAACCATGCATGTCAAAAATATGATTATTCGAGAATGAAAGAAGGAAGATCTTTACATTAGTTTTATAATTCCATCTGCCTTGCCCATATTTCCTCGACTTCCGTAACAAAGGACTAATCCTTAAAGCTAGCAATGGTACTGTTTCTTGTTTAAAGACGTGTACATGGATGCATGCGTGGGTACAACATTTATAAAGATAAGAAATAGGTCTTTTATTATCGTAATTTCTGTTGTGGCTGGTGCAAACTACGGAACTAACGAGCAAATATATCTGCAAACGAAGAAAAATTATCGAAAAGCCAGATGGGCGTAACTCCTCACCCCCATAACGATTCCAAATTAAATAGTGTGTCCATAAAGCAAAAATATAACATATGTCAAGGAGAGGACTCATATAGGCTCAGCTTGCTTCCAATCCCATCAATTTACTGAATAAATAGTGTTTAAATTTAAAATGAAAAATCATTGCCATAAAGTTATTAAGGAAAAATACTGTATGCACGAAGTGGTGAAGGTTTTAAATTGTATTAAACAATCCGATACGAGAATATTTCACTCATATGGAGACGTCACCACTGCCGGTGAAGGGCTGAAAAATTGAGGCCTATGCTCGGCGATAATGGCCTTTGAGCAGGGAGGGGTCTTTATCGTGCCACACCTGCTGTGACACGGGACCTCGGTTTTTGCGGTCTCATCCGAAGGACCGCCCCCATTTAGTCGCCTTCTACGACAAACAAGGGGTACTGAGGACCTATTCTAACCCGGATCTTGAGCAAGGTGAAATTTAGCTGCATGTGACAGTTAGGCTTATCTTGACAAATACAAACATAGTCTTCTATATTCAGCGGCCACGTTACGGATGTCAGGAATTTAAAAAAAAAAAATTTTTTTTTTGCAATTGATGAATTTTCAATTTAAACTGAATGTGTTTTTTTTTTTAAATTAAAAATTATAATACTGATGATTTGATGAATTTCATCTCTCATCTGATTCAACCTTACAATCAATTTCCCATGGGTTGCTTTAAAGAGGTTAATGGTGTGCGCGCGCATATGTGTGTTAAAATCATAGAATGATATTCTGCATTTATATGGTGATCGTCTTGATTATTGATGATAGTTCAAGTTAACATTACATGTCGCTATACTTTAATATATAAAACCTTAACGGCCATAACGGCGTTAAACCATAATGAATCAATCAATCTATCGAGTATGTTATATAATAATACATAGGTCAGACGTCATTTGTTTAAGTTTTAATGCAGAATAATTCTGACAAACACAGAAATGCAGAAGAGGTAGAGACCAAAAAAAAAAAAAAAAAAGTAACAGAGAAATATTTTGAATAATATCAATACAGAAAAGGATTAGTATATGTAAGCGCAGTCATCGCGAAAACTTGTTTGATCATCGACCATTCGAGCCTGTAAAGCAGGCTTGTTTATTAGACAGAAGTAAAATCTACCGGTCCAAATAAAAATTAAACAACGTATTACACTCTTAATATGCTATACAAATTATGCTCTCTGTTATCTATTTTAATTATGATCATTTACCTACTTTTCAACTACTTCGGCCTCCGTGGTCGAGTGGTTAGAGCATCGAGAAAATCACACGGACTCTCACCTCTGTCGGCGCGGGTTCAAATCCCGCTCGTGCCGGTAAGTGAGAAAGTTTCCCAGTTTACTTTCGGAATGTCGGTGGTCTCTTCCCAGGTACATTGTATCTGGGTTCTCTCTTCCACCAATAAAAACTGGGCGCCACCAGATAACTGAAAAATTGTTGAGTGTGGCGGAAAACATCAATCAATCAATACTTTCCAACTAAGATACGATCTCAAATGGAGTCTGACATAATGAGAAGCATGTAGGCCCATTAGAGTGGTAGATGTGATTTTCTAAAAGAAACCCAAAGCCTAATTTTACTGACATCGGTCATCAGAACGGTGGCTGCTTTCGAAGTTGAGACTTCAGAACGCTCCTGATTGTGGTAATGCTATTCATATATACCATAATGACACAAAATGTATTTCCCGTTTTCAAACAGCTATATTCTGTAGTTAAAATTGTTTTCGTTTTTAATAAAAATGCGAGTGATTTGCGCGCCCATTAATTGGTGTTTGGGGAGGGGGGAGGGAGCGTGAATTGAAAAGTGTATTTTCTTAATTTTTCCAAATACAAAAATAAATGATAATTAGCCAAATGTCTTTCTCTTAGGATTATTAACTGTCAGTTAGAGAGCTTGGAATAGTGTTATTCGGTACCTGAGTTGTATGTATTAGTCTGAATACACCAAGTACATTTACATATATAGAGGTATGGCTTATAGAAGCGGACAGTTATCTGACAGTAACAATGTTTTCGGCAGAAAATATTTTTATCCCAAGATTTCCCGTGAACTAAACTTTAAATTTAATTCGACGGAAGATCAAAATTCAGTTATCGTGTGTCACTATGGAGGTATAATTGAGATTGATTATAACTTCCATGAAATTGGAACCATTTTTGGAGAATGTCTGTCTTTATCTTTGGCACATGACTCTTGTAAATTAAATGAAAATATCTTGGTCATTTATTTTTAAGCTAAAACAAAAAAATTACATCTCCACCAAACTGAACATAACGTTATCCGTGCCGTATTTGAAAGTTTGTGGAGTAAATAAAATGGAGAAGGCCAGTGGTAGTAAACGTTTTGGATTAGTTTTTCATGAGACAGTGTGAGCGTGAATGGTTTCGCCAGCAATGGGTGTAAATGTAGTAAAACATGGTTTCTCCAGCAAAATACATCAAATACCGAATTCAGTATAATTTATGTGTTCTCTGTCTATTTGAGCCGTCAGTGGTCGTTATCGTGTTGGCTATTCGTCACGTCTCGTCGCTGAACAACCACACAAGTGAGCGGCGAGGCTAATACAGCCACACTGTTAATAAACCCGCGTACGTGGTCTTTTTGTTACAATCAACATTGCAATAGCTGGTACTCTGAGTGCAAGTAAATTTCGTCAATATATGAACTAGAAAACTGACACGGCCAGCAAGGGCCAAACTGAGGGTTACTAGAGGAAAGTGACATCTGTATTTGATATAGCAATGTTTTGGGGGCATACTGTAAAACATGACCTGGCCTCAAAATTGGCCTGGCCCCAATTTTGGCCTCTAATTATGCTCCATCCCAAATTTTGGCCTGGCCTCAAAAGTTGGCCTGGCCTCAAATTTGGCCTCTAAAAATTTTGTTGGCCTCAACCAAAAAAAAATTTTTTAATTCAAAATTTTGATTGATTTGATTGATTTATTATTGGTTTTAGTTTTTCAAAGTCATAGCACATAAATGATATGTTTCTGTTTTGTAAATGTGCACTTTGAAAATAATCATGAACTACCATCAATCTGATTGATTTTATCGATTATCTATTGATCAGTGTATTGAATAAATCATTTTCTTTTCCCATCATATTTTTGTATGTACTAGTATACACACCAAAACAGATTGCACAACTAATGAAACAATTGGCATATTGATTTTGTTTCAGAATTATGATTAATTTCATTGATTTATTATTGGTGTTAGTTTTTCAAAGTTGTAGAAATAAAATGATATATGTACATTGGAATAAACATGAAATACTACCAATCTGATTGATTATCTATTGATTAGTTTATTGATAAAATCATTTACTTTTCCCTTCCTAACTTATGTACTAGTACACCAAAAAGTATACTGATGAAATGATTGATTTATTGATATATTTTGTATTCAATAGAATTCAATTTGATATCAATTTCCATATTATGAAAGTGTTACAATTGTGTTTTCATTATGATGAGAGCAGCGCACATTCAGAACAGAGCATGTGGTCTTAATGTTTTCAATGTGAAGATACCACACATTTAGTGTTACTTGTTTAATTTCCAATGCATGATAAATGACATTTTTAAAAAATCAAAATAAACACAGTGAAGTGTTTGCTAGCATAATGATAATAGCCAATGATCTAAGGATTTTAGATTTGTATTTTAGTCTTCATTTATCTATACTTTACGTAGAATGAACAATGTAGATTAAAACGGATATGATGTATTATAAATATCTCTTTCTTGATTTCATAATTAAGTTTCAATATTCATTGCAAAAGTGACAAGTTCCCATGCTCTGAAGGCCTGCCCTGTCAGGATAAAGGGAATATCTATCAACATATTAAAGGATGGTGATGAAAACTTTTGCTGAAGTTGGAAATTCCAGTGTACAGAAACAATGGAGCAGTCCAACATTTGCAAATAGGGTGTTTGATACAACAGAAATATTGTAATTAGTAACTCATCTTATGACTGTGCCTAAACTAAATAAGGTATACAAAATTGTCTGAATTTTCAAAATTGTGATTTTTTCCCCCTGGTTTTGTGATAAAGCAACAGTAAAACAGAACTAATTATAATCATTTTAGTTAACCAAAAAAAAAAAAAATCGTTTGTACCTCTATCTAACCACTGCATCAGCTATATCTAAGCAAATATCAGATACTGTACATGTAATGCTCATAATATTGTCTTATAATGGAGAAAAAAAGTTTATGCATCTACAAATTCACAAAGTGCAGCTTTAATTTTGTTCTTAATGTTTTTAGACTGTCATCAAAATCATCTTTTCATTCTGATAATTATTGAAAATAAACGTTCTGTGCAGAGCCTGTGACATTTCAAACCGTATATCATAGATTAACCTCAACCTTGATTTCCTGTAAAGACCGGTGCTGTAGAACTCTGTGTTAAATTAATGTTGTAAATAATCTGATATCCCATTACAGTACTAGTGTTACATGTTTATTTCAAATAGTTTAAACAGATATGAATATCCTTAATTCATCAAAAGTTGTAGTTTCAATCTGTATGATTTATGGTAGTATTTTTATTCCTAGATATCAAACTCATTGTTCTTATCAATGAGAGTGATTAAGGCGGTACACTACATTGCAGTGTGTGAGGTGTGATTATTCATCATTAAACTAGTGTGAATTTGTTTTTAAATTCATTATCAATAAGTGAAGTGGATCATTAGTAAAATGAGAGTTTTCGATGTGCATATTTACAAAACAACACAAACATATCATTTATGTAGAACAATTTTGAAAATCAAAACCAATAATAAAACAATGGAGTCAATCATAATTGTGAAAAAATCAATAAGCCAATCATTTCATTAGTTCCGTTTACTTTTTTGGTGTGTACTAGTACATATGTTAGGAAGGGAAAAAATCATTTAATCAATAAACTGATCAATAGATATTCAATAAAATCATTCAGATTTGTGGTACTTCATGATTATTTTAATGTGCACATTCACAAAATAATACAAACATATCATTCATGTTCAACAATTTTGAAAAAAATAAAACCAATAATAAATCAATGAAATTAATCATAATTCTGAAAAAAAAAATAACTATGCCAATCTTTCATTAGTTGTGTATACGTTTTTGGTGTATATACATACAGATATGAAGGGAAAAGATTTGATCAATAAACTGATCAATAGATATTCGATAAAAGCAATCAGATTGGTGGTAGTTCATGATTATTTTAAAGTGCACATTTACAAAACAACAGAAACATATCATTTATGTGCTATGACTTTGAAAAACTAAAACCAATAATCAATCAAAATTTTGAATAAAAAAAATTTTTTTGGTTGAGGCCAACAAAATTTTTAGAGGCCAAATTTGAGGTCAGGCCAACTTTTGAGGCCAGGCCAAAATTTGGGATGGAGCATAATTAGAGGCCAAAATCGGGGCCAGGCCAATTTTGAGGCCAGGCCAGGCCAATGGGGCCAGGCCAGGTTTTATAGTATGCCTGTTTTGGGTTGGTATATACATGTTAGAATTAACTAGAAAACTGACACGATCAGCAAGGGCCCCGCTGAGGGTTATTAGAGGAAAGTGACATCTGTAGTTTGGGGCTGGTATATATGTTAGAATTAATAATATATAAAAATACATTGGAATGCAAATGTCTGAAAAAGGAATCATGAAGCATATTTATGAGAGACTGGTGCAATTTAAATTACTTCTGTTTGACACACACTCATCCACTCAAAGTGCAACTAAATCCCATTGTTATAGGGGATTCAAAAGGGATAACTGGTACAAAATATGGTACATACTATTCGAAAAGGACTATGAATTTGACATATTGATGTCTCGGAAAAGGAAATTCTGACATCGGGGCTCTGCGTTTCCAAACATATTGTCATTTGATAAAAGTGTTCTACATCTTTAAAAATAGAAATTTATAGAATGTCTTTACATATATAGGTGAGAAAATTTTCATTATTCCTAGCCGAGACATACAATGTATGAGCTACAAAAAAATTCATAAGCAAATATCAAAATACTCACGTAGAAAATGTGGACCTTACCGTCAACAAGCGCATTGAAACACGCCATTTCGAGATTTTCACCGACAAAAGCTCAGTAACAGTATAGTAATGAATAAAGTACACTCATTTTGTATCTATTTTGTGACTTTCTTTATTAAAAGGAACAGTTCTCTAAGGTGTAACGTGTGATTACTGCATAATTCAATTTCTTGAAGCAGTTTTACTTTGCAACCGGATATAAGAAATTTTATATCCCGATCGAAAGTTGTTGACTGGGAATGATGTGTTAATTCAATATACATAACATCAAGCATTTTTTATATCACATTAAAAAACAAACAAAAATATACACATATACAATGTTGTGAGTTATTTCTTGTAAATTTTCTATATACAGTCCCTGAAAAGTTGTACTTTACCATTTTTCCGTTCGCTCACCGTTCGTTCAGCATACGTTCACCGTTCGTTCTCCGTTCACAGTTTTGCGTTCAACGTGCGTTCTCCGTTCGTTCACCGTTCACAAAGCGTTCAGCGTGCGCTCACCGTTCGTTCATCGTTTAGTCTTTTCATTGTCATTCGGAACACCAAAGTGAAAGGACCAATCTTGATAGCAAGGCGAAAATGCAAATGGAACGTGTGCGTAAGAGTGGAAGGAGACTTTCTTACTATATCAGAAATCTAATTTTGAAATACAAAATGTCAGAATTATCCACTGTGAATGCCGAAAGGTTCATTTGAGCTTTTGTTAAAAAAATTCTAAATGAGAGATGAATATAAGAGTTTCAGGTAACGAAAACTTCACGATTTAGCATTTACAAGTTCGGGCAAAAGCACAAATTATTATAATTATTTTGCATTTTTAAACAAGTCACCCCTCTACTTTGAAAAATAAAAACAAACAAACGATGCTACATAATGTACATTGTACCGTATGTACGTGTCAGAATGTCAAACTGATATAGCTATTTTTACGCCTATATTTATGAAAGACATTGTCAATAAACTGATATTTACTACTCTTGCCAAATTTGAAACTTCTGTAACATTTGTCCATAATGCAAAGATGTACATGTAATTGTTTATTTTGTACGTTTCTGCATTAGGCCACACCAATTTGTAAAATAGTTCTTCGGATTTTCAAATAAAAAAAGTGAGGCGAGAGGGCGAAATTATTTTACAAATATTATTTTTCATTTTGGAGATAAAATTTTTGAGGCGAGCGAATACAAGAAATATAAATATTTTTAATTGAATAAAGTGCAAGGTGAAAATAACGAACAGTGATCAATCTCATAACTCCTACAAGCAATACAAAATAGATAGTTGGGCAAACACGGACCCCTGGACACACCAGAGGTGGGATCAGGTGCCTAGGAGGAGTAAGCATTCCCTGTTGACCGGTCACACCCGCCGTGAGCCCCATATCCTGATCAGGTAAACGGAGTTATCCGCAGTCAAAATCAGTGTGCCAAGAACGGCTTAATAATCGGTATGAAACACGTCAGACAGCATTTGACCCCATGCGAGGTCGTATTGACGAACTAGATCGTTATAACGACCATAGAATTTGCGAAATGCTGTCTTCAATCGAGACTGTTGAAATCCCTGTACCATCAACTTGTTTGTCAATAGCTTACCTCGATTTAAAAACTGACTATACCCAGAACAAGCTCTTGCATATCGAATCAGTTGAGATATATAAACACCATATGCAGGTGATAATGGAATATTGCTACATAAATGTGGGAAGTTGACGATGGAGAAGCTGAAATCATCCCGTTTGTCATACAGTTGAGTTGTCAGTTTGCCGTTAATGTCTACTTTCAATAAAATATCTAAAGTATGAAGCAGAAGTGGACGACTCTGTGGTGTCCCTTATTTCGAGCTCACAGGGATATATCAAATCGACATATGGATGTTATCATTGTTAATAGACAAAACGTCATTTCATGCAGGGCCCTAATAATATTCAAAGATACATTGGTATGCAAATTTGTGAAAAAGGAATCCTGAAGCATATTTATGAGAGACTGGTGCAAATTTAAATTACTGCTGTTTGACACACACTCATCCACTCAAACACAACAGAGTGCAACTAAATCCCATTGTAATTGGGGATATAAAATGGATAACTGGTACAAAATGTGGTACACGTAAATATTATTCGTAAAGGATTATGAATTTGACATTGATGTCTAGGAAATCGGGGGTCTTAGAAGCGTTTTCAACACATTTGATAGAAGTGTTCCACATTTTTCAAAAATAGAAATCTATAGAATGTAAAACAAATAATGTCTCTTCAGTGATGCTCAACCGAAATGTTTGAAATCCGAAATAACTATGAAGTTTTAGAGCTAAATATAGCCAAAACCAGCGTGCCAAAAAAGTGGAGCCAAATTCGTCCAAGGATAAGAGCTATGCATGAGGGAGATAATCTTTAATTTTGAAATGAATTTCTAAATTTTATAACAGCAATTGTTCATAATAACAAAGATGATGACATACAGACAAAGTGACATGACCCCAAAATCTATAGGCGTCTTCCTCTTATTGCAAATTATTTCTGTACAAAATTTGAAAACTACGATAAAAACTGTTTGACTTATCGTGTCACAAAGAAAATGTTGACGGACAGACAATGTGATTACTATAGGGCTTCCCTCATTTCATGCGGGACCCTAAAATTTAGGTGCATTTTTTTATGCACTGATAAAATTATTTGGATCATTGCAGGATCGTGATCAGTATTGTATATGTATATAATGGTATCTATTGAATACTACATGTATCTGTTTTGAGAGTAAGACATGTGCTTTGCGAAAAGCAAGTTTTAAAAAGACAACTGAAGTAAATTGCTAAAACAAAATGTGTATAATCTAAACTTATAATTTAACAAATTTTGCCAATAAACACCGAAACACTTGCACTTTTAATATTGTTCCATATGTGAGGTGAAATCCGTAAGCTATAAATAGAATCTTACTTGATTAGTAAATGTAAAATTAATTAAAAACCTACTTTCGTTTTCGATAAACAACCTTGCAAGATCGTAAATACCGAGTTAGCGGAACTCTCTTGTAAAGAAGTCAGGAAAAGCGTGTCGATCTTGGGCATTTTTTGGTTATTCAAAACATGGCATCGGAAAACGATTTAACCTCCATGTGCTTTTCACAGTTAAAAGCATTTTTAAATGAAAGGTGTGTAAAAACGTCTGGATACAGGAAAAATGAACTGATGAATTTAGCTTGCGAAGCTGTCTTCTCAGCTTTGGGAATTTCCTGGCTGACAGCAGTGGAAAAAAAATCCACCACATTTTCTTTAAAATCTATCATTTGTGGATATTTCTGCGTATTTTGTTTCTTTCTTGAATCATTACTACAGTCTAATACAATACAATGATAGTACACCATTGTTAAAATAGGATGAATCGATCACGAAAGAAGTTGCAGAACTGGTATTATTTACCAACATGCCCAAATCCACGCATACTCTGGGTCTCGCGAGACTTTGAAAGAGAAAAGTAAACCTTAAAAGACGGAAAAAGTAGTCGCGATCTTGCGTATAGGCCTGTCCGAAAATGTGAGTTATCTTTCCGTGGTCCGGAACGTAGTGTGCTTGCGTAATTTCGTTTCAGACTCTCGGGTACATGTAGTATATTCGGGAAGCGTCATTATCAACACTACGGACAACAGTGCAAAATGCCGTATTCTCTTTCGAGAGGCATAGCCTTCATCAACTTCTCTTCGCAAGCATTCATATTTTGATTCTGGAAAACGTGTAAATGCCGGAGTCGGTGACGGTTTATGCTTCGACCGACGTTTCGACTCAAATGTGCCTGGATTTACGCAATAGACAACTTGTTTCAAACATTTAGCAGTAATGCACAAAACTGTCACAAGGAAATCAACACTTACTTGCTTTTAATCCATTTTCAACATGTCCCCTGTCCCGGGTTTACGTTAACTGGTCTTGGGAGCTGTCACAATAGGGGACCAGTTAAGAGAAAGCAGGCTGACGTAAACATAGTTGTGATTTAAACCGGAAACGAATTGTTGACGCCCAACCGCCCGCCCGCATCACCAAACCAATAGCCAAGTTCAACTTCGTTGCATCTCGGCTAAAAATACAGTAAGGTCATTTCAGTAAATATATTTATTATATTTTTCAAAGAAAGTAGGTACAGTTTCTAAAGTCATCTGGCCCAAAATATCGATGATTTCACTTGGAGCTCAAACCCTGGCATTCAAATAAGGAATAGGTTAGCAAACCCAAAATTCGCTCAGTTTGATCAGCAAAATGATTTGTGTCATATGACGAGAGCTGGAAGTTGGCATAAAATTGCAAAAATTCCATTTTCAATGAAAATATCCACAAATTCAGGTGGTTTTCCTAATAGAAAACATACAGCGCATGCGTCGAGCAAATTCATATTCAAGCATGTTTTTCATCTTAAAATAATACACAATATATATCATTTTGCTCGACAAAAGCGCACATCTTTTCCTGAGCAATAATAATCTGTATGATATTTGACAGTTTTCAGGCTTATTTTGAGAAAAAGGCGGGAAATGTCTTATTCATGATGTCATAATGCTATCCACTTAGGAATATCATTCTGATTTTGTTGACATAGTATACCTGGCATATATTTTACTTTCTTAAAACGCTGATTAAGGTTAATTCCAGACACATTTAATAGAGAGAAAAAATTTGGGCCTTTTTATGTATACAATCGTACCTTGTTCTTAGCAACTAATTCCTCATCTGCAGCATTGGCAATATTAATTGATTTGAACCTACCTAAAGTTATCATGCAGATATACAATCATTTTTGGGAGTATTTTGCTATTATATAGGCCTAGTGTTTACTTCATCCACACTTGCATACAACTGGAGCTTCTGAATATGCATACCTAGATATGTATGACTATTTTGGTAGCCAAACTTTTATCACAGCGTCTCAAGATCAAAGCGCACAGACCGACAAAATTAGTACAGAATTGAAAAATATTTCTGCCAGACAGATTTAAACAAGTGTGATTTTTTATGTCAAGCTTCAAGACCCGATATAGTATACTATTTGAGGACATACAGGGATCAGATGAGAAGACTATGTTTTACAGTGATTCCGAACAAAGGTACATTTACTTTACTGTTTAATGAGATTGTTGTTCCATATCACAGAACTCAAACATATACCATTAAGAGCTGTGGGTGAGACCAAGATGTCTGTGGGTGAGACCAAGATGTCTGTGGGTGAGACCAAGATGTCTGCGAATTATAGACGAGTTCCTCCTTGTCCTTATGAGACTTCGACTTCTCATAGAAGATATGAGCGACAAATTTCAAATCACCAGATCGACATGTGCACCGTTCATTAACACTTGGATTTACTTTTTATCAGTGGATCTTTCTTATATCTTGGCCTGACAAAGAAACAAATAATAGAACAATGCCAACAGATTTTCAAGTGCAATACCTAAACTGCCGTGCTATTATTGACTATGTATAATTTTTTACAGAAACTCCACAATCTCTTTCTAACAAGTCCCTCATGATTTCACACTACAAATCACATTCGACATGGAAAGCACTTCTAGTGAGTTATTACATTCGTCTCAGACTTTTGGGGGTGGCAGTATTAGTGATAACAGTTGTTTAAGAAATGTGGAAATATAGATTATCTAGAGGCTGGAGATCAAATTATGGTTGACAAAGACTTTTTGATTTCTGATTTAACAACCCCAAAAGGTGTTGAAATTATCATACCACCATTCAAACGCAATCGAAAATTTAGTAGACGAGAAAAGGAGGAAAAACGTCGAATTGCAAATTTGATAATTCACGTAGAAAGAGCCAATGAGCGTGTGAAAAACTTTCGAATTTTACAAAGAACAATGCCTATTACCTTGTTTAAAGTTACTAGTAAAACATTCAAACTTTGTGCTGCTCTCTGAAATCTACAATCTCCTCTGGTTCTCAGATGATGGGAATACATTATTTTGAGGTTCATGTATGGCTTTTCAAACAATTTTAAGATAATTGTGTATCATTTTCAATCAGCAGTACAATATACGTTTTCTTTGGTTACCTCAATGAATGCCATTGCATCAATTTTGAGAAATATGTAAAACTTATACGGTACCAATTTTGATGCACCAGATGCGCATTGCGACAGATAATGTCTCTTCAGTGATGCTCAAGCCGAAATATTGGAAATGCGAAATAACAAGAAACTTGTGACAACGTAAAAGAAAAACAAAGTACCAAAGACTGTAGTCAAATTCGTCTAAGGATCAGAGCTATGCATGAGGGAAATAATCCTTAATTTTGAAATTAATTTCTAAATTTCATCACAGCAATTAAATATGCATCCGTATTTTCAAAGTAGTAACGAAGTAAATATGTATATATATTAGGAAACTTCAATACTTTGGGTGATTATATACAAATATTTTCAATGAAATAGATTGTGTTCTACTATATCATCATGTATCACAGAAAGGATGAATCCAATATATAATTAGTTCAAATGTGATAAATCTGCTATTATCAAACAAACACTGGTTTTTTGTTTTTTGTTTTGGTATTTATTTGATTTGCAACAAGAAGTAGGGATAAAATACGTAAAATAATGAAATTGAAAATATGTTTGGGTTTCTTTTTAATTTGCATTCATTCAGTCTTTATTGTACAGACATTTTGATCCTCGAACTCGAGATGAAAACAGCTCTGGAATTATTGCATATTTGTAAACCTTCTCTAATTTGATAACTACTTCATTCCAGAATATATCATCTTAATAAATTCTTCCAACTAAGTGGTCAATCAAAGTCCAAACATAATCACACCATTTTCTACCAGATATAGGGATAAAATATGTAAAATAATGAAATTGAAAATATGTTTGGGTTTCTTTTTAATTTGCATTCATTCAGTCTTTATTGTACAGACATTTTTTGATCCTCGAACTCGAGATGAAAACAGCTCTGGAATTATTGCATATTTGTAAACCTTCTCTAATTTGATAACTACTTCATTCCAGAATATATCATCTTAATAAATTCTTCCAACTAAGTGGTCAATCAAAGTCCAAACATAATCACACCATTTTCTACCAGATATAGGGATAAAATATGTAAAATAATGAAATTGAAAATATGTTTGGGTTTCTTTTTAATTTGCATTCATTCAGTCTTTATTGTACAGACATTTTTTGATCCTCGAACTCGAGATGAAAACAGCTCTGGAATTATTGCATATTTGTACACCTTCTCTAATTTGATAACTACTTCATTCCAGAATATATCATCTTAATAAATTCTTCCAACTAAGTGGTCAATCAAAGTCCAAACATAATCACACCATTTTCTACCAGATATAGGGATAAAATAATGAAATTGAAAATATGTTTGGGTTTCTTTTTAATTTGCATTCATTCAGTCTTTATTGTACAGACATTTTGATCCTCGAACTCGAGAAGAAAACAGCTCTGGAATTATTGCATATTTGTACACCTTCTCTAATTTGATAACTACTTCATTCCATATATATCATCTTAATAAATTCTTTCAACTAAGTGGTCAATCAAAGTCCAAACATAATCACACCATTTTCTACCAGATATAGCTAACTGGCCCTGAATTTGGTAGTAATAATTTTGATTTCTTTTTAGAGTTACTTTACCATCCAACAATTCACAATGAAATCTTTCTGTGATACAGCTTCTGATGTGATAAGAGTTCTATATTTGTAGGGGCATTTTATTTCAAGAGTCCCAAAAGAGTCCGCGCAGTGTGGAGAATGGACAAGTCCATCTGGACTGGTACCAAGATAAGGATAACTTGGCTGAGTAGGGAGACCACACTCTTCTACATGCAGTGAAGGATGGTGGGGTTTTTTTTGGGGGGGGGCGTTTGGCGCAATATAAATACATGCGTCTTGCTGCAGCCTAATGAGTAAATCCCTAGTGGGTAGCATCTGATTTGAAAGCAATGTAATTCATGATGGATTTCACTATATTTTCAACATTTTGTTGGTCGGGTAACATTCACGAGCTATACTTGTCTTCCTGAATAGGGATTGTTTGCAGAAATGTCGCATTTGGATTGTGTTGACGCAATTTTTCAGTAAATTGTATCTTATCAATGTCAAGTAGTTTAGGACCTAATTTGCTTGCGTCTTTTTTGCAGATTTGTGGTGCCCAAAGTCTTTAATTGTTCTTTTTGTATCATGTGCAAAACTAGGAGGTGTTTATTTTACAGATGTCTAACGTGGTCTGAGCATGTTGAAATTTTATCAAAAAAACTTGCAAGCAAAATAGGTGTTTTATCTAGATTACGTTCATTCTTGTCAATTATTACTGAAAATTTTTAATACAATTGTTTTTCCTCATTTTAACTACTGTTGTTCTGTTTGGGGCAATATGAAAAACAAGAACTGTCGTTTCAAATTATGCAAAGCGAGCTGCTAGAGTAATTTTGAATAGAAATTTTTATACACCTAAAACAGAAATGATGCAGCAACTTAGATGGATGCCTCTGTCGGATTACTTTGCATTTAGAGATACCGGTATCATTCTTGTCTTCAAAGTTTTACATGGTCTAACCCCCGATTGTTTAGATTTTTTCAGTATGTTCATGAAATTAGCAGTAGATCTACCAAATCAAGTCAAAGTAATTCATTATATATCCAGTGAGCAAAGACACAATATTTTCGAAGATTTTTACAATTTACGGTTCACAGTTATTGAATAATATGCCAGAATTTTCAAAATATTACCCAATATTGGAAACCTTTAAATCCGCTTATCTTAGTTTTTTTTTTCATTCGAGAAATTAAAAACATATCGATTTGTTTTTGATTATTTTCGACGGTTTTATTTTTAATTTATCTATTTATTCATTTTCAGTTTTAAATATGTAGATAGCATACATGTATGTATGCATTCAACATACCTTCATATACTATTTTATATCGCATCTGTATATTACTGCAGTCTGTATACATGTTTTTCAGGACCACGATGTAAACTAGTTTTAAGGTGGATCAATCCTCATGTGACTTATCAATATTAATGGTTAAAAGTGCAAAAACTGTATTAATTTCCTTTCAATATAGTTAATTTTAATCAATAAACAAAGAAAATGTGTATGTTGCCACGTTTTTAAAAATGTCAGACATACAAATATTAACATCAGAAAATCACACATTTTCATTATACAGAATAGTTAAAATAGATAAAAACTTGTTGAAATGACGAATTTTATATGCCAGCAGTTTAAAGAAAATGTTAATTCATAAATATGTATAAATTAATTGTGGATATTGGGGAAATCATGTATAATAGACATGCAGTAGAAGAAATACTAGCATAGGAGTTATTGCCCTTGATAACATTTTTTTAATTAAAGAATTAATTATCTATGGAAAATGTAAACTTTTTCAGTATCAATAGATTACCAATTTTTTTTTTATTTTATGCAGTGATTAAAATTCCTCTGAAAGATATATTTCTATCATGAGCAAAGTTTAATTTAATAAAGATATTTGCAAAAACCAATGAAATCAAATGAGGATTGATCAACCTTAAAATCAATTGTGCTATCCTGTTTAAATACTGGACATTATTATAATTATTACACCGTGCCACTACGTCCTGACCTTATTAGGCTACTTGCTACTGATGATCAACTAACCATCGGTCAAATTTTTATGAATTTGCTTCATTGCTTGTTTTCTATTATCTACGCCAAAATTCTCATAGACATGTCCTTCCCTGAAACACAAACGAACATATGGCTTTTCCAACCCGCATCTATTCATACAACTTCTGTTTTGATACGGTAAATGCAGCCCAAAACAGAGTACGTTGGAGAGTTGTGGTTGTGGCCCTATGCTCCCCACGGAGCGAAGAGGAATAAGTAAGTCCATGCGTAATCACACATCTCAAGGGTCTTGAAGGGGGCTAAAAACGAACAAAAGAGGGTAGGTACAGATATGTCAAAAGCAAGAAGGGGATTAAAACTTATGTACCCCCTCCCAAGAGTAAATATGAGAGTGACACGTACCCCCTAGGACTACACATATAAAAAATCATTTATATTAATCGAACATACATATTCAATAAATGAAAGTTGATTTTGTTATTAGATTACTTAGTTTTCTGCATTTTAAATATATCAGTTACATACCCGGCGGCACGTGTGCAATTTGCGGAGTGGACACGGCCAGTTACTTTGGACTGAGTTACCCAAACATTGTATGTAATAAGGTTTATTTTTGATAGTCCGTTGGTAATAATGGGACATCTTTAGCCCTGATAAAACAATGAGAGCATTCCTCATTTACAGCATGATATTGAAGATCATCCACGTGCAGATCCTCGTAAAAAACCCGAGCTTAGAGCTAACGAGTTGTCATAATTTTTCGGGAATCGGTAGTTCTGTTCTGAATTAGTGTACTAAATAATTGTACATGTCGTTGTTGGAGATATTTGGAAATAAGTGAAAGTCCGACTTCCAATTCGATTTTAAAGATTCTGGATCAGGTAAAATTTCACTGAGGGGAGTCATTAACTTTTCAAAACGCCGAATACCACCACTTATAGCATCTGACACACTTTTTTTTTGTTAAGAAAAATCACACCCCTGACTCGTTCAAGGAGTCCTTGTTTGTTTCCACTGGCCATTTCCTTATCTTCTCCAAGAAAAGATTTTGACTGTTTGATAGACCATTTTTTAATTTCAGCATCCATATTCGATATGAAACTCAAATAAGCACACTAATTGTTAGAATACAAAGAGTGATAACTCGCATTATCGGACAGGCCTACCGCAAAAATGAGAGTACAGTGGCGGACACGCTCTAGCGGATCGAAGTCAGTTTTATTTTAATAACAACTTAAGATAATATGATATGAAGTAAATCCGTTGTTTATCAATGCTTGATTTTGATCTTGCAGAAGAAATCGGTTTCGGTAATTTTTGAAATGATATGTTCCTGTTCGTTTTTTTCAATCCGATTTTAGTCTTGAATCAGCTTATGGAAATTTCCAGAACGAAGCGCAAGAGGCATTACATCACTATAGACGCTTTGGCCTTTCCGGCAAACCGAGAAGTTGCGATTGGTTTACAACATGATCAGCATAAAATTGTATAGGTGTTCATTTTTTTTTTTTTTTTTTTTTGCTGTTTTCCGCCACACTCAACACTGTTTGATATACATTGTAATTATGATAGTTTTGAATGGGCCTATAATTATCATTTATGAAGATTTATAATTATATTACTTCAACAAAGGACACCAACTCCCGAGACCAATAATCTGACACATCGATAAATATTTAAATACAATATTCATCTAATATTTTCGATATTCTTAATTTTCCCCCGTGATTATAGAAGTCACTGTTACGACTATTTGTAATAATTTATAAACAGTTACTGATATGTATACAAACACATAGATAAACACAATAAAAACATTTCGCGCGGATATCCGGGTTAGAATAGGTCCTCAGTATCCCTTGCTTGTCGTAAAAGGTGACTAAATGGGACGGTCCTTCGGATGAGACCGCAAAAACTGAGGCCCCGTGAAACAGCAGCTGTGGCACGATAAATATCCCTTCCTGCTCAATGGCCATAAGCGCCAAGCATAGGCCTCAGTTTTGCAGCCCTTCACCGGCATTGGTGACGTCTCCATATGAGCGAAATATTCTCGAGCGAGACGTGATACAATCATATACAATCAATCAAAATAGTTTTATTTTGGTTGAACATGTTTTGTGATGACACATACATGCAAGGTGAAGATAACGAACAGTGATCAATCTCATAACTCCTACAAGCAATACAAAATAGATAGTTGGGCAAACACGGACATGTATCTTGCAAGCAAGTAATAACTCGAAAAATGTTCAATATGTCAGATATTGAATGGTCCGGGGGCTGTTCTGGAAAGTTTGCGCCTTATAACTTTTAAAGTTAAAACATTTTACCGAAATTAGGTTTTACACTACATGACAATGTCCAAGAAATCAGGCCACTGTTTACAATGTACCAGTTTTCTGTTTGTCATTCATATATAGAGGATCAATGGCATATGAAATGAGTTGCCGGTTTTAATATTTCCCCGAGTCTTGGCGAGGGAAATATTTAAATCTGGCAACGAAGTTCCTAAATTTCATATGCCATACATAATATAAGTACTAGTGTTAGATTCTATTTATCACACAACTATCAATAAACGCATATTTTAGTTATTTTCCATTCCATGTGATTGTTTCCATTTCGAGGTCAGCCTAGCCTTAATGTACCGTCTGAAAAATGTCCCTGAGCGCAAGAAATACGATCTAAAGATAAACACTTCAACGTGATAGCTAAATTGAAATTTTAATCCTAAAATCTTAATATTAAGTCATGTCATCATACTACAAGAACAAATGAAACGGGAATATCTATGATAGACTTGAATAATGTTTGTAATAAAACTAGAAAGTTGACAATTTAGTATCTACATGTATGTCAGCACGCGCAATTTTCCGTTTTTCACGTTGTTATTGTTTGACGTCATTTGCTCCGTCACGGTTTAAGGAATAAAACTTAAGTCTGTCGCTTGAAATTTCTGTTTCAAAGTCAATGCCGTGCCGCTTATTTTAATTTCATAAAAACAAACTCCTCTGGGAACAACTTTGGCTACAATTGCATGCCCTTTACCGTCAATTTTAACATAGTCGCCAACTTCAAAGGATGCCATGTTGCTCTGTTTATGTGGCGCATGAATACATGTGATTCACCTACAGGATTAACCTGTGCTACGAGTTCAGAAGAAACTACGTGTATTCATAATACTGCCCTTAAATTGTCGCACTGGACAAACACTACCATTACAATCACTTTCGCAATACTGAGTTTCAAATTTTGATATTAAGAACGACCGTTCATTTTGTCTTTGGTCAACTATTCCGCATGATGGAATACAATTGCATTCTTAAAATCATTTGAAGAGCGATCATTTAAGTTACATAAGGAACATTTGATATGGAGCTTCAGGTAAATTTCTAATAATGAAGTTTTATTTACTGTACATGTATACGATATACATAAATATAACATAACTATTGCATGCAATTATTCAAAAATTGTTCTTAAATTCATTTAAATTAAAAATACCGTCCATTCAACTCATGTGCACAACAATTCAAACACGCATTATGAAAAAAGTTCTTCCTGTATGTAATATCATTTAGTTGTGATTTCCCGCGCTTGCGCGGGGTTTCATCTAGTTAATATGTACATGTATATTTTACGAAGAAAATTCATGTTGCCCCATTTAGTAGCCTGTTACGACTTCTATCCCGGGATCCCCACTGTCTTTTCTGACTTCCCCCTTGCTGTCATGAAATTCTGATCGCTCTCACTACACTAAAGCTTATACTGTGTATGACACCATGTCACAAGATGGCGATTTAAATGTTTTGTGAAATTATTTGTATCGATCGATTTGTTTGTCTAACATCGTAGCCCCAGAGTCTTTTGTTCATTATGTGTTGAAATAATTTGTTTGAAAATCATGTTTTTATCCAGATTTATATATTTTTTGCCTTTTTGGCATATAAACTTATTGTATATCATCATATCTTTTATAATTAAATCAATTCGTACTGATTTGAGAAACTATTTCTGGGTGTAGTGAGCCACCTTAATTTTAATTTCCTTTTTGTATCTGTGACAATATCGTGTAGATCCGTTGAAAAAGAGGATAGGTCGGGAATCCAAACTAGCGAAGCATGTGTATATCAGCCACAGGGTTTTGTCTGAAAAGAATGTTCCCTGTCCCTGATGCGCAAGATTAAGTTACTCAAGAGGACAGTGATATGTAAATGAAGCATTATATTATCATAGTTTTACATAATGTGCTGTATACATTAATTTTTCAAATATTAATAACTTTTAAGAAAATGCTCTTGTTAGAAATGTTAATAGTTTCTATTATGATACATACAGTGTATTTACTCCTGTATATATGTTTTTTTTTTTTTTACTTATGACCCAAGTATTGTATGTACATATAGGATGATGTGGAGAAGAGGATCAATATTTTTAAAATATCTATTTTAAGGTTGATTGACTCTTCTTTAACGTCCATATCGTTCAATCAATCAAGTATTTATATAACCATCTGTAATGACCTCAGATCAAAACTATTTGCCTTTAATTTTTGAAATTTTTAAAATCATTTTTTAAAGAAAATTGAATTTCATTATTTTTTAATTGTATATTTGCGAACTTCCAATTATATCTGTTGGTATCTTTTTGTTTACTATATCGGATTTGAAATACAATGAAACATAATTTGAAATACAACAAAACAATATTTTACATGGAAGTCATCATACATTTTTAATTATTTCTGAAAAAAGTGGTTTTATGACATCAAAATTTCTTTTAAAATGTCGATTAAATATGTACCAAAATCTTTAAATACAAAATGCATATTTACATTAATGATATGCATAATTCAAATTGAAAAAAAAAATGAATTTGAGTCATATAATAGTATAGTGTTGAAAAGTCGTAAGATTTGGGGAAAGTTTTTTTATTTCAAGCTTACTTGAATTTTTTAGAATTCACATTTGATTAACTCCACTTCTGGCATATGTAGTCGCACAGTAAGTTTGAAGTTTCTCCTTCACAGCTGTTAATATTTTCGTGAGGAGCAAAGATAGGGGTTTGGTAGAGCACTTACTGGATTCAGCAATGTATCTCTGTGTGTAAGGATCTATGTGAATTAGGAATCCAGTATAGGTACAGTAAGTCATATCAATAGCATTAAAACCTATGACTTTGCAACACTATACTGTACACGACCATTCCTCACGATAAATTAAAGTGTCCGTGAAGCCGTTTTCAAAGTGTTTCTTTAAATATTGTTTATATAATAAAGAACAGAAAAAAAACAAGTCTGATCACTCAGTGCTTTTTAATATGCGAGTTATTGCACGAAATATCAAAATATTGCTAATCCACACCTTTACGATAACGAAAACGGGCTCTACCGGAAGTGACGCCAACTAACATCATTGGCGCCATTCTCAATGCAAAATTGGTGGAGCTCGGTAGTGATTATAACATCGAAATGGCTAGTAAGAATAAAGGACGGATGTGCGTTGTGGCAGGTTGTAGCAAAAGACAAGCAGATGGAGTTTCGGTGCATATTTTCCCAAAAGATCAGCGTCAGCGAGCAGCCTGGGTTCGTTTTGTAAAGCTAACAAGGGCAGACTGGCCTGGGCCATCGCAGTACACAGTGATTTGTAGCGAACATTTTAACGAGGATTGCTACGAGGCCCGTTTTTCGCTGATGAAAGACTTCGGCATTCCTGCGAATAAGTGTCTTCGTAAGGGATCTGTGCCATCGATATATCCTAAGCGGAAGAGGGATGAACTCAACGACGCCTTTCTTCAGTCTCCTCAGCTCACGACCCCCCCCGCCCGAACGAAGAGCATATGCAAAGCGCGCAAAAAACATGGTAATTTTCTTTTCTGTTCTTCGTTGTTGTTGTTTTTTTAATCAAACACACTCAGAAGTATTATTCCCACAGCGATGCAGGTTTCAACTTAATAACTTTATAAACAATGTACATGTCTAGCTGAAAGTAGCCGATGTCTAATGCAATCATTTCCATTTACCATATGAAACAATATAAATCAATGTACAGTAACATGTTAAATACAAAGATGTCCTTTATTTTGACTTCATGAATTGCTGGACTTCACGCATCAGTGAGGCGAGACAGTGACACAGAAGTGCAGTGGGTACAATGCACCTGTCTCATAAGCAAATAGCATACCTATCTGATTATTTGTTGAATCTCATCTTCGTAATTAATTACTAATTTACTATACTTGCAAAAATTTGAGTGTAGGTAAATTTTTAGCTAAGGATCTATATGAGTTGCTTGTCAATTCATTATTCCTTTATTTAGACTATGGTACTCAGTAAAACATTTTTTTTTTTATCAGGCAAAAAAAATTGAGATGGGATGCATGCTTATGTTTTCTACGTTTCTTGCTTCATTGTTGCTTTCATGCTCAGATTGAGGATTCGGGGGGGGGGGGGGGGGGGGGTCCAGACCCCCACCCAGAATTTCCTAGACTTAGTACTGCATTTCCTCAAGCCTCAAGGATGTGGTTACACTTGTAACAATTGTTGCATTGGTTCATTATAGATACTGACAGAGTTGCTGTGTGACAACAATACAGAAATACCAGTAGAGGAAGACCTACAAGAGCATGTTGAGAGTCATCAAGCACCCATTCAGGTATTCCTGTTTACATAAATCAATTTAAACCAGGGTTTAAACTTAACACCTGTTCACTCACCAAATGCAAGTGAAATTTGGGTTGAGCGAGTACAATTGAAATCTTGGTAACCCACATGGCCAGTACAGTTTCTTCTCAAAAAAGTATTTTATATCGGGTTCGGTATTGTGATAATCCATATTCATAAATACATTTTCCAAAATGATGCTTTAGAAATTTAACCAGTCCCATCGGACTGACTAAAACAGATGAATGTCAGTCCGCCAGACGTTTAACCAATCACAGACTGACGAGCATATATGTTAATTCCGAGCCCTGTCCATGGTTCGAGGAAAGTGAGGTTGGGATGCTTTGCTTGATGTTGATATGGAATGAACACTGATAAACATATATATATATATATTAATATTGATAGTGAGACTATTTTACATTATTTGAGTTGGTGGGCTACAAAATTCTTCGGTGGGTTCCGAAATAGCAAAATCCCGGAGCCCGCGTGACTAATGGTATAATTCTTAAAGTTTAAACTCTGTAGGAGAATTTCACAAATAACAATTTCCACATATTTCTATAACAATTGATTGGAAATGGTTATAGATCATGTTTGAAAATTGTCAAAACAGAAATCTGTTTTCAAATGTAGGTTAATAAATCAAACATTTCTGAAACAGTAAAACTAGTTAAAATTGTTTAAAAAGTGTTAGCATTTGCATATTCTACAGAATACTCAATATTTATATCTATTTTAGGAAGAGAGTAGCATATCAATGGCCTGTCAGACAGAAGAACCTAGGAAACGCAGTGTTAAGATCCAAGTGGCTGCAAAGAATAAAGAGAAAGGTCAAATTTAATGTTTACAGACAATAATATTATATCAGTGAATTGATTCTATGTACAGTTAATGTTTATTCATGTTTTTGTTACAATTAAAAAAAACCAGAAACACGATAAAAAGTTTTAGATAAAATAGAAATTTTAATACAAATCAATTCTCTCCTGTTTGTATTTTGTTACTCAAAAAAAAGTCACTTTTTACAATTGGGCAGATTGTTAATGGCCATTTTACTCTCCAGGGCTGCAAGTTAATCTCCAACCACGTGTTCGCAGCATTGGTGTACAATTTAATGGCAGGGATGACTTGCCCACTCCACAAGTACCACCAGCAGCAGTTCCTGTCCTGGATTTGTCAAGTGGGGGAGAGTCAATAGAGGAAGTAGGGAGTGAGGCTGCCTCACTGTATGAACCATCTAGTGGCTGTGCCAGTTCAGATGATTCTCATATCCATAATAATAAGTAAGCTCTATTTTGCATTCTGTGAGAATTCAAGTGTTTAGTTGAGGGGGGAAAATTAGCATTCTAAGTAAATTCAGATTGAAGTTGTAGAAATTTAAAAAAAAAAATTGATTATGTAATTCTGAACTATTTTCTATTAAAACAAAACAACATTATATATCTATTGTTGAAAAAAGTGTCTGAAAAATCCTATCAGTTGAAGTACTAAGGAAAACCTAAGCTATATAATCAGTTTAATTTGAAATGTTTTAGCAATGAAAAGCCCTACAACCCACTGGATGAAGAAAAGTTTATAGTGTCCAGATCAAAGTTGTTGGAGCTATTCAGTAGCTGCAAGAGGTGCCATAGACACGCCACAGCCACTGTTCATCAGGTGATAGGGACGATGGCCAGGATTAGTGCAGAGTGTGAATTCTGTGGATTTACTTGGCAATGGAGTAGCCAGCCCTCCCTTGGAAACATTCCTGTAGGAAACCTCGGATTATCTGCCAGCATTCTGTTCTCTGGAGCCCTTGCTGCTAAAGTTCTGCGGGTTCTGCAGTTTATGGGAGTTGCAACCATAACAAGTAGAACATTTTATTCCCACCGGGCATCTGTGCTGTTTCCTGTCATTGCTCGTGTGTGGAACAGACACCAGGAGACGTATGCCAGGCAAGCGGTGGAACGAGGGGAGCCACTGATTGTTGGTGGAGATGGGCGAGCTGACTCCCTTGGTCACTGTGCCAAGTTTGGCTCCTACAGCACTATTGACCTTGAAAAAGGAATTGTGATTGACATCCAGCTAGTTCAGGTATTTGCATAAATGAATGAAAGGAAAGATTTGACATTAACTAGTCTTTATTTATGATATTTAAACATCTATTTTAAGAAGTTTATTTTGAAAGTTGTATTTGTGATTTCAAGTTCTTGATGTTGTGTGTGAGATGTGGTTTACTTTTTCTCCTTATTTATATTGTTATACAATTTTGTAGAGTAATGAAGTGAAAAATAGTAATGGTATGGAGAAAAGAGGTCTCGAGCGTGCTGTTGACTGGGTAAAAAATAACGATCTGGAGATAGGGACGATCGTGACTGACCGCCATCTACAAATCCAGAAGTGGATCAGGGAAAATTTACCCGAGACCACTCATTACTATGATGTGTGGCATGTTGCTAAAGGTAATATTTTTAATTGTTCACTCTGATTTATGCTCGCAACATTTGCAGACATTTACTAGACACATAGCTATGCATGCTTAATTATTTGAAGTTTGGAGAGAACTGTAGAAAATATGCATTGAGAATTATCTGAGTTTGTCCTGTTTATTCAATGTAGGTTTAAAGAAAAAAGTCCTGGCTGCCGCCAAACAGAGTGAATGTGGACAGCTATCGAAGTGGAGCAGGAGCCTGACAAATCACCTATATTGGGTAGCAGCCTCTACACCTAATGGGGATGGGGACTTGATGTGGGCAAAGTGGGAATCCGTTGAAAACCATGTTCACAACAAGCATGAGGGACACAATGAGCTATTCCCATCGTGTGCCCATGGCATGCTTTATGGCGACGAACGAAAGAAGAAGTGGATAAAACCAGGTAGAACCACTTGTTAAAATTTTAGATCACCAAAGTTTACTCGAATGACCTATTGCAATTGGTCTGCGGTCGTCGTCCTTCGTCATGCGTTAACAATTGAACATTTTTTACTTTTTGATGTCTACCATGCCAATTCTTTTCAACTTTGGTATGTAGCATTTTTGGAACAAGGTGGACATAAATTGTAAATTTAAGGATTCCTGCACTCCTGGAGTCTAAGGGGCAGGACAAAAACTGCCCAAATTTGACAAATTTTCTTTATATCCACATGTGTGTGAGAAAAACTAAATACATAGTAATGTAGAACAGGAAAGCCTCTACCAAAATTTTAACTTTCATGATCCCCAGGGTAGGGGTTCTGACTCCAGGACAAGACCAAATTTGGTATAGAGTTTTAAACATTCAAAAGACATCCTCTTTCATGCTATTGATACTAAATTGCAAATAACAGATATTTAGAATGATTGGGTAGCCCATTAAGTTGTAAATTTGATGATCCCTAGGTCAGGGGTTCAGGTCCTAAGGTGGGGCCATATAGTGAAAATGTATTAAATATTGGGAAATCTCCTCTACTCCCATATACATTCGCGAAAAACTAATTGCATGATTTTAACGTCTATGAAAATCTCTAACTTGTGAAGTTTATGACTCCTGGCGCTTTGGTGGGGTCAATATGGACACGCAGTGAAAATGTATTAAATCTTAGAAATTTTTCTTCTTCTACTTCCATACAGAACTGAGAAACACTAAAGGCATGATTATGATGTCCATAAAGCTTTCTACCTGTATTGTGAAATTCATGGGTTCAGGCACCCCGTATGGGCTATGATCCTTAGGTGCCCCATTAAGGCCTGTGGGCCTCTTGTTCTTTACATAGGTCTGTTGATAATTAAACATTTTCTTTTGTTAGCATATTATGGTTTTTATAAAAGTGTTGAGCCTTATTAAAAACTGCGAATGTTTATTGATTTCATTTTTACTAATTTTTTCTTATATCATTTTCAAAAAGGATCAAAAGCAAGTGAGAAGATTAGTGACATCATCTTGTCCAATCAGATGAAAAGGGACATTCCCAAGCTATCCCCATTGTACCAGACATCACAGATAGAGGCATTCCATAGTACTGTCAACCACTTTGCCCCCAAAATGGTGGCCTTCTCTTACTATGGCATGTACTGCAGGTATGTTTATGCTTCAGAAATTTCATGAATGTTCAATAACCCATGCTGCTTGTATATTTTATGCAAGGCCAAATAAAATCAATTGATAGATCAACAACCCCTACCGCCCCTCAAAAAAAGGGAGTCACCTCGATATTTTTTTTATTTTCGCAAAATTTACAATTTCAAACAAACTTGCTTCCCAGTGACATGAGTGAATGATTAAAGTCACAGAATGTTGGTTTTGTATCTTCTACCAAGGATTCTTTGAATTTTAACTTGATTAACACTGTGATGTCGTTTGTCATTAATTTTTTTCTCTCTCGGGAAATATATATATATAAATAAAATCCTTCCATATTTTTTGTGCTCCTGTATGATAATCTACTAATTAAGTTGAATTGACCAAAGCATGTTTAAGATAAGTAATTTTATAGCAATATTGTTTTAAGGTTGATCGTTGCTGCTCTTCATTTCAATGAAAATACGTCAAGAGTGCAGGCTGCTACAAAGGAAGGGAACATGCAGTTCAAGATCAGCTTTCCCAAGTTTAAGCATGGAGAGTACAGTGTGCGAAAGAGAACTGTAGATTCAACATATGGTACTACAACAATACTCCTTTCCTCTCCTCTTTTTCTCTCTTCCTCTCTTGACTAATGGGAATGCCTAAATAAAGTCTATATATATATATATATATATATATATATATATACCAATAAAATAGAAACAGTATAAAGAATTTAAAAATTTTTATTTGAATTTATGGAAAACAATGAGCACCTAGAAGAGTAGAAATTAAGATTCTCATATGACACAGTTATTGCATATTGACTTCATTTCAGGGTATGTAACTTCATTGATGACTGAGACATTCGCATCCATGGAAGCTTCAGTTGATGCTACATCACCCCATCAACCACCTGTCTCCTGCTTGCCAGAAATACAACCACCACCACTTTGCAGTAACTTTGTGCATCCTGAAAAAAGTGAGGCAGTGCAGCATTTCAGATCTCGTTTTAGGAGGAAAGAGACACCAGTATAGAAGAGAAGTGTGATGAACATGTGCAATGAACAAAACTTTATCACGTCCATCATGTATATAGTTGTGTAGTATATTGCATATGTAAATAACTTAGTATTAGATTGCTTTATTTTTAGTGTCATAGTATGTAGCTATAGTGTAAATAATTCCCCTTGTATAGTCATTAAAGACATGGAAACATGTAAGCAGGGCCCACGTCCCATTCCTGGGTGCAGGATTTATTTTGTAGCTGATGCTTTCATTGATTTAAATTATTCTAATTAAAAAATAGATATCTTTACAGATATTTTTTATTTTTAGTGTTCTTTTTCTTGCTTATGTTTTTAACTTTTGTATAATATTATAAATATTTTTTTCATCATGAGAAATATTGCTTTTTTTAAACTTTTTAAAAAATGTTTTACTTTGAGTCAAATTATGCTTACTCATTCTGGGTCTTGATATCCGTGATACTCCTCTGAGCTGAATGTCTCACGGATCTTTGTTACTGCACAGGAGGGGAGGGGGACTCGAACACTCTTTCCTAAGTAGCCCCAACACCAACGAGCTAGTTGACGATATGCGGTATATCTGTTTCTCCTATGATAAAAATGTATAAATTGTTACACAACTGAATACACCACTTTTGTTGAATTCCTAATAATTATTGATAATAAAACATCATTCTTACTCATTCATGCTGTTCTGTATATCTCCATACTGAGAACGATACTGGTAGTATGCAGTCTCCAGGACAAAGACGTCTAGACAAACAGTCTGGAATCCAGGATGTCTTGTAATGCAGGTTAAATCATCACTATAAGACTCAATTTTCTCGACAATCTGTGGAATTTCAGAGCAGCATTTGCTTTCTAATGCTGTGGGCATGGGTGTGCATGATCCACAATTGCACCTAAAATTGTAATTGCATTATCAACATGTATTACTGAATCATTAGTTAATGAAGTATTTGCTATGAATTAATTTCCTGAAGACAAATAGAAAAGCAGGTAAAATATTACATGGCAGCTTAATTACATGATTACCAGGTGCAGCACTCTCTTTATTTAGCAATTTCCTTGATGTCAATACAACACATTGTAAACAAAAAAATAATTCTTAAACTGATCCTTCAGTATTTTGATTGTTGAGGATTATTTTAAAAGTTGTTGAGCAACATTTATCCAATCATCAGAATAAAATAAAAGTTAACAAGGATCAAAATAATAATGGATTGGCGATCGAATTCCAAATTGTAAAGTCATCATACTTATCCACGGGGTTTTGACACAGTATGAGCAAATGGGTACTATTATACTATAATATATACCCATTTCCTCATATTTTGTCAAAACCCTGTTATCTACATGTATGTTTCAACGCACACAGGGTAGTGGACAGTTAACAACACAGAAGAAATTTTCTTTTCATTAACATTCTTAAAATGATTGACTTTTTGTTATGAACTCTAATCAGGACAGTGTTGTGGTCACTTCAAAGTAAAAACACGTTCAAAAATTGTCATGCGACTTCTTGGCTACGCCACTACACTTAACAAATTCAATTTAATCTAGCTTAATCAAGCTATTATAATTACGTTTATAATGAGAGCTAAATGAAGAAACTGTGCTGGACCTGATCAATGGCCAAACGTTTTCAATAGCGTGGATACAATTATTTTTTTTCTACACGCATAAGCTGTGAAGTTATAAAGTTTATAGATATATTTTATCAATTTAATTACATGGGTAACAAATAAAAGATAGGGAAAGTTGTACCAATCTGTATTTTCTAGTCTGTGCTGGTCGTCGACTTCGTCTTCGCTTGAACCATCCGATTCGCTAAGATCAGTCGCTTCAGGTTCAAACCGATATGGGACTATGTCCTGCTGATGTTCCTCGTGTTCTTCTTCGAAGGATGATATCTCAAATGACATGTGTAGGTCAATATCCGACGAAGAATCCGAGGTTACGCTGTTATCGTTTACAGTTGCCATTTCAAAGCTGATGTAAAGTGACGTCACGCAAGTATTTTGCTAATAATAGTACAACCGGAAGTTGCCTTGATTGGTTTTAATCAGGTGCGAAAATCGACAACTTTGAACGGGAATAATTTCCTTATCGCCGCTATATTGACTGTAAAATTTTGGGATATTGACTTTCGTGTTATTCTACACCAATTAATCAAAACTTTGACTTTGACTTCACGGACTCTTTAAAGACTAGACTTTTTGACATCATAGACAGTTGCTTCTTCAACAAAAACGGAAAACAGAAATATTCATATCTAGTGATGAGTCATTCAAAAACTTACTTTGTTAAACACCACTCTGATTCCACGCACAAGTACTCTGAAGTTGAAATAAAAAATATGCTAGAGTTCCTCATTGACAATATCTTTGTGGTCTTTGGTGATCAGGTCTTCCAACAGTCTGTTGGAATTCCCATGGGCACGAAATGCCACGAATTGTGCTCCTTTGTTAGCTGACCTGTTTTTATATTCATATGAAGCAGAATTTATTCAAAAACTTCTACGTGAGAAGGAAAAATCTCTCGCTGTGACCTTCAATTCGACTTTTAGATATATCGATGACGTTTTGTCTATTAACAATGATAGCTTGCATTCATATGTCGATTTGATATATCCCTGTGAACTCGAAATAAAGGACACCACAGAGTCGTCCACTTCTGCTTCATACTTAGATATTTTATTGAAAGTAGACATTAACGGCAAACTAACAACTCAACTCTATGACAAACGGGATGATTTCAGCTTCTCCATCAACTTCCCACATTTATGTAGCAATATTCCATTATCACCTGCATATGGTGTTTATATATCTCATCTGATTCGATATGCAAGAGCTTGTTCTGGGTATAGTCAGTTTTTAAATAGAGGTAAGTTACTGACAAACAAGTTGATGGTACAGGGATTTCAACAGTCTCGATTGAAGTCAGCATTTCGCAAATTCTATGGTCGTTATAACGATCTAGTTCGTCAATACAACCTCGCATTGGGTCAAATGCTGTCTGACGTGTTTCATACCGATTGTTAAGCCGTTCTTGGCACACTGATTTTGACTGCGGATAACTCCATTTACCTGATCAGGATATGGGGCTCACGGCGGGTGTGACCGGTGAACAGGGGATGCTTACTCCTCCTAGGCACCTGATCCCACCTCTGGTGTGTCCAGGGGTCCGTGTTTGCCCAACTATCTATTTTGTATTGCTTGTAGGAGTTATGAGATTGATCACTGTTCGTTATCTTCACCTTGCATTCATTCGACCCATTGACTGGAATATTAAATGTGTCTAAAACTGAAGCATGGTTTTGAAGAATTTCATTTTTTGAAAGGGCAGTTGGAGTATAAGTACGATTACCAAATGTGGAATTATAATGTCAAATTCGTTTAAAATACAGTTGATAATAAGCCTTACAAACACAGACAATTTTGTTACTATAGCTTTGTCAGCTGGAACCAAAACACATTCGTCATGTAACCTATCTAATTCTTTTATCACTTCTGGTTTCCTCGTTTGTTTTTAACCCATTCTGACAATGTATCAAGTTCTTTTTCATATTTAGCCTATCGCCTTTGACAGAATTCATATTAAAAATGAAGTTCTGTCGCCACAGCATCTTTTTCTGGCATGTTACTACATGTAATTCCCTTAGAAATAATTCCTTTTGCATCTTCAACACTGTCTACTAAACATGTAATTATATAATCACATGGTATAATATTATCCCCTCCCTTTTCCATAACAAGGGGTCATGATGGGAAACTGGGGCATGGATCTGCCAAAGCTATGGCATGCAATTTGTTTCTATTAATTGTCGGAATTCAAAACTTGAACCTATCGGTGAATGTCCTGTAGGTAAGCCAGCAATGTCACTCATATTGGACCCGGGTTAATTCTTCCTAGGCCAGTAGGGAAAATTATATGCCAGGTCCATCTTTCCGGGGGTATGTCTATCCCGGGCACGTTTTTCCGGGGGGAAATTCTATGCTACAACACCGGTTCTACAGTGAAACAAGTTTATAATCAAGGTCAAAGTCACTGGAGACACGAGATTGTAAATCACTGGAGACACCAGATTGTAGGTCACAACACCCTTTTATCATTTCTGAAAATCCCATGTCTATCAGTCAATACCAGAATTATGTTCAAAGTCAGAGTCACTCGATCATGAAACCAAATGGTAGATCCCATCATCCTTTTATTACTTCAGAAGAGCCAATCTCTTTATTAGACCTAACTCTTACGTAATACAAAGTTTATAATCTAAGGTCAAGGGAGTTAGTTTACCTTATTACTACTTTGCAGATCATCGTTTCTGAAGGTCCCATATCTCTATATCAATTCCAGTTCTAAAATTATGAGTTTGTATGTTCAAGGTCAGTGGAGTGATTTGTCCTTGAATAAATACCAATTCGTAGATCCCCATCATCCTTTCTGAAGATCCCATATCTATAAGACATGGTTCTTGAGTAATGCCTATTTTATGTTCTAAAGTCAGGTCAAGGTCACAGGATCTTGATACTAGTTTGTAGGTCCTGTCATCCCATTTCACTATTAGTTCCGGTTTTAAGTTATAACAGTTTTCATGTTCATGGTCAGAACTTTCAACAACCGGTTACGGAGAACGGTCTCGCACAGGTTTAGGCGCAAGAAAGAAGATCCATTGGTTGATTGATTTTTGTTTTACAGTGTACGTCCCTCTCGAGAATATTTCACTCATATGGAAACGTCTCTTCCGAAGGACCGTCCCATTTAGTGAGGACCCACACGGAACGGACGGGCTGGTAATATTAAAAGATATTATATATATATGGTGAAACTTGCAATAGATTGTTTGCTTATCTTTATATAGAAAGAGGTCATTTCAAATGATAAAAGTCCTCTGGGGATCCGGGTTAGAATATGTCCCCTTGCTTGTCGTAAGAGGCGACTAAATGGGACGGTCCTTCGGACGAGACCGCAAAATTCGAGTTCTCGTATGACACGATAAAGATCCCTCCCTGCTCAATGACAATAAGCGCCGAACATAGGCCTAAATTTTGCAGCCCTTCACCGCCAGTGGTGACGCGTCTCCATGATTGAAATATTCTCCAGAGGGACGTTAAACTTTATTTAATCAATCAGATGATAATATAGGGCTATTGAACTTATATTGGTGAATTATATTGGCACGAGTTGGCTGTGAAAATGCACGAGCTTGCGAGTGCATTTTGACAGCCAACCATAGGCGCCCGGGTCAAGGATATTGCACTATAACCTATATGTAAACAATGGAGGAAATTCGAACCACGAATAAATATTTCTCTCTGATCTATGGTGTCTCTTTATACATTTTTTCATGTTCCAGGAAGCTTAAATACACGTATCATTATCACAAAACACTAATTTATCCACGTTTTTTAAAAATGTCTTATCCCACTGCTTCATAATATATAACAAGGCTTGCAACTCAATCTACCCCTTTCCGTACCCCATGACAGATATTTGTCGATTAAAAGTTATTTACACTGCTTACCAGCCAGTTTCTGGGCCCCATTCACTCCCAGTAATTCTTCTTTAATAATTAAAATCCTCTAATAACAGCTGTCTATCCGTTGTATATTTTTAATAATTTTTTTCTGTCCAGAGTCATCTCATTCAAATCTCTAATCACGGAAGTGCGTAAACAGTACCAGGCTGTCCAGCGGCCCTAAAATTCCTAATGGGGCCCAGAAACTGGCTGGTAAGCAGTGTAAATAACTTTTAATCGACAAATATCTGTCATGGGGTACGGAAAGGGGTAGATTGAGTTGCAAGCCTTGTTATATATTATGAAGCAGTGGGATAAGACATTTTTTAAAACGTGGATAAATTAGTGTTTTGTGATAATGACACGTGTATTTAAGCTTCCTGGAACATGAAAAAATGTATAAAGAGACACCATAGATCAGAGAGAAATATTTATTCGTGGTTCGAATTTCCTCCATTGTTTACATATAGGTTATAGTGCAATATCCTTGACCCAGGCGCCTATGCAGCCAACGAGTGCCAATATTCACCAATACAAGTTCAATAACCCTTTTATTATAAAGCTAAAGTATTTAGTTGTTAAATTATATACCCTTTCACTCAAAACACTCCAAAATAGACGAGAATTCATCAATATTGGCATCTAAGGTGAGAAGGTTTGCAATGTCAGCATGCATTTCTTAACTGTGCAATATTAAGGTAATACACTGATCCAGTGAAGTTCGTGACCTTATATTTTGACCAATGATATACGCTGAAAAATAAGCTCCGCCCACCAACACGAGCGTCGGACAAATCTCGGACATCCGCCATTATTTAGTATTGTAAATACTAAAATATCGATTGATTTAGTGTGAATTTTGAGATATTTTTGAAAGAAAAATGGTGAAACATTGTTCTTTTGGGACTTGTAAATCAAACACAAGGTATCCAGAGAAGCGAAGCGGAGCCATATTCATAACCTTCCCAAAACCAAAGACAGATCTACAGAAGTGTGTGTATATATATAGCATTTCTTCAATCATAATGAACCAACTGCTGAGTATCCAGACCCATGCGATGCAAAAACATTAGAATTTAAGAAGGCAAGGCATCTTCCATCTCGTCAACCAGCCAATGCATTTACTGAAAATGCAGCATGTAATGATGTACCCCTACTCGGGTATTTTTACAAGTTAGAAGTATAAACTCCAGCTTTTTGAAAGAAAAATGGTGAAACATTGTTCTTTTGGGACTTGTAAATCAGACACAAGGTATCCAGAGAAGTTAAACGTAGCCATATTCATACCCTTCCCAAAACCAAAGACAGATCTACAGAAGTGTATGCGGTGGATTGCCTTGTGTCATAGGCCTCAACATCAGCTGAATGTGAAGAAAATAACGAAAGATACTTATATATGTTCTAAGGTAAGATGTTTTGTTGTTTGTAAATATACGTGGACATTCGTAGTTCTGGCATGTCGTACCGTTTTCCGGAGATAGGGTGTTTTTTAAAAAACTTTTTTTTAATTTTTATTTTTTTTTTATTTACAATTTCTTTACTGTTAACACAAAAGATGTGGCATAAGAAGCAAATATTAGGCATATGGCGGATAGTATTAGAAAAGAAAGAACACGTGGGGATAAGTCTCTGTAAATTAAGGTCTACAATGTAATGTAACAACAATCACTGAGCTCCACTAAGCCATATCACTCGCACTACCACATATGTATTGGGTAAACCAAGAAAGTTAAATCATTTAAATATCATTATGCTTTACATGCTTGCAAAATGATGAAATATAAAATACTACAAAAATACCCCCCCCCCCCCCCCCCAATGTAGTGTTTGCAGATAGTATATAGTACTTGCCCATTTTTAATTGTTATTCTTGGACTAATTGGCATATGCTATTGGTATTGATGATAAACAAATGTCTCAACTAATCTTCAATGAATGTTTCAACATACCTGCACTAATATTGTTCTTCATGCAGCTGCAGGGATCTGACTGCTACATGTACAAATATATATATATATATATATATATATATATATATATATTTAGCATTTCGTCAATCATAATGAACCAACCAACTGCCGAGTTTCCAGATCCATGCGAGGCAAAAACATTAGAATGGCAAGGCATCTTCCATCTCGTCAACCAGCCAATGCATTTACTGAAAATGCAGCATGTAATGATGTACCCCTACTATTTTTACAAGTTAGAAGTATAAACCCCAGCTTTTTGAAAGAAAAATGGTGAAACATTGTTCTTTTGGGACTTGTAAATCAGACACAAGGTATCCAGAGAAGTTAAACGGAGCCATATTCATACCCTTCCCAAAACCAAAGACAGATCTACAGAAGTGTATGCGGTGGATTGCCTTGTGTCATAGGCCTCAACATCAGCTGAATGTGAAGAAAATAACGAAAGATACTTATATATGTTCTAAGGTAAGATGTTTTGTTGTTTGTAAATATACGTGGACATTCGTAGTTCTGGCATGTCGTACCGTTTTCCGGGGATAGGGTGTTTTTTAAAAAACTTTTTTTTAATTTTTATTTTTTTTTTATTTACAATTTCTTTACTGTTAACACAAAAGATGTGGCATAAGAAGCAAATATTAGGCATATGGCGGATAGTATTAGAAAAGAAAGAACACGTGGGGATAAGTCTCTGTAAATTAAGGTCTACAATGTAATGTAACAACAATCACTGAGCTCCACTAAGCCATATCACTCGCACTACCACATATGTATTGGGTAAACCAAGAAAGTTAAATCATTTAAATATCATTATGCTTTACATGCTTGCAAAATGATGAAATATAAAATACTACAAAAATACCCCCCCCCCCCCCCAATGTAGTGTTTGCAGATAGTATATAGTACTTGCCCATTTTTAATTGTTATTCTTGGACTAATTGGCATATGCTATTGGTATTGATGATAAACAAATGTCTCAACTAATCTTCAATGAATGTTTCAACATACCTGCACTAATATTGTTCTTCATGCAGCTGCAGGGATCTGACTGCTACATGTACAAATATATATATATATATATATATATATATATATATATATATATATATATATATTATTTAGCATTTCGTCAATCATAATGAACCAACCAACGGCCGAATTTCCAGATCCATGCGATGCAAAAACATTAGAATTTAAGAAGGCAAGGCATCTTCCATCTCGTCAACCAGCCAATGCATTTACTGAAAATGCAGCATGTAATGATGTACCCCTACTCGGGTATTTTTACAAGTTAGAAGTATAAACCCCAGCTTTTTGAAAGAAAAATGGTGAAACATTGTTCTTTTGGGACTTGTAAATCAGACACAAGGTATCCAGAGAAGTTAAACGGAGCCATATTCATACCCTTCCCAAAACCAAAGACAGATCTACAGAAGTGTATGCGGTGGATTGCCTTGTGTCATAGGCCTCAACATCAGCTGAATGTGAAGAAAATAACGAAAGATACTTATATATGTTCTAAGGTAAGATGTTTTGTTGTTTGTAAATATACGTGGACATTCGTAGTTCTGGCATGTCGTACCGTTTTCCGGGGATAGGGTGTTTTTTAAAAAACTTTTTTTTAATTTTTATTTTTTTTTTATTTACAATTTCTTTACTGTTAACACAAAAGATGTGGCATAAGAAGCAAATATTAGGCATATGGCGGATAGTATTAGAAAAGAAAGAACACGTGGGGATAAGTCTCTGTAAATTAAGGTCTACAATGTAATGTAACAACAATCACTGAGCTCCACTAAGCCATATCACTCGCACTACCACATATGTATTGGGTAAACCAAGAAAGTTAAATCATTTAAATATCATTATGCTTTACATGCTTGCAAAATGATGAAATATAAAATACTACAAAAATACCCCCCCCCCCCCCCCCCCCCCAATGTAGTGTTTGCAGATAGTATATAGTACTTGCCCATTTTTAATTGTTATTCTTGGACTAATTGGCATATGCTATTGGTATTGATGATAAACAAATGTCTCAACTAATCTTCAATGAATGTTTCAACATACCTGCACTAATATTGTTCTTCATGCAGCTGCAGGGATCTGACTGCTACATGTACAAATATATATATATATATATATATATATATATATATATATATATATATATTTATTTATTTATTTATTTAGCATTTCGTCAATCATAATGAACCAACCAACTGCCGAATTTCCAGATCCATGCGATGCAAAAACATTAGAATTTAAGAAGGCAAGGCATCTTCCATCTCGTCAACCAGCCAATGCATTTACTGAAAATGCAGCATGTAATAATGTACCCCTACTATTTTTACAAGTTAGAAGTATAAACCCCAGCTTTTTGAAAGAAAAATGGTGAAACATTGTTCTTTTGGGACTTGTAAATCAGACACAAGGTATCCAGAGAAGTTAAACGGAGCCATATTCATACCCTTCCCAAAACCAAAGACAGATCTACAGAAGTGTATGCGGTGGATTGCCTTGTGTCATAGGCCTCAACATCAGCTGAATGTGAAGAAAATAACGAAAGATACTTATATATGTTCTAAGGTAAGATGTTTTGTTGTTTGTAAATATACGTGGACATTCGTAGTTCTGGCATGTCGTACCGTTTTCCGGGGATAGGGTGTTTTTTAAAAAACTTTTTTTTAATTTTTATTTTTTTTTTATTTACAATTTCTTTACTGTTAACACAAAAGATGTGGCATAAGAAGCAAATATTAGGCATATGGCGGATAGTATTAGAAAAGAAAGAACACGTGGGGATAAGTCTCTGTAAATTAAGGTCTACAATGTAATGTAACAACAATCACTGAGCTCCACTAAGCCATATCACTCGCACTACCACATATGTATTGGGTAAACCAAGAAAGTTAAATCATTTAAATATCATTATGCTTTACATGCTTGCAAAATGATGAAATATAAAATACTACAAAAATACCCCCCCCCCCCCCAATGTAGTGTTTGCAGATAGTATATAGTACTTGCCCATTTTTAATTGTTATTCTTGGACTAATTGGCATATGCTATTGGTATTGATGATAAACAAATGTCTCAACTAATCTTCAATGAATGTTTCAACATACCTGCACTAATATTGTTCTTCATGCAGCTGCAGGGATCTGACTGCTACATGTACAAATATATATATATATATATATATATATATATATATATATATATTTATTTATTTATTTAGCATTTCGTCAATCATAATGAACCAACCAACGGCCGAATTTCCAGATCCATGCGATGCAAAAACATTAGAATTTAAGAAGGCAAGGCATCTTCCATCTCGTCAACCAGCCAATGCATTTACTGAAAATGCAGCATGTAATGATGTACCCCTACTCGGGTATTTTTACAAGTTAGAAGTATAAACCCCAGCTTTTTGAAAGAAAAATGGTGAAACATTGTTCTTTTGGGACTTGTAAATCAGACACAAGGTATCCAGAGAAGTTAAACGGAGCCATATTCATACCCTTCCCAAAACCAAAGACAGATCTACAGAAGTGTATGCGGTGGATTGCCTTGTGTCATAGGCCTCAACATCAGCTGAATGTGAAGAAAATAACGAAAGATACTTATATATGTTCTAAGGTAAGATGTTTTGTTGTTTGTAAATATACGTGGACATTCGTAGTTCTGGCATGTCGTACCGTTTTCCGGGGATAGGGTGTTTTTTAAAAAACTTTTTTTTAATTTTTATTTTTTTTTTATTTACAATTTCTTTACTGTTAACACAAAAGATGTGGCATAAGAAGCAAATATTAGGCATATGGCGGATAGTATTAGAAAAGAAAGAACACGTGGGGATAAGTCTCTGTAAATTAAGGTCTACAATGTAATGTAACAACAATCACTGAGCTCCACTAAGCCATATCACTCGCACTACCACATATGTATTGGGTAAACCAAGAAAGTTAAATCATTTAAATATCATTATGCTTTACATGCTTGCAAAATGATGAAATATAAAATACTACAAAAATACCCCCCCCCCCCCCCCCCAATGTAGTGTTTGCAGATAGTATATAGTACTTGCCCATTTTTAATTGTTATTCTTGGACTAATTGGCATATGCTATTGGTATTGATGATAAACAAATGTCTCAACTAATCTTCAATGAATGTTTCAACATACCTGCACTAATATTGTTCTTCATGCAGCTGCAGGGATCTGACTGCTACATGTACAAATATATATATATATATATATATATATATATATATATATATATTTATTTATTTATTTAGCATTTCGTCAATCATAATGAAGCAACCAACTGCCGAATTTCCAGATCCATGCGATGCAAAAACATTAGAATTTAAGAAGGCAAGGCATCTTCCATCTCGTCAACCAGCCAATGCATTTACTGAAAATGCAGCATGTAATGATGTACCCCTACTCGGGTATTTTTACAAGTTAGAAGTATAAACCCCAGCTTTTTGAAAGAAAAATGGTGAAACATTGTTCTTTTGGGACTTGTAAATCAGACACAAGGTATCCAGAGAAGTTAAACGGAGCCATATTCATACCCTTCCCAAAACCAAAGACAGATCTACAGAAGTGTATGCGGTGGATTGCCTTGTGTCATAGGCCTCAACATCAGCTGAATGTGAAGAAAATAACGAAAGATACTTATATATGTTCTAAGGTAAGATGTTTTGTTGTTTGTAAATATACGTGGACATTCGTAGTTCTGGCATGTCGTACCGTTTTCCGGGGATAGGGTGTTTTTTAAAAAACTTTTTTTTAATTTTTATTTTTTTTTTATTTACAATTTCTTTACTGTTAACACAAAAGATGTGGCATAAGAAACAAATATTAGGCATATGGCGGATAGTATTAGAAAAGAAAGAACACGTGGGGATAAGTCTCTGTAAATTAAGGTCTACAATGTAATGTAACAACAATCACTGAGCTCCACTAAGCCATATCACTCGCACTACCACATATGTATTGGGTAAACCAAGAAAGTTAAATCATTTAAATATCATTATGCTTTACATGCTTGCAAAATGATGAAATATAAAATACTACAAAAATACCCCCCCCCCCCCCCAATGTAGTGTTTGCAGATAGTATATAGTACTTGCCCATTTTTAATTGTTATTCTTGGACTAATTGGCATATGCTATTGGTATTGATGATAAACAAATGTCTCAACTAATCTTCAATGAATGTTTCAACATACCTGCACTAATATTGTTCTTCATGCAGCTGCAGGGATCTGACTGCTACATGTACAAATATATATATATATATATATATATATATATATATATATATATATTTATTTATTTAGCATTTCGTCAATCATAATGAACCAACCAACTGCCGAATTTCCAGATCCATGCGATGCAAAAACATTAGAATTGAAGAAGGCAAGGCATCTTCCATCTCGTCAACCAGCCAATGCATTTACTGAAAATGCAGCATGTAATAATGTACCCCTACTATTTTTACAAGTTAGAAGTATAAACCCTAGCTTTTTGAAAGAAAAATGGTGAAACATTGTTCTTTTGGGACTTGTAAATCAGACACAGGGTATCCAGAGAAGTTAAACGGAGCCATATTCATACCCTTCCCAAAACCAAAGACAGATCTACAGAAGTGTATGCGGTGGATTGCCTTGTGTCATAGGCCTCAACATCAGCTGAATGTGAAGAAAATAACGAAAGATACTTATATATGTTCTAAGGTAAGATGTTTTGTTGTTTGTAAATATACGTGGACATTCGTAGTTCTGGGATGTCGTACCGTTTTTCGGGGATAGGGTCTTTTTAAAAAAAAAATAATTTTTTTATTTTTACAATTTCTTTACTGTTAACACAAAAGATGTGGCATAAGAAGCAAATATTAGGCATATGGCGGATAGTATTAGAAAAGAAAGAACACGTGGGGATAAGTCTCTGTAAATTAAGGTCTACAATGTAATGTAACAACAATCACTGAGCTCCACTAAGCCATATCACTCGCACTACCACATATGTATTGGGTAAACCAAGAAAGTTAAATCATTTAAATATCATTATGCTTTACATGCTTGCAAAATGATGAAATATAAAATACTACAAAAATACCCCCCCCCCAATGTAGTGTTTGCAGATAGTATATAGTACTTGCCCATTTTTAATTGTTATTCTTGGACTAATTGGCATATGCTATTGGTATTGATGATAAACAAATGTCTCAACTAATCTTCAATGAATGTTTCAACATACCTGCACTAATATTGTTCTTCATGCAGCTGCAGGGATCTGACTGCTACATGTACAAATATATATATATATATATATATATATATATATATATATATATATATATATATTTATTTATTTATTTATTTAGCATTTCGTCAATCATAATGAAGCAACCAACTGCCGAATTTCCAGATCCATGCGATGCAAAAACATTAGAATTTAAGAAGGCAAGGCATCTTCCATCTCGTCAACCAGCCAATGCATTTACTGAAAATGCAGCATGTAATGATGTACCCCTACTATTTTTACAAGTTAGAAGTATAAACCCCAGCTTTTTGAAAGAAAAATGGTGAAACATTGTTCTTTTGGGACTTGTAAATCAGACACAAGGTATCCAGAGAAGTTAAACGGAGCCATATTCATACCCTTCCCAAAACCAAAGACAGATCTACAGAAGTGTATGCGGTGGATTGCCTTGTGTCATAGGCCTCAACATCAGCTGAATGTGAAGAAAATAACGAAAGATACTTATATATGTTCTAAGGTAAGATGTTTTGTTGTTTGTAAATATACGTGGACATTCGTAGTTCTGGGATGTCGTACCGTTTTTCGGGGATAGGGTCTTTTTAAAAAAAAAATAATTTTTTTATTTTTACAATTTCTTTACTGTTAACACAAAAGATGTGGCATAAGAAGCAAATATTAGGCATATGGCGGATAGTATTAGAAAAGAAAGAACACGTGGGGATAAGTCTCTGTAAATTAAGGTCTACAATGTAATGTAACAACAATCACTGAGCTCCACTAAGCCATATCACTCGCACTACCACATATGTATTGGGTAAACCAGAAAGTTAAATCATTTAAATATCATTATGCTTTACATGCTTGCAAAATGATGAAATATAAAATACTACAAAAATAACCCCCCCCCCCCCCTCCAATGTAGTGTTTGCAGATACTATATAGTACTTGCCCATTTTTAATTGTTATTCTTGGACTAATTGGCATATGCTATTTGTATTGATGATAAAAAATGTCTCAACTAATCTTCAATGAATGTTTCAACATACCTGCACTAATATTGTTCTTCATGCAGCTGCAGGGATCTGACTGCTACATGTACAAATATATATATATTTAGCATTTCGTCAATCATAATGAACCAACCAACTGCCGAGTTTCCAGATCCATGCGATGCAAAAACATTAGAATTTAAGAAGGCAAGGCATCTTCCATCTCGTCAACCAGCCAATGCATTTACTGAAAATGCAGCATGCAATGATGTACCCCTACTCGGGTATTTTTACAAGTTAGAAGTATAAACCCCAGCTGTTATATTTCAAAACTACATTTCTTCACCTTGGAGATTATCCTGCAATATCCATGAACACAAGAACTTTATTTCTTAAATCAACCATTACTACCCACACAGTGCATGCTACTAAATTTGATTTACATGGAACTGATTCCTTCAAACAGTGAAATGTACATTTGTACAAGCTGAATGTAATATAGTGAAAAATCTTAAAACTCTATAAATTTAGTTATGTACATGTATTAAAAATTTGTGTGTACATGTATTAGAAATTTGTGTGTTCTAAAAGCTCATGAATGAAATTAAAACATGAATTCCTTCTTATGTCTCCCCTTTTCCTGTCCGTCTGTCTGTCACTAAATCTTGTGAATGCTTCACCTCCTTTACGGTTATTTGGTAGATTTGAAACTTTGTACAATGCTTGATTGTCATTTGTAGATGTGCAAATTGTTGCGATATGAGGATCCAATAATTTTTCCATAAGTTATAGTGATCTAACAGGGGTGGAGGTCTGGAGGATTTAAGTGAACACTTGCCCTATTAAGTGGCTTATCCAATAAACTTGAAACTTTGTACAATACATAACAATGATATTGGTCACATTGATGTTGATGAAATTTTTTCTCCTTCTTTTCCTTAATGCACAAGTATATGCTTCTGCTCATACTTTCTCCTCCATATCATGCAGTACAACTGCATTAAGGGGCGGAGGGTGCAATTTGGAGGAATTTGATTTGGGGAGCTGGGGAGACATTTGATTTAAGAAGGTATGCTACACCAGAGAGTTTAGGCCAAGCTGAGTATTTATTTATATATTAATTTTTGTTCAGTTTTGAAGATTTGATCAATTCTCCATCAATGAAATGCTGTTTTAGTACACAGACCACTTCAGATCATGTGACAGATGCTATGTGCCAAACAGAAGAATGTAAGTATATTTGTGCTAGTGAAGGAAGACCCAGCCATAGATGAGAACAATTCTCATTTTATGATTAAAAAGAATCACAATTTCATCTATATATATTTCATTTTCAATGCATTCAGTATGACATAAACTTATGCATCAGGTAAATTGTCTGATCTTCTCGATCCATGCTGAAGGAAAAAAGTAGCAAGTTTCTCATACATTTCAGCAATGAAATCAACATTTTTGATTATTTTTTCAACAAATAAATCTTTTTTGTGTACACTACAAATATACAAAAAGAAACACCAGAAACCATTAATTGGCCTTGAATTTGGAAATAATAAACATGACTTTTTTTTCAACATGTAAGAGTCTCCTGATTCCTCAAGACAGAATTTGGGCAAAAATGCACTGCCTCTGAAATGAGTAATTCTCTTGCTGAGAAGGGACATTTAATTTCAAGAATAGTGATTAATGAACTATTATATGTACTATTTCAGTATTCTCATCTTTGGATATGCTGTCCTTGGTTTCGAGAGTAAGACAGCTAGAGGAAGAAAATACATGCCTGCGTCATGAAATTGAAAAGAAAAAGAAATTGTCTGACGCTGCTTGCCAAACAGAGGGAAATAAAGTTTTTAATGCAAAAGAAGTTTCTAAGTCCAAGATCAAAAAGTTGTTTGAATTTTATACTGGGTTAACTTATGCTAGGTTTGTTTTGCTTGTTACTTTTCTGTTTCCAAATGGTCTAAATAGTGAAAACCCAATTATGTATGAAGACAAAAGAAAAGAAGCACGTGTTGACAGATTTCCCTTGTCACAGCAGGTGTTAATGTACTTGTGCAGACTCAGAAATGGTTTGAATGTGAAAGATTTAGCTTTTAGATTTGATATAAAGGTTCAAACGGTATCAACAGTTATTAATGGGGTTGTAAAGTATATGTATTTAAGATTAGGTTCATTAAGTTACTGGCCTCATCGAGATACAATTATAGAAAGCATGCCCCAGTCTTACAAGCAAGATTTTCCTAATTGTTTAGCCATTCTTGACTGTACTGAGTTAAAGACTGAAAAACCTTCATCATCGAAGCAACAAAGTCAGTGGTATTCTGACTACAAATCATCTAATACATTAAAAGATCTTGTTGTATGTGACCCAAGGGGGTCAATTTTATTTGCTTCAGATTTATATTCAGGAAGAATTTCTGACAATGATATCATTGAACAATGTGGGTTTTACAATTATTTGCAACATTTGAAAGAAAAAACGTTTATTGTAGAAAAAGATGCATTAATGTCTAACAAAGGATTTTAATTGCAAAAGAATTATCAGATCTAGACCTGCAGTTAAATATTCCACCCCTTGCAGCTTGTTCTAAGCTATTTAGTGAAGGCGATGCAAGTATCACAAGAAAAATTGCTTCACATCGAATACACGTTGAGCGTGCAATTAATCAAATAAAGTGTTTTAAATTGCTGAAGAAAAAATCCCTGTGAGTATGTTCAATTGCATTAATGCACATTGGTTTGTACCTGCAATACTGACAAACTTCCAAGATACCTAAGTAAAATTCTAGAGAAAAATTGTCTTTAATGTTGTTTTAATTCATTCTTACTTGCAAATGTGTAAGAGTCATTTGTTGGTGCTACATACACTAATACATGTAATAAATTGTACGGTTTTACTGTATGGAAATGGAATTGTTAAGAGATGTATTTTAAACTATTATTTTTATGTATGTGTAAAAAAAAAAATAAATGTTTGGTGGGTCTTGAATTTGAACCAGGGTCATTGTGTTCTTGTATTGTTGGCCTTGGATTATTTTATACCAGAAATACTGTGATACTTTGCAAGCTAAGTTAATTGTGTTCTTGTATTGTTGGCCTTGGATTATTTTATACCAGAAATACTGTGATACTTTGCAAGCTAAGTTAATTGTGTTCTTGTATAGTTGGCCTTGGATTATTTTATACCAGAAATACTGTGATACTTTGCAAGCTAAGTAAATTATTAGGGTAATGCCAATCTTTAAATGATTTTATTCATACTGTCAAGTTGATTGATTGAATAATGAATATTGTTTAACGCCCCTCTCGAGAATATTTAACTCATATGGAGACATCACCATTGCCGGTAAGCAAAGGGGTACTGAGGACCTATTCTAATCAGTGTATGGGATTTAAGGGGGGGGGGGTGTTACATCCCCCTCTTTTTTAGTTGTTGCTTTATGTCTTTTTATATAAGATATTTAAATATTCCTGTTTCAGAAATGTTTTGCTCATAAATTATAAAACCTAAGATTACTAGAGTTGTCATCTTTTATGCAACAAATAACAAATATGTATATATAGTTGGCAGGTATAACATGGTAGTACCTGATATGGAAGCATTGACCCTAGTTGAACACTTCCGAGTGTTGTCTCAGTCAACTGAAAGGTAAGAGAGAGGTGTTCCTACCGCAGCAGCATCATTCATCTTTAGTTGTTTTTTTTTTGGTTTTTTTTTTTTTAGCTCTAGGGCATCAGCGTCTGGGATACTTTTAAATAAGTATACAAGTTCGTAATAGTACGTGTATTATATTATTTGAAAATGACTAGTGTAAAATTATAATTTCAAAATCGGAAATATTTTGGCAGTACCTCATGTTTGGCATTATGCTGTGGACAGGCCTTTTTTTCTGGGAGTCTGTTTAGGTTTGGCAAAAACCATGGCAACAACTGGTTCAGGGCTTATTTTAAGTCCACGGGGTTTGTGCCACTGTTGTGGCATACTAGTACATGAAAGGGCTGAGGGAACTTCAATCAAGCCAAGGTTTTTGTAGTGTATCAATGTGTAGAACGTGCCAACAACATGCGAACAAGTACCACTTACCCTAAAAGGAGGAATAACTAAACATGTACGTTTCGTAATAGATTTAATATGTAATTCATAAAAGTGTTGTAAGTTTTTAAATTATGAGCACCTAAATCTTTATATTTAAGAGGGTGTCCATTATGATATCAGGCAGAGGTCGGCACATGCTATCTCTCATATTTTCATGAAACTTTGTGCACATGTTCCTACTGACCCCAATATGAAATTTGCCAAATAAAAAGTTTCTATCATGTTTAGTATGGGTTCGACATGGAAAAACAACTTTGAGATAATTTTCGGTGCAAAAAGGTCACGAAATATTGGAAAAAAGTGTTATGTTTGAACAGCTCTAAAATGTCATATAACAAAGAAATAGAGAAAAGCAATATTTTATATGTTAGATATACACTATATGCAATAACTAAGAGGGTTTTTGTGTGTATATTCATCCAATGAATGAATTTATTAATTGTTAAAATTGCACATATTTCACACCAATATAATTTACAAAATAATGATCAAATTATAAGATCTCACAAAACCCAATACAATGTCTCAAAAGAAATAAATTATGTATAACCAGAAACTTGAAGAGGTGTATTTCAAGTTACAAAAATAAATTCAGTGGGAAAAGCAAGGTTTGATGGTGAAAAGTTGAACTGAAATCTCAAAATTTTCAATAAGTGCAAAAAGGTCAACTACTTAAATGAAGATTGTTGAACTACATAAATAGAAATAAATATGAAGTAGATATAACCAATCAATGATTAAAATTCATGAAAAATTACTAGAACATATGAACATTCAGAAATAAATTTCATGTCTTTGTACACATTCTATATAATAAAGGCAAAAAAATGCCTATGTAATTCATTATATAAAATTTTACAATGTTGATTTTTAGATGTCATTTCTGACACAGGATTGGAGATAATAGTCAATTAATTAACACACATATATGAAGTTAAAATTATCAGTAAATCAAATTTTAATCAATTGCCTATCATGAAGAATCTTAATTCATTCACTCACATTCCAAACTTGACATTGGCAGATCCCGAGGGGGGGGGGGGGGGGGGTAGAACACACCCTCTCCTTTTCTCTGGGACATCTAGATAGTTATTTAGCATTAACCAGACATTTTTTGACTCTCTTGTAAAGCATTTCCCTTTGCATTCATGAAATAACATGCCATATTCCATTTTCTGCCTACATCAGATTGGCAGACTTGCTTTAATGCATGTTTACTCTGATGTTGAAATATATATTGACCACTTCCAGATACACAAAATGTTTGTTGAATTTTACCCAGTGACGGAAAATGTTCATAAAGTATCTTCAACTGATGCATAAAAGGTTACATGTAACTAGCAATCAATAATAAACATATTTACTTTATCAATTCATCGGATATGACCTAATGCAGATTTGAGATCATTTTTCTGGACCCCCCCCCCTTTCAAATCACTGGATCTGTCTATGTTTAACAAATGACAATAAACAAATCATGTCTTAATGCCTGGTACTTAGTAGCATGGTTTGCAAAGAAAGAGCTAGTGCATATTTCTGACATTTGTTACAAACAAACTTTTCCCCTAGAAATTATGAAAATTGGCACTGAATTTATATTGATATATGTATATTAACAATTGATACATTTCACAGTATGGAATCTTATTTTGCCACCCCACCACTCTCTTCTAAGTTATGTCTAATGCCATAGCAGTGTTTCTTTTGAATATTGGTTCACAAACAGGAATAAAATTTGTCACTTCAAAAATTGAAATATGCTGCAACCATAGAGTTAAAGTAGTGGTCATCATTTGATTATCTTTGTCAGCTGCAAAGTGTTTCTGTGAAATAACTGTCAACATATCTAGATTGAAGTGGAGCTATGAGTTCTGCAATTCCCCTTATAACTTCACAAGTCTTTTGTCTGTAGTAATTCTGTGTTCTCTCCAAAGCCTCTTCCTATCTTGGACTCAGCTGAGATCTAAATAACAACAGTTGTGTAAATTAATGGAAATAAAATGATGAACATATTTAAATAGCACTGTAAGCAATGCATTAAGAAAGTCATATATGTTTGATATAGTCACAAGGTCAAAGGTCATGATATGAAATAAATTCTGGTCATTAGGCATTTCATGTGAAACAAACTAACCCAATACCTTATCCCTCAAGATATAACAGATCTGGTAATAATGAATGTTTTTCAAAAGTAGGTCAACATGGTCAAAGTCAGAAGTTCAAAAGTAAAGCTCTTTTCATTAGTAATCTATAATATGTGAAATCTATATCAAAGCCCAATCCAAAGTGGCTGAGAAACTATATACCAATTTAAAGTTTTTGAAAATCATGCTTTTTTAAAGACTAAGGTCAGGTACTAAATTAAAAGTCTGGTAATAAAGAATATACACATTTTGTACATATTTGTATATCTTTATGTAAAATATCAATATAATAAAATCTGGGTTAAACTTCAAAACCAAGGTCACAATATCAAACAGCATGGTATCAAATGAAAGTTCTTGCCTTTAGATATCTAAATACTAAACATAAAAGGCTAGACTATCTTATATATAGTTCAGGAGAATTGCCTACTGTAGGTTATATTTTGTTAAAAGTAGGCCAAACACAAAAGTAAAAAAAAAAAAAATGATATCAAAAGAAATGTCTTATTATAAGGAATAAAGATATGAAATATGAGAGCCTTATTACTAACATGAGCAAGTTCCAGACCCCCCCCCCCCCCCCCCCCCGACTTTAGTCATGGGCGCATACAAAAGGAAAAATGAATCAACACAAATTAGGAACATTTGCAGTTTGAAAGGATTTAGTGTGGCCCTGCTAACCTTGAAAAGAATTTGTTTTAATTTCCTGTATATTCCCACATCATACTTTGATCTCCTCCATACCCTAATTCTTTAGCCTCTGAATTGAACAAAATAAAATTTACACTACCTGAAGATCCTTGCATATGAATATGACTAATCATTGACATACCCTTCTTGAGAAGAGGATTGTTAAAGATGTTTCCTTATATTATCCCTTATAAAACTTTGACCCCCTATTATAGCCTCATCCTACACCCAGGTCATGAATTGAACTAACTCCAATCTACACAACCTGGGATTGCTTGCATATTTTCATTATATTAAATGACCCCATCCTATTGTTGCCTTTTCTTGATTATCTCCCTTCAAAGGGGGCATGACCTTTCATTTAAACGAAAATGAATCTCATTCAATTGGGCCATTGGTTCTGGAGAAGATGAAAATGGGAAAAATTATTACCACTATGATGACAACAGAATCCAGACAAATTTTTATGAGAAAAGCTCTCTTGAGTCTTCAGCTCAGATGAGCTAAAAAAATAAATAAAACTATATATTCATTGATTAAAAAATTAAACCACATTCTGATTTCAAAACATCACCTCTGATATATATATATATATACGAGCTAGTATTTGAAATTATCTAAACAAGAATTGTCTGAAGAGAGTTTAAAACTTGTCGAGTGGGTTAAAATCTTTGATAACAGTCATGAATTAAAAATGCATGTATGTGTTGTGTGTGGCATGGTGACATCACATAAAACTTCAATATGAAGGGTCAAGGTCATAAGGTAAAAATGTTTCTATCATATGACATAAGGAACACACATTTCTGAAATATCCAACTCCCATCTCTAACCATTCTTATGTTATTGTCAAAGTTAAAGTTTTTATATTCTACATGTATGTCTGCCAAGTGAGTTAAAACAAAAAGATTGGGACATCATAACAATAAACATTGGATGCCTTTGGTCAGGATTTGTCTCAAGAAATATACATGTCAAATGTGGAATTTTAATTTTAACTTAAAAGCTCTTATCTGTAATAGTTCTAAACTTACATAATTTATGAATTATGACAAGGTCAGATGTACCATGTTCTGAATTTAAAATCTTTTGATTGAAATAAATAAATATACTCACTGATAGTCTGATAATTGGCTTGCAGTAGGGGTGATTTGACTATAATTATTTTCCAAATCTGTAATGAAATGGGCGTTGTATTCATTATCAAGCTTTGGTAATTGGTATATACATGTATGTCACACTAATACACTTTAGTACCTTTGTGCATGCAAATAAATCATAAGATTTTGTGTCATGTTAAACCATCTGAATTTTATAATCCATTCAGCTTAAATTTAGAGAAATTAATGATATACATCAACCTTTAACACCACCACCCCCACCCCCATAATGGTTCTTATAGTTGCATAATTACATGAATAAATATATATCATTATTTTTTTAATATTTATTATTCGGTTTTTGTCACATACATACATGTACATATACTACCCTCTCACACTGATTCATTCATCCTTTAATAGTTATTAAATCTAGGAATCCAAAAAACAAACACATGTGAAAAGTAGCTAGTAAAAAAAATCAGTCAAAAATAATCTGATATAATTTTAACATATATTATTTTTTATGCATGCATGCTGATATGTACATAGCTTGCAGGACAATAAACATTTTTATAAACATTTATTGAACTTTTCACCACTTTCATCATGTTTTTGTGTGCTTCTATTGTTTCTTAATTCAATGATTTGTGGATAAACATTGTGTTGTAGTACAGATTTTAAAAATCCCTACATTAACACCCCCCCCCCCCGATTGATTTAATGTGTTTTTTTACTATGGGGATTTATTTTAATCATTATTTTAAAAAGAATCATTTCATCAAATGAATTGTTTGCATTGACACATCATGAGAACTTGCATCAAAATTGTCTAGCAATCAAAGACAGTGTTCAAAGAAAAATAACAGAGAAAATTCGACATCTATACTTACCACTTCCAACGAGAATAAATATTTCCCTTGAAACATTGAAGTTTACTGCTCTGTCTGCTTTACACTTTCCTTTGTGTAGTAGATAACTACATTTAGTGGTGGTTGCCTCCAGTAAATCCCCAAAGAATCGCAATGACCTCGGCATACTAGTAAGCATCTGCACCGTGCACGATAGTTTAAACAGTTAAACTTTTACGTCGAATTCGAAGTACCCCGATCTGTACAGCAGGGGGTCAATCTAGGTTGAATATTACACGCAGTTCCAACTTTAAAATATCTTGAATATCCACTTATGTCTTTTGAACAATTATTAAGGGTTGACAAGTCCCTAAAATAAGGACCACTCCTAGAAAATCTTCACGTTTCTATCACTTGTCAGCCATATCTGCATCTGTTTACCCACGAAACTTTGATAAGGTCCGGGCTGAATATTTATTTTTCACCATCAAATTAAAAAAAAAATAATTCCACGTTTACACTTGATAAAAAAAATCGAGATAAGTGAAAAATGTTCTAAATAAATACTGTTTTCTTCGAAAATTACAATTTATGCAAGTTTCGGATCATTTTACATTTTTTACGCCAAGGGAGGTAACTCAAATTACTGGCTTTTTGGCTACTTCTGTCAGTAAATGCTCAACAACAGCATTGTTTCCCAGCAATTTTATTGTTTCATCTTAATTATTAAGGAATTTCCTTCAAATATTGTTTATACTTTCTGGACAAATTTTATTGTATTGGGTATTATTTAACTTTACAAAATGATCATTTTCTATAGATTATATAGTGTCCTCCAATTTATGAAATAGGCCAAGTTTTGGCATCTAACAATGTTTTTTGTGAAATTCACTTTACATACGATAAAATTGGCGTATGACCTTAACTTTTATTGGGTATGAATAAAATTTTGGGGAATTGCATGTGCCAGCTGTATTATAGCTACTGCCTGATATCTCCGTGGACGGCCTCTTAAGTACATACCCGGCTTTGCATGAGCAGTGACTCTCGGTAATAGTGGATGTTTCAACAGTTATTGTCATATTGATCTTGTGTGGGGATTCACTTTTGCGCATAGATCGGTAACATTTTGCCGCTATATCGATGGATTCATGACTGGCTGAATATAATTTCAATGCATGGACGTATCCATTAATAAAATAATTGTATCTTCTTCCCTTCGCTCTTGGAAATTACAGTATTTCTGAAGAAATCGAGAGAAATGTCGGACGGGATCGAAGTTAAATTGATTTCGCCCGCCATGTTTACTAAAGAATGTCCGACACGGAAGCGTAGCTAAGACGTAGTAACTACGATGGGCGGGGCTTATCGACGAGTAATGGATCGGTATTCCCCATACCACATCTTAGTATTGAAAAACTTCTATCAAAATCTGCATGTATTTTGTCGAGGATGTATATTGACCAAATTCCCGAAGAAAAATGTGTTTAGCGGCCTTTCCCAGAGTACAGCCACTTCTAAAAATAGAACACATCACTTTAAAACAAGCAGTGTTAATATACATACATTTTAAGGCACTGTCTTTATTCAAACGATAGAAATTGTTTCCTTCATATGAATTGAAGAACATGTATTGCATTTGACTGTTTTCAATAATTTTTTATCTCCTGAACCATGTTCTTGGTTTCAAGGTGATGAAAATGCACGTATAGTAGTCAAATTTTGACTAATCATAGCCTACCATGTCTGGAAAATCCTTCAGATTTTTTAAACATTTCAATATGTTTTACCTTTACACTCCAGCTATCGTTTGACATCAGAAGTAGATAGGGTATCGGATAATTTGAGTGCCCAATGACCCCCTTTAGGTTAAAAACCTTGAAAAAAAGCATATTGGAAAATGGTGTCTAAAATTCCTATATCTGCAAATATGTTTTATTCATCATTTACATTACTAAATTACCATTGTTATTATTATTACTTTCACTATTGTACAGCAAGTAACCTAAACCACAGGGAGATTGAAGCATGTATGAAAGGTATGTTTGTGTAAGTGTCTGATGTATTGTATGTGACCAAAAAAATAAATATATATATAATAAAAAAAAATAATTACCATTTCAAGAAATATTACAGGGTGGTTTTTGAAAGACTTTTTAAAAATATTAAAGCTTCAAATAGCTGAAAACCACTTTCAATGATTGCCGTACGCTTTAGGGATCGGGATTGAAGTTAGAAAAATCCTATCTTTACTATGGAGCTTACTCAAACTCGCCGTCGAGGCCTCATTACGTCACCTACGAGCAAACGAACTCTGGTGGAAGTTTGGGAGCTTACTAATTCCATAGCCTACGTCACATGAACACTGACATGACGTCACAATAGATGAAAAAATAAAATCATGTCGCCTTATCTAATTGGAACAAAGTGATGTAGATCAGAATTATTTTTACATTTTTAACGCTCATTTAGAGAATGCTAACCTATGCTCAAGTTACAAATTTTGGGAAATTCGTATATTTTAAAACACCCGAATTCTGTATTCCTCGCCCACTTGGTAATTTTTAGTTCCTGCTAGTTTTTAACAACACGATACAGCCATGCGAAAATGACGGGGGTCCGGACCCCCCCCCCCTCCCCGAATTTGCAAAGATAACAAAATTACAATATAACGATTTATTAGAAAAATGAGTTATATCACGTGTTCGATTTTGTGAAATGGTTCGACCCCCCCCCCCCTCCTGGAAAAAAAAATTCTGGATCCGCGCCTGCCACGTACATTCCGAGTCGTTTTAATCAAAACATCAGTAAAGGTCATGTCCGGCCAGAAAAGTGTTTTAGATAAAAGAAAATTACATTACAACACCCATGATCCATACTGTACGTACAAGAACACAAACGTACGACACCTAGGCCTAGAGATAGGGCCTAAATATGTGAAAAATCTGTCAGCGTATGATCTACATTGAACACTCTGAAATCATTAGACACAACAGAGATATGCACATACATTATGGATTCGGAGGGCCTCGAAAGCGATTTTTGTCGTGTTAATAAATATAATAAAAAAATTGCAGGGGGGGGGGGGGTTACAATATCAGTGTAGCTTTAGATTATGCATATATTTTATTTAGATTATGACAACATCGATCGTATTCTTTCAGGTTTAAATAAATTATAGGGAAAACATCATAAAAATATGTGACTGTCAGTACATGTAGCACACAAAAATTTGCATTTTGTTGAATAGGAAATTCGATATTTCTACCCATCATTAATGATCAGAAATCACACAAAAGAAATTACCTACAGTAGATACATTGAAAGTTGGCAACACGATTTAACATCATAATCTGTAATATTTGCAGAAATCTCACGGGAATTACTGAACGAATGTGTGTCATGACGCAATGTGTATGGAGAGTTTACGACTCCGCGATGTACATACTATAAGCATTTTCTCTCCCGGACGTTGTCTTGTATAAAACCGGCTTGTTTGTATGATTGCGATTCGTATGTTGTTTTTTAATTCTAAATTTTTGTTGTTTGCTTTCAAACAATCAGTCCAAATACGGTCTACAAAATTCACCAAAATGCCATCGGGTTCGTTGAATGTGTGATAATGTTCGTGACTCGTGAATAACGTTATTTAACGTGGTCTGGGGAATTACCTTAAACACGCCATTAATGCATGAAGGACAATGATTTTGTGAATGAGGATATCATAATTTATGTACAGTAAAACATTTTGTTTAAATAAATAAATATGATATCAAATACCGACTCTGTCAGATTCGGAGGACCGTCGTCTGCCATTTTGGCTTGTTTACGTCGTTACGATAACGTCAATATTGAACGCTCATACTCGGAATGTTTCGGGCGTACACAATTTACGCAATGCAAAGTTAGCGTTCAATAAATTCTCAGGATATTGAACGCTAACATTCTCAAGATTTTACGCAGATTTTATAATGGACTATTTATTAGCTATATAATAAAACGTTCATACAGAACTGCATTAAATTATCAAGCGCTGGTTTATTATCATTTAGATCGATAAATATTTCTCTTTTTTTTTTTTTTAAAGAAGAAAATAAGCTTCAATTTCGTGTATTTGTAGCACTGAACATAGCCCTGAAGAGACTTCGACCGACATTTGATCATTAAAGAATCATTTCTTTCATCAAAATAACTACAAATATAATATAATATTTAATGTTTCTTACAAATCAAATTTTCATGCAATTGATGTATAAATGACTATTAATTCGGCAAAAGTTTCTATTAGCCTTTGTTGTACAGTATTTTTATCATAATCAAGAATTTATATTTAAAATAGACCACCACGGTGCTCCAGAGGTAGAGCGTTCGCCCCGCATGCGGAAGTTTGGGGTTCGAATCCCGGCCGCTACAGACCCAAGTCGTTAAAACAGGTAGTGATAGTTCCATCGCCAAACGCTCGGCATCAGGTATAAATGTCACGGGTCCTCGGAGATGACCTTAAAAACGGATGCCCTGTGTCACAGTAGGTGTGGCACTCTAAAGAAGAATAAACTTAAATTTGAACCCCTTCACCGGTCTCTGTGGCATCTCCATATGAGTGAATATTTTCGACAGGGATGTATCAATATATTTTTAAAAACAATGTTTAAGTTTAAAATGTGACTTTTGACCAAATTTATGTCAGTCAGGGCTTTAGAATGAACCTATTTTTCATCTATGCTGTGTACGAATGCAATGTACATAAAAATTCGTGAAAAATTCGATGTTTTATATATCAACATAAACTAGTGCGAACAGACCTTGGGCGAACGCCTTTTGAGAACTAACGAACATACAATCCCACCAGATCAATCTTGACATCATCTACGTGAGGAAAAGGGGTTTCAACAGTTCGGCTCCAGAATTTTGGGTGAGAAACACGACAGAAAGATAAAGTGTATTTCACTGGGTGAACAAGCATGAAACCAGGGTCTTCCGCGAGGTCGACCTATATATAACCACCCACTAAAACGAAAAACATTAAAACGGCAACTGAAGTTGACAGAGACATAATCATGGAACAGTACCATGAAAAAGAAAACACCTCCAGTACACATATGTACCGAGAATTGAAGGCAGCTGGTTCTCAGGTTAGCCAGAAAACCACAGAGTGATCGCCTCATGCGGACTTGCAAACAGAGAAATCCGGTATGGGCAGATGGTTCGGGACGTAAATAGGGAAAACAAGTTACCTTTTGTCAGCAAATTCTTGCAACAAATGAAAAGTTTGATGAGACCTCCATACAGTATACTGTGAACAAAGTTACATCGTATCGACCACTGCCCAGGAGCCTTAGCACAAACTATACCTAAGGCCAAACATTCACTAAAATTACAATGCTGGGTAGCAATCTCCAAGAGAGGGCAGGGTCATCGCCTCTAGTAATCGTTGACGGGATTATGGATGCAGAATTTTTCACAGAAAAATAAAAGTATTCTAAGAGAAACCCTACTTCCCTTCATCGCCAGACTTACCTGGACGGTTACAGATTCCAGCAGGACAATGACCCAAAGCATACATCAAAGATGTATTAAAAAAAAAAAAGTTTATGGAGGAAAATGGAATTAATTGGTGGAAAGATTGACCCTCCGAAAGTCCGGATTTAAACCCCATCGAAATGCTATGGAAACATTCGAGTTGACGAACAGAAGACAAAAGAGGGAGATCACCCCAGAGCAGTGTACCATAATTACAAGGTTGTCGATCCCGTATTCATTTTAGTAAACGGAGCGCTCCAACTGCTTGGCGGAGAACGACATCATTCATTTCCAATGAAAGTTGCAAGAAAGGCAGTAAAACCAAATTCATAAAATGACCCTTTTCATGGTCACTCAAATAGTTCGAAAAGATATTTCCATTACAACGACACAAAATAACATGCACACACACAGAGAGAGAGAGAGGGGGGGGGGGAGAGATCCTAACTTATGAATTTGTTGGTCGGTGTAAAACAATCTCTAAACATTAAGGACGGCAGTAATGTCTACGCGCATATCCAAATATCAAAAACTATTACATTGATAAATTATATAAGGTATATAACCCCTTTGTTTTTTTTTTAATCTGTCTTGTTTCTTCTGGTTTGGTTGCTTCTTTGGGGGACAGGACGGACAAGGCGGGGTCGAACATCTAGGAGGTGTTTGCGATTTAGGTAGGAGCGGGGTGGGGTAGGGGACCAGGGTGATGATAGAATAATTTTGAAGCAAGTGTCTTCTGCCCATCCCTACCCCTTCTGTAGCTGCAATAATGTAGCCCTTATCAGATTTTATTTTTATTCTGACGTTTTTGCGATAGGGCTAGTGCAAAATAATTTTATGAATAACCGATAAGCTCCGTATATTTGTCCCAAATGTTGTTTACACCAAAAGGAGTACCAACTTTATGCTCGGGCATGTCTAATAAAGGTGTTTTTCATTAAACATCATGTACAGCATGCAAAATTCTTCTTCTGCTCCGCCATGCATGTTATCGTGAGATCTCGTAGGTGGATCTACTGAAAAATCTAAACATAGACAATCTGCACGAAAATGTAGTTACTCGAGCCACTCCGACAAAGAAAGGGAAATCATATGGTTGCAGAAATAATTCGTTTTTTAACTTGATATTAAATCTAAACATTTTTAATACCGACGAAATAGCTTTCCCCTCCGTACTTGTGGAGCAATTGATGTAGATACCACCTTATATGGCATATGCAAAAAACTTGACAATCGAAAGTTGAAACTTCCGTCATCAAACATGGCGCACAATTTGGAATATATCGAAATTGTTAAAAGCCTCACAAATCGTACGATGCAGGTTGAAAATTCATATATTGACTAAGAAACATAGAATATCATATTATTTACGTAAAGAAAGTCAGCAAATGTTTAGAATAATCGAAAATGTTGCGGGCGTGCATCACTCCCGCATTTGCACCATTACGGAGATCCTAAGGAGTTGTAGCCCTTTCCCCCCGTTCTTGACACACTGATTTTGACTGCGGATAACTCCGTTTACCTGATCAGGATATAGGGCTCACGGCGGGTGTGACCGGTCGACAGGGGATTCTTACTCCTCCTAGGCACCTGATCTCACCTCTGGTGTGTCCAGGGGTCCGTGTTTGCCCAACTATCTATTTTGTATTGCTTGTAAGAGTTATGAAATTGATCACTGTTCGTTATATTCACCTTTTATCAATTAACATTCGCGATGTCCGATCATTTGTCTAAAATTATAAAGATGTAGGTGTTACATTATTGTTTCATATATACTGTACTTGTATATGTCATGAAGATGAAATTTATTAAACGTACATGTAATTCCAAGTACAGGTATATACATACGAGGGCTGTTCGGTATGTAATGTGTATTGCACGATATCTCAAAAGCATTAGACTCAAATAGTGAAATGAACATTACATCCCTTCAAAGTATTCTCCGCGGTTTGAAGTACATAATTTTAATCTCTGAATCCATTTCTGAAATGCGTCACGGTACGCTGATTTAGGTAGACCTCTGAGACACTGACTGATGGCTGAGCCAAGGGCTTGTCGGGAGTTGTAAGAACGACCAGATAAGAACTTTTTTAAGTTTTGGAGAAAGTTGCATGGGGCTAGATCTGGAGAGTATGGTGGTTGTGGCAAGACCGTAACGTTCTCCGACTTCAAAAATTGCTTCACTAGCTCAGATGCATGTGATGGAGCATTATCATAAAGAAGACGAACATGCCTAAATCCTGACACAGGGCGTCGTTTATTATGATATTTCCTGGACTTTTTTGTATAGCATCTCGGTAATACCGACCTGTAACACTTTTGCCCTTCGGCACCGGAATTTGTGTAAAATGTTCAAGCATTGGAAATTACTTATACCATATACATGTACAACTGTAGGTTTTTTTTTCTATATTGACATAATTAAAGAACTTTAAATTGTAAGACATCTTCTCTTGTCAGAGAATGGACACAAACTTTATCATTTATATTTCAAGTTTACTTTGTGTTCATATCATCTAATATCTGGAACATCATTTTAGGAGCCTGGAAAGCTATCCACAGCATCTTTCCTGATGATACCATCAAGGGATGCTGTTTCCATTGGTCTCAAGCCCTCTGGCGCCGCATTCAGGACCTTGGTCTGGCACCAACTTATATGAAGAGAGAAGCAACCCATCGTTACCTGAAACAACTGGTGGCACTTCCATTCTTGCCACATAGAGATATTCGGACAGCATTCCAGACCCTTACTGGACGGGCTAGCAGAGAGGAACGGAGGTCATTGGTGGAATACATGGATAGGAAGCCTCTCTTCCCAACATCTGCTTGATACGTCTACTTTATGCCAGTACGAACCAACAATGATGTTGAAGGTATTAATAAAATGTTTAATATTTCATTGCTTCCATTTTTTTCTTCAGAGCATGCTAAATATACACAACTGTCCTTTGGTTTTTGTATTTATTTTTTATTCATTTGCATTTCAGGCTGGCATCATCAAATCAATGAAAAGGCAGGATACCGAGGATGTGGATTCTATGTTCTCTGCCCTCTCCTTCTGCAAGAGGCACGTCTGGTGGAGACAGCGACAACACATGTTGTAACGTGAGGAAGAGCACGACAACCGTGCAGAAGAAGCTCGATGCAGCATGGGACAAATATGATGTTAATGAGGTGAGCGCTGGACACTTTCACCGTATCTGTGGATCAGTGTATGTCCCTGTGTCCAGAGACTAAGCGTTCAACAAAATGTACAATGTATTAGTGATGTGAAATGTCATGTGAAGTGATGTGAAATTTCAACACAATGTGTATGATCTCTGGCACAGTGTATTTTCTTTCTTTTATTGATGTTTTCCGCCACACTCAACAATTATTCAGTTATCTGGTGGCGCCCAGATTTTATTGGTGGAAGAGAAAACCCAGATACAATGTACCTGGGAAGAGACCACCGACCTTCCATATGTTGACCAAGATATTTACATGTATTGTATAAGAATGTCAAGTTTTAAAATGTGTTGTTGTGAATTATCATTTTCATTTGAATGTTGTGTATTATTTATATTGGTAAATATGTAGAACATGTGTGTGAAATACCAATGACGAGATAACAACATATATCGGAGTCATCTCTTTCTCCTAACCAAGGTCACTACAGTACACGTACGCGATTAAATTGCAAGAAATCCCCCCCCCCCCCCCATTATCTGCCAGAAAGGTGAAGATAACGAACAGTGATCAATCTTATAACTCCTATAAGCAATACAAAATAGATAGTTGGGCAAACACGGACACCTGGACACACCAGAGATGGGATCAGGTGCCTAAGAGGAGTAAGCATCCCCTGTTGACCGGTCACACCCGCCGTGAGCCCTATATCCTGATCAGGTAAACAGAGCCATCCGCAGTCAAAATCAGTGTGCCAAGAAGGGCTTAACAATCGGTATGAAACACGTCAGACAGCATTTGACCTAATGATAGGTTTTAATGACGAACTAGATCGTTATAACGACCATAAAATTTGTAAAATGCTGACTTCAATCGAGACTGTTGAAACCCCTGTACCATCAAAGTGTTTGCCAGTAGCTTACCTCGATTTAAAAACTGACCACGAAGAACAAGCTCTTGCATATCGGATCAGTTGAGATATATCAACACCATATGCAGGTGATAATGGAATATTGCTACATGTACATAAATATGGGAAGTTGACGATGGAGAAGCTGAAACCATCCCGTTTGTCATACAGTTGAGTTGTCAGTTTGCCTTTAATGTCTACTTTCAATAAAATATCTAAGTATGAAGCAGAAGTGGACGACTCTGTGGTGTCCCTTATTTCGAGCCCACAGGGATATATCAAATCGACATATGAATGGAAGTTATTATTGTTAATAGACAAAACGTCATTGATATATCTAAATGTCGAACAGAACGTCACAGCGAGAGACTCCCTCTTCACACGTAGAAGCCCCAGAACAAACTTCGCCTCACATGAATACAGAAACAGCCAACAAAGGAGCACAACCCGTGTCCACGGGAACCCCAGCAGACCGCCGGAAGACCCGACCTCCAAAGACCACGAATATACCATCAATAAGGAACTCTAGTATACCCCCACCTCAACCTCAGAGCACCCGCACGTGGATCAGAGTGGCGTCCAACAAAGTAAGCCCTTGAATGACTAATCACTAGATATGAATATTTCCGTTTTTGTTGAAGAAGCAACTGTTTATGATGCCAAAAAGTCTAGTCTTTAATTTATCGTGAGGAATGGTCGTGTACAGTTTTGAAAAGTCACAGGTTTTAATGTTATTGATTTGGGAAAAGTTCTGCGATTTCAAGTTTACTAAAAGTTCTTTAGAATTTTTTAGAATCCACATTTGATTAACACCACTTCTGACATACGTAGTCACACAGTAAGTTTAAAGTTTCTCCTTCACAGCTGTTAATAGTTTCGTGAGGAGCAAAGATAGGGGCTTGATAGAGCACTTACTGGATCCAGCAATGTATCTTTGTAAGGGTTTTATGTAGTTTAGGAATCCAGTATACATATGTAGGTACGGTAATTCATATTCATTCGACCCATTGACTGGGATATTAAATGTGTCTAAAACTGAAGCATGGTTTTGAAGAATTTCATCTTTGGAGTATAAGTACGATTACCAAAAGTGGAATTAATGCCAAGTTCGTTTAAAATACAGTTGTAATAATGAGCCTTACAAAGAAAATGTTGTTACTAGCTTTGTCAGGTGGAACCAAAACACATTCCTCATGTAACCTATCTAATTCTTTTTTCGGTCACATATTTAGTGATTTTGTTTTGTTGTTCAGGAATTGTATCTGGTTATCATCAACATGGTCTTGTTATCGCATATGTGATAATACGAGCTCCTCCCACCATGTTATCGCATGGGCGATACTAACATCAGAATTACACAATAGAAACAAGACAGGGATAACTTCTGGTTTACTAAACACAGAAGGATAGATGGTACGTACTTTTCTTTTCATATGTCGAATGCGGGATTTTAATATTCCTCTTACGCTTTTAACCCATTCTGACAATGTATCAAGTGCTTCTTTTTCAGATTTAGCCCATCGTCTGGCATAATCTTCGACAGAATTCATAATAGAGATGGCGTTCTGTCGCCAATTAAAAGACCGAGGTTCTCTGTATTTAGGACCTTTTAGAATAAGTGATTTGAGGTCCTCATACTGTCTGCTACATTTCCACCGCTCAGGGAAGCTTCGTCTCGAAGTTTAGCATGGGTCTTTTCTGATTTTTGGCACCTCTTCAGCAAAAGCATCTGCCGTTCACGACGACAACCGCCGTCGTCCCAGGATGAAACCACGTGCGTATAAAGACACACAGTCCCAGAGTTCCGTACACACTCTACCTGAAGCAAGCCTCTAGGCAGCCAAACACCAGTCACTACTCTGTCACCAATTTGTAACGTGCAGTGGTTTGAACACGTTCGTCTTTGTGTGATGAAGAGAAATCACTAAAAAAGCTAGCTCAAGAGCGAGGCAGAAATAAAGGGTTCTCAAAATATTGACAGAACCTGTGTGTCAGACATTTTTGTTATGGCCGGAGTAGTTTGACCCCGGCCTTTGACTTAAAATTGATGATGTTATACCATCCTACAGGTGCAAACCAATATACCCCATCTTTTTCAATGGAGTCACTTTAAAAACAAATAACCAAACGAGTCACTTAGGTCTGTCTTGGCATCAAACACCCTGACATGAATTTCTCACATTGGTAAAGGCCTCCGTGTTTATATTTAATATTTTATGCGTTCAGTTTGTTTCATGTTTATGAGTGAAGAACTTCTGTTTTGTTAACGAAATACTATATAGTAGATGGTGCACTTTCCCTATACCAATCACAGAGACCCATCCTAGCATCAAAATCACCATAATCCCTACGTCTTACAGAGGGTCCATGAAACTTACAATTTTATCAATTAATGACGTCTTAGCTCAATATTAGTAATAGTCAGATACACACTGAGTGTTGGCACGTTATACGGAAAACTATTTTTTGATAACATCGTTTTTATGTTTTCTACTCATTTCCTCGTTCAAATAGGAGGCAGGGACAGCAAAATTAAAATTTCTTTTGTCTTTATACTATAGGTGCCATTATAGTATACATGTATATAATATATTGGTAAAAATTGGCGCGGTAAAATTCTGAGAAGACATAGATCATGTTCATGCACGACGACTGTCAAACACTGACAACAATAGGTCATCTGAGTTACTCAAGTGACCTACAAATGGTGCATGACCAACGTCCCAACAGAAAACAGACATACGTTAATGAGCAGTAGATCGGGTCAACCAGGTAGTAATTTTGACACCGTTCAGGATAAATAACACGTTATGATGACCGGCTTCTTTTCAGTGTATGTACATCCTTTCAAACACCATTACTTAGGTAACTCAGTGGGTTAAGGGGAATGACACACCGCCATAATTCCTAACTTCCTTTAGAAACATGAATGAAAATATCAATATTAGCAATCTTTTATATTCCCTTTAATTCTAATTGCCTAGCTGGGTAGCTCAGTAGGTTAACGTGTCGATTGTCGATCTGTAGATCGTGGGTTCGAGTCTAGGAGAAATTTTCCTTTTCTTCTCAAATGACTTTCTATTAGAATTTTTTAAAACTAAATATGTAAATTTGAAAATATTCATTTGTGAAATATTACTCCACTTCCATCATCCGTATATTTTTCTGTATGTTATTCTTCCTTAACTGCAAAAGGTTGTGAGTTAGAATCCCACAGGTTTTTTTTTATACTTTTGTCCCCGATTACTTTCTACTAAAACTGCACCTTTGTCACTAAATGAAATAAATTGTAAGTTTCGAGTTGATAATGTACGTATTTATTTTCGAATTCCATTCATAGGATTTGTCAAAAGGTGTACGGCCAGGACAGGAATAAGCTTAGCTTAGCTTAGCAGGTGTTATATAATAGCCTTATTAGCAAGGTTAAAGTTTCAGACAGAATGACAGACATGAGAAAAACAATATGCCCCCCGATCTTCGATCTCGGGGGCATAAAAATGCAGAACACTTTTATCATATGACAATGCGTTTCAAAACGCAGAGCCCCGATGTCAGAATTTCCTTTTCCAAGACATCAATATGTCAAATTCATAATCCTTTTCGAATAGTATGTACCATATTTTGTACCAATTATCCATTTTGAATCCCCTATTACAATGGGATTTAGTTGCACTACGTTGTGTTTGAGTGGATGAGTATGTGTCAAACAGAAGTACTTTAAATTGCATCAGTCTCTCATAAATATGCTTTATGATTCCTTTTTCACAAATTTGAATCCCAATGTATCTTTATATATTATGAATTTTAACATATATACCAGCCCCAAACATTGCTATATCAAATACAGGTGTCACTTTCCTCTAACAACCCTCAGCGGGGCCCTTGCTGACCTTGTCAGTTTTCTAGTTTCTTTACGTAATAACTGATAGTTTGAATTCCAAGATGGCGACAAGCAAATTAGCCAAATGGCAAGAATTTCTCGATAGGGAATGATACCTATCCAACGGATATGCATGTAGCATGATCTTGCAACGGAACTACACTGCTTGTCCATAGTAAGTGACTTGTCAAAAATTGTCCCAAGATTTTACACACAATCGGCCTCAGTTATAATGTTTCCTCGTTGAACGGGGCCGTTAGACAGACGTACAAAACACATTGCACATCAGTTTGGTACAAATTCGAGTCAGAAAATTTGTGGTACGACTCTTCTATGAAAGTGAATATATGGTGAAAGTACTTCGTACGGTTAATGGTACAAAGTTGTGTACGAAAAACCGTGGTACAACTCCTCTATAGTTTAAGTAGTACATGCAATCTCTCACCAGAGGGCGTTACGCTACGCTCCACAACACCTCTGTTATCGTCTGATTTACAAGAATTTTGTAAAACAGAGCGTCTTTGAAAATAAAATAAATCTGTGTGAAACAGAGCGTCTTTGAAAATAAAATAAATCTGCATCATTTTCATAAATAAAACATAAATTTATGACTTAAAAACACATTGGTAGGTATCGAAACGCTGTTAGTATTACGTTAGTGCACCCTCCATATTTATGGAACTATTTTGTCTTGTCAAATGTATTAATTTAACTTTTACTTCGTAACTATGGACTCTACATTAGAAAAACTAGCGAGATTATAATGATGAAAATCCGACATTACACAAAGAACAGAAACGTGTCTTTCTGTTGGAGTCAAAGACGCCATTTTGTCCGTGTGAGATCATTTAGCCGACCTATTTATCAGAAGATAACAGAGGTGAAAGTGAAGCTTGCGTAGCGCGCCCTCTGGTGAGAGAATGGTAGTACATGTAGGTATAAATACAAATTCCACAATCGGAACTCCTCGAATATCTCGCGCATTCGACATAGGGTTAGGGTCAATTACATATGAATGTAATTAATTAAATTACAATTACTTTGAAGTACACTTCATTGAATTACAATTACGTTTACTACACGCATTTTACAACTTACAATTACTTTGATAAAATAATAAATTAATTGAATTACACATTGCAATTAAATGTCAGAAGTGCAACGGATGTACTTGGACTTCAACTTTTATGTCCCCGAGGGGAAGAAATCAAAGTGCTTTAAAATGCATGCCATCCTGGACTTTGATGTTTCCATGTTTTATTCATGTTACTGTTATGTCTGTGTGGCCCTCCCTGAATAGAATTAGTCATGCATCATCTGGGGACAGATACTGGTAAAGTGACCAGGTGTCTTTAATTATTTGCTTTGGCAATATCAACAGACATTGATAGGGGGTTCATTTTAATAAGGACAATACACAGAGAAAGGAGATTTAATACTGTGTATCCAATATCATCTAGGATATGTACATTATTTTTGTTTTTAAATCATGTTTTAATCATCATGCAATAAGTTAGTAATGTCTTCAGGAAACTACATTTATTTAAATCATTTATAAGTAAATAAGGAGTATAAACAAGATAACAAAAAAAAATAATAATAAAGGTATTTAAAGTATATGGTAAAATAAGAATAATTGTAATTAAAAAATAGTTTAAATGGAATTAGGTGACATTTTTTAAAAATGTAATTTTAAAATTAAATTACAACTATCTGTGATTGAAGAAGTGCTCAATTACAAATTTGTCAATAATTACATTCAATTACAACTACTTTTTTTCATAAATTGTTATTTTCATTTAAATTACACAAAGAGATACATGAAAATCAATCTCATAAAGCCTTTAGAAAAGGGACAAAAATTTAATAGTAATGCGCACCCCTGAGGTGAGATCAGGTGCCTATACTGAGTGTTGGAATGAAACAGAATCTTTCATCAAGCTCAATGTAATAAAAAGTGTAATTTGCATTTATTTATTTATTATTATTATATTTTTGAGAAAAATCATAACATTAACACGATTTTCTGAGAAACGACCATACCTTGCAGAATTGAAAGTGAAACAATGGCCACCTGTTCCTTCAATATTGAGAAACATAGCTTTAATTCCTTTCATGCACAACTGCCTAACTTGGTCCTGCATGGTAGAATTAAGGGGAGACAATCAAAACAATCATAGGCATTGACTTTTCGAACAGCTGATAAATTATGCTCTTCCCGTATCCAGTCGGCAGCACTGCTAACGTATTTTTCCCTTTATAAATACAACTCAAAGTTTCAGTTTGTCTGTCACGCAAATCAAACGAAATACCCATACAAGACTTGCCATACATTATGTCGTCTGTAAAACCCATAGCTATCGATCAGCTGTTGTTGTTTACAACTTTTCTTAATGTGTTTTGTGATGAAACTGCAATGCAATAACAATTGAAATGAAGAGAAAAACTTTTTTTATATATATAATTCTTATGATATCTCTTATATAAACAATGCAATTAAAAAAAATAAGTGGACTTTATAAAATACGAACACAGCGTTATCCGGTGAAGATTATTACCCCGACCTGTTTACAATGCATCAAATTCACTCATGGATGCCATCGTATTACATCCGAGATCCATGTCGAGTGCACGAGACATTCGAGGAGTTCCGATTGACAAATTCCATGGAAATACAAACTGTATCATCTGTAATGCTCATTGGTATGAAAATGTTTTACAAAAATACAACATGGTGAACATTTTTCTTAATCGAAAAAACGATTTCTTTTGCAAATATATTTGATTTATGGTATTATGATTTAAAGCCCAATTGGATATCCGCAAAATAAGTTTCTCTAAAATTTAATTTAAAAAACAAAACAGGACGGCAAATCCTACAATGAGGGACATTCTGCTATGGAGTAAGTTTTCCCTGCTGGGGAAATCTGCTTTCCGGTGAAAAACACTAGTGACCAGTCTTCACGAAAACGCAGTGGTCCGACGACCGAGGCCAGTGAATTTTAGGGTCGGGTCAGTGAAATTAAAAAATCAGGAAGTCCGATGGGCTTGTAGACTTTTTGTAGGTCACATTAAATATAATGTTTGATTTAGATATTCTAAACATCTATTTACTTAATTTACCATCAAAATAAAAATAAATCAATAGGGTCTGTAAGTCTCGTCATGTGATTGCCGAGAATTAGCGAGATTATTAACTTCCGGGTACATCAACATCTCAAATTGCACTGTGTAGAGAGTGGTATACATAGATATAGCGTTATCAATCGATTATGTGGAAGTTTAACGAGATAAACATGGGAATTGAAGCATTAGTGGAGTGGTCGAGGATTCTTCGCTTCGTGTTTGACGAATTACATGTAATAACTGCCAGTGTACAAGCATCGACGAGGGTACGTCTTGCAGATAAAGAGCAGGTTGGTAAAAGCGTAATGAGATGTACGATACGTTTTTATATTCTCAAATCATTCCAATTGAAAATATATCACTACTTGAAAATAAAAATGGATTATGCATAAAACTTGCTTTGTGTTTATACGAATGTACGATCGGAAGGGGGGGGGGGGGGGGGGGGGGCAACGATACTACGTGTACGTACCTGCAGTGTACAGTTGTATACATATTCAATAAACAAAGCGCATTAAATGTAAATATCTATATCAGTTACATCACAGATGGGTTGATTGTTTAATATTTGAAAATTATTTTATAGATATGCCTTGAATCTGAGGATAAAGGTGTTGTGTATTGTGCAGTCATCATTAATGTGGATGTCTTATGCCAGTATGCCCATAGTGGGGCAGTATAAGTGTCGATCTTCATAAGGCAGCAAATTTTCAAAGGCAGGTACACAATTTAAAGATAAAAATAATGTCAATACATGTTTGGATCTATATCTATTATGATTATAATAATTATAAGATTATATGTTGTAAACTTTCTTTCTTTTTAGAAATTTCTTTCTTTATAAACTGTCTTGCTGTTATGCCCTCTGGGCCCAAATTGGAATAAACTTATCTATACCCAAAGTAAGTAATAAATGGGTTCGAACTGTGAAGATAAAATGTTTACATGTAGATATATTGGAAATTTTCAGATATAAGAAGGCAAATAAAACTGTTCAATGTAAAATATGCCAGTAGTTGGATAAAACATCCAAAGTCGGCACAGTCAAAGGTCACAACAACAATGGAGGAATTAACTGCATCCTCATTCCGAAGGGCAGCAGGCCATTTTCAGCAACCCCTGAAATTCTTAATTGAGGCTAAGTGCCCATTTTCAGCTCGAACAATGACAATTAAAGAGGCCTGTGCAAATGTTGGGATTTCCCTCTTGGTAAGTCAGCATTATAGATTGAACAATTATGTGTACCTAATACATGTACATTAGCTGTACATATATGTATTCATATATATTATTATGGATGCATCCAAGTTTATTATAACTTTAAAGTAACATTTTATGAATGAAATACAAATACTACTTAGGCTTCATTGTGATATTGAACTGCTAATGTTCTTTATAAACTTTACTTGCATCAAGTTTTGAATACTGCAGTACATCTATGTCAAAAGAAGTATGCATATTGCAGTATAATACTTTCACCACTAATCCGAGCACTTGTAAATCATGTATATTTTATCAATACATGTAATGACAATTGCCATTTTAGAATGTGATGCAAGAGATGGTTCGCTGCACATTAAAACAAAATATGAATATTGGCATCAGATTCAAGGACAACAACACCTGAAAGACACCCAATGCTGTGATTTGCTAGTGTGGATTCCTAGTGACACTCAAATACATTGACAAAGATGTATTATGGTCAACTTTTTAAGCGTGATAGAGTTTAATTATAATAATAAAGTATTTTTGCAGTCTGAATCACACACACATAACCACATGTACATATACTTTATTATGATATCAGTGGTGCATCTGTCAAAGTTATGTAATTACATGTATATTTATTGAATAAACATTATAGACAGAGTTTTTCTTATTTTAGATGAACCAAAATTTGTATAGACACAGTGTCCAGCTTTACAAAAATCATTGAATTACATGCATTTACTAAAAACAATGGATTTTACATCTTTTTTAATAATGCAGATTTGAAAACCTTCAGAAGGAGAGCAAAAGGCTTTATGTTTGATTGTACATGTATATTGTTTAACGTCCCTCTCGAGAATATTTCATTCTGATGGACACGTTCCAAAAGGCTTCATATGAATATAAAAGGCTTTATATTTATATAAATATGTAGAAAAGTTATATTGCATATATATATGGTATTCATTACTTTTAAATTTAAAAATTCAATGTGGCAGGTATGAGCATATATATACATGCAATTAATCTAATAAATTTGTAGGATTTATCTGCAATCTCCTTCAAAAGGGGAACCTACAAAACCACATGGGCCACACAAAGCTGAAATGTTTTGTCAGATCAATATCTATACTATGATAGAATATGGCTGAGGAATTTTTAAAAAAAATTATTCTCTCATTTTCCCATTCAACATGGATTCTGCATCTGGAAATTTTATAGCAAAGTTGTGATCCTCTTTTGAGAAGTGGGATTTATTTGTAAGAAAGAATGGGATATCAAGTGTCATGTCATTTGGAAGTTTGTCAAATATACAAAATCCTTTGTCTGCCAGGAATATATCACCAACTTGCAACTTCTCTCAAATGCCACAATGGTTCACAATTGCCAAATCAGATTTGTATATCCAGCATACAGATTGGAAATGAGCTGCATTAGGTGTAATACACATTAAAGTCTTTCCTTTGTGGCGACTCTTGTAATTACTGTAAGCGAAAGACTGACTATTCATATCAATTTGGTCATATTAGGTCACTTCTGTTGCATCCATTGCAATCTTCAATTCTTCTGGCTTTGATATTTCAGTTGAATGGACACTCCCAACAGTGTTCATGATCCCTTCAAACAAAATTTCATGAATATATAAAAAAAAAAAATATCCACAGAAAATGGTGTATACAGCAACATTTATACCCCCCAAAAATTACTAGGTAATTGAATATTGTGAAATCTGCGCTAACCTGTGAAATTGATAACTAGTCAGTGTATAGAAAGTGCATTGTTCATTTTTCCTTAAAGAACCGCTAAAACATACCTTTCCAGGGTCTTTCAATTATGATGTTCCCAATTGTCATGGATGGTTTCCTTTAATTAAGCAGGTATATTTCTCACTGCAAGTTTACAACATCCTAGTCTTCAAGGGAAGCTGTAAGAACAAAAACAATACCATTATAAAATTTGGTGTGCATATAAATTTAGATAACACTGAAATGAGAATGAAGAAAATACAGAAAACCACCTGACACTAAACTTAACAACCACTGTAACTTCCTGGTTTGATGTACTAATATCTGGTATTGACAATACTTGTATCGTACACTGTACCTTTTTAAATGTTGAGGGTTTGATGCTGTATCATTGTTGTCTGGTACAGATATAATATATTGGTAGCAGTATCAACTTCGGTTCCTATATGTACGTTTGAAGCAAATGCTTCTGCTTCAGCAGGTTTCGTAACTTTGTATCTATGAAAAAAAGTAATATACCATAAATTGCTGTTTTTATTGACTTAAAATGGCTCACTACACAACAAATTTAAGTTGTAGTTTCTGAAATAAGCACAGGGTATGAGTGTTACAATCATTCTTATCAAGGCCATGTGTCACTTTTATATAATTATACAATAAAGATATATGCCAGTTCTCTTGAAACACAATACAATATTTAAGCATGCAGGAGCCTATATAAAGGCAAGTAGTATCAAGGGTGTCCTGCCAGCCTTTTCCTAGCAAGGTTATTTTTTCTATATTGATACAATAAATTAGTGTCCCTTCCCCTTTTCAGGCAGAAGGGAATTGTGTAGTAAAAGATGTTAATAACTGTTGAAATCAATAACGAAGAAAAACTTTACCCCCCCCCCCCTTATGAAATTTTAGTACATGTAATTTCTTTTCCCATTATTTTATTTTTATCAGTTCGTCTGTCAAAATCTTTTATAGGCCTACTCCCCCTCTGAAATATCTAAACAACACGTCCAGTATATTCTGTCAGTTTATACACACGTTTGTTAATATGACATGATTATTCGTTGAATTATGATAATATTACGTACCTACATCTTTGTATCCACCGCTTCCTTACTGTAGCATCGACTAGGAACTTAAATAAACTACATGGCAGAGTTTTCCCAGTCTCATGTATGCACCCGATCGCTTAACAATACACCAAATTACATATTAGCACCGACTCTCTATTACGACTGTATATATTCCACACGTTGTTGTACCCGGAAGTAGTAAAACCGAAAGTGAAACCAAACGAGACTTACAGACCCTATAAATAGCGCATAAAGTGTTTTTGACATCGTGGTTTGTTTATTTCTTTAAAGTAAACTGTGGCTATACTCGTAATTATCAAGATAACATGTACGTTAATTACGTGAATATTCAACGAACAACTTATTGAAACAACAAAAATGGCCGCGTTCTGTATCGCACTGCACACCGGTAACTGCTGCTTTATTGCATTGTCAAATTAAAATGAACTTCGTATATTGCAGTTATCTCTGATTTTATGCAATTTCTATAGTTTATAGAATTAATAAATCGTTTACATTCGATATTGGTAGAGAAGGCTACTTCCTAATGTGCACTCGAGCTGTTTTCATGTTTGTTGAATATTGTTTAACGTCCTTCTCGAGAATATTTCACTCATATGGATTCATGTTTGTGAAAAATACGTGAATTTGTAGTCTTGTTGTTTGCGGGCGAAAAGAGAGAAAATATCGTGTTCGGTGTTGTTTTTCTGTTATCAACAGAAAGGATGTCTTAGGGTGGATATGAATATGAGTAATAAGCATAGTTTCAGTAAATTAATTATACAGTTTTACAATGCAATCCATAATGTATGTGATAAACATGTACTATGAAAATGTTGGGGGCCAGTAAATTTCACTGTGGGCCAGTAAATTAAGACATTTCACTGGTCCGACTGGCCAGCAAGTTTTAAAAGTTTTCGTGAAGACTATACAACACGGGACTAAATCAGGAACAAAACCCAAAAAGCGAAATATGTTGCGTTTCACGAAAAGGTGGATATTTAATCTAGACTAGCTAAATCGTGGCTTATATTTACGCCTGCCTATAGGTATACGTAAATTGTCTATATACAACATTCTATAGTTGCAAAGAAAATGGATGTTATTAAGGACAGGTTGTGTACAGAGATGTAGGTCAAACTGTGTATTGTCGTTAGAAGTCAAAGACCACATTGAGAGATCATTACCGTTTTCTTCTGTATGTTCAGAATGGTTAATCACTGAAGTTAATTGATGTCACAACCTACTCTCTGGGCCCATCCAGTTCACTGACAGGTACATGTACATGTTTAGTAATCGTTTGTGTTTTACTAGGGCTATCAAGTGAAGTGACAGAGTCACTATACATAGCATTTGTTGTTGTTATCATCACTTCTTGTAGAATAATACATGTATGTGTTGAGACGAGCGAAGACACTTAACATCTTGCAATGTTAACACGACTTATTTCATCTGCCTATTCATTTAGCGACATAGTTCAATTCTTTGATGTAAATTACATAATATAATAAATGTATTAAATTCCCGTGGGGATCTGGGTTAGTATTGGTCCTTAGTACCCCCTTGTCTGTCGTAAGAGGCGACTAAATGGGACGGTCCTTCGGATAAAACCGCAAAAACCGAGGTCCCCGTGTCACAGCAGGTTTGGCATGATAAAGACCCCTCCCTGCTCAATGGCCATCAGCGCTGAGCATAGGCCTACAATTTCCAGCCCTTCACTGGCAGTGGTGACGTCTCCATGTGAGTGAAATAGTTAAACAATATTCAATCAAGTCTCATTAAATGACTGTCATAAAACAATTGGGAAACAAACCACGATATGAAAAAAACCAATTACATAAAAAATTAAAAAAGACCAACTCACCTTGTCAAAAAAGGTCACCCTCTCTCGTTGTACTTGCCTTGCTCTGTATGAGTTTGAATGCAAATACATCGTACACATACAACATATTTGTATACACATGAACTCTCGTTTAATCACAGTTATAGTTATTTAAGGTACATGATTGTATTTTTCATACATATATATCCTCTTCCCCTATTATATCTTCCTGCTGTGTTAGACCTACCTCGACCCAGCTGTAACATTCAAAGAAAATTTTAAACAAATAAAATATCACGATTTTCGGCTACTAATAATGCAAGATTTCAGTGTCGTCATCGGTCCACTTGGGTTTTCTTGTAGACATTTTCACAAATGTGAATCCAATTTATCTTGTAGACGATTAATAAATAAATAATGGAAATGTACATGCATTCCTGCATGGACTGCGTAAATTATCAACTCCATGCAATATAGAAGCATATTAATTTTTTTTAACAGAATGTAATTTCGAAAATCATTTCTATAACGCATTGGTGGTTATTTTTCAAATACTTTTTATCAACATATTGATTATATGATCTACGATTTGGTAATTTTCTACCTGTTGCTACAACTAAAAGTGCGCTATCTAAAATTGAAAAGCATCGAAAATCAGCTTCAATGTACGCATGCTACATGAAAAGGTGAAGATAACGAACAGAGATTATTGATCAATCTCATATCTCCTATAAGGAATACAAAAATAGCTATTTTGGAAAACACGATCACCAAATATTTCAAAGGTTGGATCAGGTGCCTGTCGACCGGTTACACCCGCCGTGAGCCCAGGTAAACAGAGTTATTCGTAGTTAGAATCAGTGCGTCAAGAACGGTCTAACGATCGGTATGAAACACTTCAGACAGCATTTGACCCAACAAGAGGTACTGTGAGCAATGCTCACTAAGAATACCCCCCGCTTACCCCAATCTTCCAAAGGGTGTTGTTAATAGGTATAAATTACCTCTTTCCTGAGTGTAAAAATATGGTATGCCTTTGTAGAAGAAAATGGAAGATATAGTCCAAACACAAATCCATGGCTTAAACCTATAATTTTGACCTTGAGATTAAAGGTCAAGGTCATGAATGTACATGACACATTATCATGGTGATACACCCATGTCTTTTGGTATGACTGTCAAAACCCTATCATCAATTTTGACCTTCAGGTCAAAGTTCAAGGTCATGAAGGTACCCGACACATCATCTTATGGTGATACACTCATGTGTCAAATATGGTATGCCTATGACAAAGAAGTTATGGCCCGGATACGAATCCATTGTAAAAAAAAAACCCTTTTAATTTTGACCTTGAGGTCAAGGTCATATAGAGGTCATGAAGGTACTCGACACATCGTCTCATGGTGATCCACCTGTGTGCCAAATATGGTATGCTTAAGTCAAAAAACAAAGAAGTTATGGCCCGGACACGAATCTGCACAGACAGAGTGATTCCTATATACCCCTTTGAACTTCGTTCGGGGGGTATAATGATATGTTGTATTGGCAAACTAGATCGTTATAACGACCATAGAAGTTGCAAAATACTGAATTTAAACGAGGCTGTTGAAACCCCTGCACCATCAACTTTTTGTAAGTAGCCTGCCTTGATTTAAAAAGTAATCATACGCAGAGTAAGCTCTTGTGTATGAAATCAGTTGAGAGATATAAACACCATATGCATGTGATATGGTATATTGCTACATATACATCAGTTTGAGTTATACATGTACGCGTATTTTAATTTACAATCGCGCATACTATACTAGTTTAGGTTTTGCAATGTGTATATTTCCCTTAGAAAAACAGAGAAAGAGGGAGTATTGATCCCCCCAGGTAATAATACTTTGTAAGCAATTAATATGCTTGGTAATTAGCGACGAGGTCTAAGTGTTTAACGACGCTTGTTACTATTAACCTTTTTTCCAAAAATTATGAAAACGAAGATTATATTTATGGTTATTAATTGAATTCAATTTACTGTATGGAATGAAATGTGTTTCCATGATTTGTCAATTAGGTCCAAAACAGTGAGGGAAATTCAAGGAAAGATAAAATATTTCATATTTTGAACATCGTAGAAAATGATTTACAAGTTAAGTCCCTTATTGTTTATGCATTTGGAATTGTACCTATTACAACCGATGTATAATTTTTTGGTTTAACAGCACACTGATTTGACTGCGGATAACTCCGTTTACCTGATCAGGATATAGGGCTCACGACGGGTGTGTCCGGTCAACAGGGGATGCTTACTCCTCCTGGGCACCTGATCCCACCTCTGGTGTGTCCAGGGGTCCGTGTTTGTCCAACTATCTATTTTGGATTGCTTGTAGGAGTTATGAGATTGATCACTGTTCGTTATCTTCACCTTGCATTGATAGAGGAACTGAAAATCATATCCAGTGGGAAGATGCCTTACATAGTTTGAAAATAGAGAAACTTTCCAAAATATGATAATTATATAAATCATGCACAGTGTATCGTATGTCCGTAGTTTCAAAGATTTAGAGACACTCATTTTGCGTTGTTTAGCGCGCTATCGGTTATAATGACTGATACGTTTAGAGGTAGGGTTATAATCAGTCTTACGTCGTTTTTTGAAACGCAATTTAGGCCCGTCGAAATCTCAGCGTAACTTCGTTACATGTACTTGGCCACGTGTATACCAAAATCTACACGTACGCCTTTTTAAGACACTGGCCTCTGGTGCGATATACGCGTCACCATTCTCCCATGCACAAAGCTGCCAATAAAATGTAATATGTACGTCTTCCTGCTAGGTCTTAAAAGCTATATGTATCGCGTCTACTAATATACACTATAGTCATATAAAAGATCGCCCACGATACCACTACAACGGGCCGTTTTGATCAGCTAACTTTAAACGACTGTACTATATATGTGTGTGTAACTGAATGATCTCAGTATCTCTGTCTTTCGCTCAAATAAGCAATAAAGTAAGTTATGAGTGACACCTGACATATTATATAGTTTTTCTCTTGGGAAAAAATATAGGTCCCAGTTCCTATATTCTCCGCATCAATATAAACTACTTTATTGAAAATAAGTAGTAATATTGTTGTGCGAGATTGTACACAAACAATATTTGAATGATATAAAAGTCATATGAAATCAATGAAGTGTTTCTCATGAATCGTGATTTTTAAGGGATTTTCTGTTAGTATCGACAGGAAACAAAGGCACCGTCTCATAATGTCGTCAACGTTTGGCGCCTTGGTCCAATGTATTAATAGTGCAAACCTGGCTAATATGATTAGAAGAGACACTGATTTAATGAATTCTAACAACTTTATATTCAGAAATAACACAATATACCAATTTATCCGTCTTTATGAGCTTCCTCCTTGTATATGACGGCGATTATTATTTATTTAGCGATATAATATTTTGGGATAAAACATTATCGTAACGTGTTAATCCCTTGTTGTAAATTCACAACACTCTTACCTTAATCCTTTATAGCTCATCTGAGCTGAAAGCTCAAGTGAGCTTTTCTGATCACCCGTTGTCCGTCTGTCTGTCTTTTCACATTTTCGACGTCTCCCTAACCACTGGGCCAATTTCAATCAAACTTAGCACAAAACATCCCATGGTGAAGGGCTTTCAGGTTTTTTCAAATGAAGGATCATGTCCCCTTCCAAGGGGAGATAATCACAAAAATAGGGTGGGGTCATTTAAAAATCTTCTCAACCCTTGATCAGAAAAGCTGAATTTTACATCAAAGCTTCCTGACATAGTGGAGATTCAAGTTTCTTAAAAATCATGACCCTCGGGGGTATGTTGGGGGCCACAATAGGGGATCAAAGTTTTACATGGGAATATATGAAGAAAATCTTCTCGACAACCACTGGGCCAGAAGAGTGGAGATTTAACTGAAAGTTCCCGATATAGAGTACCGGTACATTCAATTTGTTCAGATCATGGTCCCCGGGGGTAGGGTGGGTCCACAATAGGAGATCAAAGTTTTATATGCAGATATATAGGAAAATCTTCTCCAGAACCACTGGGCCAGTTTCAATTGAATTTGGAAGAAATCATTCTTGGGTAAAGATATTGAAGTTTGTTCAAGTGAAGTGCCATGTCCCCTTAAAAGGTGAAATAATTACAAAAATAGTGTGGGGTAATTTAAAAATCTTCTCAAGAACCACTAGGCCAGAAAAGCTGAAATTTACATGAAAGCTTCCTGACAAAGCGGAGATTCAAGTTTGTAAAACTCATGACCCCTGGTGTTAGGATGGGGCCACAATAGGGGATCAAACTTTTACATGCGAATGTATAGGGAACCAAACTTGGCACAAAGCATCCTTAGATGATATCTGTTAACATGAAAAGCCATACCCGTATACAAGGGCATATGATAATTAAGCTTGATAATTAATGATTTCTTAGTTGTTACTTTTGTATTTAAAAAAACCTGAACCAAGCTGCTTGTATGATGATAGTTTTGCTCAAGATTGTTTATTGCTACATGTAGGAATTCCTGCTCGGGTGAGCGATGTGGTCCATGGACCTCTTGTTTATGTTCGTTTCGTAACAGTCGTGAGTTCGAGTCCCGCTCGTGCCATGGCTTCGTCAAACCTAGGACGTGATTGCTCCTGCGCCAAACGCTCGGCAATTAAAAGTGAGAATCACGGGTCTTTCAGATATGACCTTAACAAGAGGCCCATGGGTCAAATCGTTCACCTGATTCACCTAGGTCCATATTTAAAGATTTTCCCTACATATTCGCATGTAAAACTGTCATCCCTATTATGGCCCTAACTTACCTGGCGCTTTGTCAGGAAGCTTTAATGTAAATGTAAACTTCTCTGGCCCAATGGTTCTTGATAAGATATTTAAAGATTCTTCCAATATATGTATATGTAAAACTTTGATCCCATATTGTGGCTCAATCCTACCCCCGGGTGCCATGATTTTTACAAGCTTGAATCTGCACTATGTCAGTAAGCTTTCATGTACATGTAAATATAAACGTTTCTGGTCCAATGGTTCTGAGAAGATTTTTGGAAAAATTTCGTATATATTTAAATGTATAACCTTTGATCCCCAATAGTGGCCCCACCCTACCCCCGGGGGCCATGATTTTATAAACTTGAATCTGCACTATATCAGGAAGCTTTCATGTCAATATAAACTTTTCTGGCTCGGTGGTTCTTGAAAAGACCATCTTTTAAAAAAAATTCCCTTTATATTTGTATATAAAACTTTGATTTCCTATGGTGGCCCCATCCTACCGCCTGGGTCATGATCTGAGCAAACTTTGAATCTTCTTTATACAAGGTGGCCGAGAGGTTAGAGCGTTCGCCCCGCAAGCGGTAGGCCGGGGTTCGAATCCCGAATGCGACAGACCCAAGTCGTTAAAACGGGTAGTGATAGTTCCATCGCCAAACGCTCCACTTCTGCTTCATACTTAGATATTTTATTGAAAGTAGACATTAACGGCAAACTGACAACTCAACTGCATGAGAAACGGGATCATTTCAGCTTCTCCATCGTCAACTTCCCATATTTATGTAGCAATATTCCATTATCACATGCACATGGTGTTTATATCTCTCAACTGATTCGATACGCAAGAGCTTGTTCTGCGTATAGTCAATTTTTAAATCGAGGCAAGCTACTGACAAATAAGTTGATGGTACAAGGGTTGAAGTCAGCATTTCGCAAATTCTATGGTCGTTATAACGATCTAGTTCGTCAATACAATCTATCATTAGGTTAAATGCTGTCTGACGTGTTTCATACCGTTTGTTAGGCCGTTCTTGGCACACTGATTTTGACTACGGATAACTCCTTTTACCTGATCAGGATATAGGGCTCACGGACAGTCGACAGGGGATGCTTAGTCCTCGTAGGCACCTGATCCCACCCCTGGTGAGTCCAGGGGTCCGTATTTGTCCAACTATCTATTTTGTATTGCTTATAGGAGTTAAAAGATTGATCACCGTTCGTTATCTTCACCTTGCATTATAATATGTTTTGAAGTGTACGGTTTTCATCACCTTATTCCTGCTCTACATGACGATGCATTTAGTTTGTGCGGTTATAGAGAATGCTATTTTAGAAAACTGATCAAGTTTTGGCAGTTTTTGCTCAGGCCCAGGGGTTGCAGGAATTATGAAATTAAAAAGTTATGTACCCATTGTCCCAAAGATGCTTCATTCCAAATTTGTATTATAAAGAAGTTCAAAATGTTTATTTGCAATATGTCCATGGCAATAGGTCAACTGAGTGACTCAGTTGACCTAAAAATTACATGTGTATTTTAGATACACTCGTAACCTTTTCTCATTATTTCCTTAAACTTTGGAATATATCGGTGAAGGTATGCACGCGGAATGCCATAAAAGACTTAACAAATCCACGTGTCAAGGAAATGCAGAAGAACGTCAGTTGAACGGCTCACGTTGTATTTTACATGTTACCGTATACTTGTTTGATAGGCGCAGACGCATCTCCGGTATCATAATGTTATACGAGGTGTACTCAATAAATATAATGCAGACACACCAAGCAAGCATAGTTTGCTACACGTAATATCATCTGCAGGTTTTGACTGGAAAATGTTTTAAAGTCACCTTTCAGTTTCCTATTGGTTTTTTTTTATTATTATTATTATACATCTGTGCCGAGAGGTTAGAGCGTTCATCCTGCATGCGGAGGGCCGGGGTTCGAATCCCGGCCGCGACAGACCCAAGTCGTTAAAACAGGTAATGAAAGTTCCATCGCCAAACGCTCGGCATCAGGTGTGAATGTCGCGTGTCCTCGGAGATGACCTTAAAAACGGATGCCCCGTGTCACAGTAGTGGAACGCTAGAGAACCCACACTGCTCAATGACCGTAAGCGCCGAGCATAGGCCTTAATTTGAACCCCTTCACCGGTCTTGGTGACGTCTCCATATGAGTGAAAAATTGTTGAGCGAGACGTTAAACAAGATACTATCAATCAATCAATATGATACACTAAAATTATGTTCTTGAGTAGCACACAGTAGATATATTAAAGGGAAAGTAACAATCTGTAAAAATCGAACGCTCTCCATAGCCTGTCAAGTTGCTATACCCTCACCTGACTGCATAATGCAGTGCATCTGTCATTGCGTAGTCGCCATCAGATTCCATCAGAACCTGAGGTATATTGAAAACAAAGTTTACTGAAATTTAAGCTCTGGAGCAGCTAGCTTAATAACCAATCAGTAAGCTTGATTATTAAATATGTGCATTAGATGGATTGACATTTTCCGCCACACTCAACAATTTTTCAGTTATCTGGTGGCACCCAGTTTTTGTTGGTGAAAGAGAGAGCCCAGATACAATGTACCTGGGAAGAGACCACCGACCTTCCGAAAGTCAACTGGGAAACTTTCTCACTTACCGGCGCGGCCACGGAGGCCCTTGCATTTTTAATTTAGCTTAAATGAATATATTTCCAAATGTGATATCAATTAGAAAAAAGTATATATCACCACATATAATGTTGGGAAATAACTATGTTTTACGGTATTTATAGTTAATTTGTGATTTATTACTTTTAAAACAAATTATCAGTTCAAACTCCTTTTTCGTTGTGTTTTCTATTTGCGATTTCTTTTTACATTAGGTTTTAAATATAAAATTCTCTAACCGAAATCAGAAATAATTCAAGGGACCAGTATTGGTTGTTAGATAGAAAGTTTTAGGCTTTGGGAAGGGTTAATGGATACGAAGTAATATTTTTAAATAGTTTAAGAGTTATATCTAAGTTCATGTAAAATGTCACCCATGAATTGCGCTTGTAGCCCTCTATCTCAATAATCTAAACATAGAAATCCATGATTTCTTTATGAATTTTAGGATATAACAATGACGGAATGACCACAGGGGCTCGGTTGTCAGATATTGAAGATTTGTATTATTTGTTCCCGAATAATAAATTGAAGTTTTGCATGATTTGTGTCCGAATAATAGATTATATAAATAAAATCCACCACCAAAATCCGCTGTTTTCGAGGTTTTAAAAAAGGTGTATCATGTGTACATTAAAAAAAGTAAAGGGACGACACTCGCCATCTTGGATTTCTGGGGGGCCCTCGATTCACGGCTTGTTTTTAACAATTTCTACACTCTGCCTACCGGTTTCTGGCGAGATCTATGTTGGAAAAAGATCCAACGACTTCTCCCTATCGTCTGCTTATATCTACATGCCGTATTAAAGATCCAGTGACCCGAAACATCCTCGATACCTGCCCCTACTTATCGAAAGCAACGGAAGTTTGCATCGAGTGACACGACGCCTACCGGAGCTCTCCATATAATCACTGGGGTGTTCCGAATGTATACGATAAATCTAGAGAAGTTTAAGTTGAAATAAGCATAAGGGAGGGGGGGGGGGGAGCGAGATTACTCTTAATCAATTTCCCTTAATGATAGGGAAAAAGTGGATTTACATATAATTGGTCAAGATAAGTTGAAATGGGGGAAGGGGGAGGTTTGCATGACACACACCCCCCCCACGCCTTCTATGGGCCTGCAACTTGTGTTTGTGTAATCGAACGAACACTGTCTGATGAGTTAACGACAATACACTTACAATACTTGTATGGTATATCGGCCTTCAATTTGATATTTATATAGCAATGTGTGGATAAACAGGTGTTCTTTTTTATCATGTGCCCCTGTGGTACTTTGTGCGTAAGTTAATCTAATGAGAATCATTCAGTTATTGGTATATAAAATCTCTCCCATGAATTACATAGTTTACTATTTACAGCTTACTATGCTACGACATTGTCTGAATTCTTTGTTCTTCCGTGGAAAACATTCGTTTACTCAATTATAATATTCAATTTAAATTCAGTGCTTATTTCAACTTTAACTTCTCTAGATTTATCGTATACATTCGGAACACCCCAGTGATTATATGGAGAGCTCCAGTAGGCGTCGTGTCACTCGATGCAAACTTCCGTTGCTTTCGATAAGTAGGGGCAGGTATCGAGGATGTTTCGGGTCACTGGATCTTTAATACGGCATGTAGATATAAGCAGACGATAGGGAGAAGTCGTTGGATCTTTTTCCAACATAGATCTCGCCAGAAACCGGTAGGCAGAGTGTAGAAATTGTTAAAAACAAGCCGTGAATCGAGGGCCCCCCAGAAATCCAAGATGGCGAGTGTCGTCCCTTTACTTTTTTTAATGTACACATGATACACCTTTTTTAAAACCTCGAAAACAGCGGATTTTGGTGGTGGATTTTATTTATATAATCTATTATTCGGACACAAATCATGCAAAACTTCAATTTATTATTCGGGAACAAATAATACAAATCTTCAATATCTGACAACCGAGCCCCTGTGGGAATGACAGGTACTTCACGCAGACGAGATTTTCAAATTCATTGCACTAACCAACATATACTGAGACGAAATTATACAATTATTGACTTTTGATGAGTCTACTCATGACTACACGGACCTGGTCAAGAATTGATTGACCAATACCTGACCTAATCCGTATAGTCAAGAGTGGACCGAATAAAATATTACAGTTTCTATGTGTTTACTGATGAAATGTATATTGTTATGATGAGTTTCAATGCACATGTTTTTTATTTGTTTAAGTACTGCACCAGTTGTAAAATTCATTTGATAAAGCAATCATTATCCTAAAATTTTACGTTGTTATAGTTGATAATGATTTGACCATTATTATTGATGTTTGGTAAAGGCATTAACGGCATCAAAATTGACTTATCTATACATGTACATGCTGTAAATGCGCAAGTCGATTGGTAGATAACAACGCCAGCGAAGCCATGGTTTGTGAAGAGGAACTCCTAACGTTAATTTTGAGGTGAACTGATTCGGAGGAACTCACCCGGAACAAGCAAAGGGCATATCAAAATTCATATATAAGATTGCAATGCAATGCCAAAGTGAACAGAATTATCATTTGTTTTAACCTGGATTTATAGATGTGGCAAGATTACTGATGATATATACCTTTTTACAAGAAAATAAATAAAACATTTAGTCTGTTCGTACATTTAGAAGGGAAATACAATGCCAATTTTCTACTTTCACTAAAGCCAGGTTTATAATGTGCCATTTTTGGTACGGACTCCCGTAAAGAAGTCGGGCTAAATCCGTATGATGGCTGTGCGGGCCGTGCACTCATACTATACAATAGTTCCCACGCGATCTCCGCAAGTTTCTCTAGCAAGTCGCACGAAGCCCTCGTTATTCCCATGCAAGAGCCATTCAAATGTCACATGATACTACAATCTCCATACGATTCATTTTTGTCCAAATGTTCTAAAAATATCGTGCGTTTGCTGTTCGATCAGCGCGCGTCTTCCGCGAAATGGCCGTGCGGAGATCGCGCAATACATCGTACGACAGGAACAAAGGGTACGGACTTACAAGAACTATTTCAATCTAAACAAAGTCGTAGAGGCCACGGAGTCCGTGATTGTTTACGAAACTCTCACAGACAGACATCGCATGGAAGCTGCACGGCAAGGTAGATGGACTCTGTGGGGCCATCGCAGGCCAATTGTAAACTAGGCTATGATAAGAGCCGAAAAAGTCATGATATAATGAAACTCAGCCCAATATCATTTTAAGTACAAGTTTTCCATCTGCCTGTCTTAATAGATAAATTGTGATTACTTAAGCTTGTACTGAATCTTGTAAGAATAATATTCCTTGGTACAATGGCTTCTGAACAACTTTTAAACGTAACAATGTAAAACTTGTACGGTACCAATTTTGATGCACCAGATGCGCATTTCGACAAATAATGTCTCATCAGTGATGCTCAACCGAAATGTTTGAAATCCGAAATAACTATGAAGTTTTAGAGCTTAATATAGCCAAAACCAGCGTGCCAAAAAATACTATTAGTTAACAAATTATAAAATACACCTTTACCTGATGTATTATAATCAGAGGTCCATTTCTGATAAAATTGATCATTCAAAGTAATTGGTTTGATAACACTAATCAGCCATTTTTCAGTTTCTGATTAAGGTATAGGGCTCACAGCGGTGTGATAGATCGACAGGGGATGCTTGCTCCTCCTAGGCACCTGATCCAACCTCTGGTGTGTCCAGGGGTCCATTTTTGCCCAACTCCTAATTTTGTATTCCTTGCAGGAGTTGTGATATTGATCAATGTTCTTTATCTTCACCTTTTCATATGTTTATACCATATTCCTGTAAAATGTTCTCTATGAAAGGCGAAGATAACGAACAGTGATCAATCTCATAACTCCTATAAGCCATACATATATATGTCTAATCCACTGGGTACAAAATACTTGACACCATTGTGTCTTTCCTAGTCAAATATTTTACCTACTGATAGAATTTATCATTCTCATACACAAAGGACATCTGACAAATACACCATAAATCATAATTCGATAAATGTCTTTAGATTCGATAAAGGTTTACATAATGCTTTGATTGTCAAAACAGCTTTCACAGCCATAACGAAGTATTGAAACAACATTTTTATCAAACATATCAATTTGACAATCGATAGACAAATTCAATTATCTTGTTTTGTGTTAATAATGGCACACCTTCATGTAATTCTGGTTGCTCTTTGGCAAATATATTTCTGATGCTATAAAAAGAACCCGTTTTTTGAGAAATATTCCAAAGTACATGTAAGCATGTCGAAGGATAAAAACTTTGAATTACGTTTACATAAGATATAATTGTTTCCTGAATTTAACCGTTCAACCTTTTTATGTTTAGCCAACTTACACGGTCTGGTTCTTATATTTTAAACATAGGTAAGGGTAATATGCAATATGTTCATAATCTTAATTCCATGTGAGCAGTTTTTCACTTGAAACCCTACTCAAATTTCCTCTCCGGGAAAAATACCATCTTGAAAACGATGAAAATCCAATCATGTCCACACACAATGCTCCTTAGTTTTTGGAATTTGGGCATTGTCCTAAGTTAGATTAAGTGGCATTATGCAGTATAATAACAATTAATCAAAGCCTGTGCACTCTTTTTTTTTTTTTTTTTTTTTTTTTATTAATCAGTAACAATGACGTTTGGGTCTGTGGACGCGCTGATATGCTTTGTTTCTGATTTAATGCTAACTTGTTTATTCATCATTTCCCCTGTTCCAGAAATTACTTCTAAGTGACAAACAATATGATTGAACAAATCGTAAATGTCTTGAGAGATGAGTATTTACGACTGTCTATTACATATTTAAGCTGGGATTTTTTGAAACTTTCCGACACTTGCTTTGGAGCTTTCGTATTGTGAAAGGCCAACAACTATATCCCCCGTCATGAACAAATTAATTATTCTAGTAGGACTGGTTGTACTAATTCAGATATGCACAGCTGGTAAGTTACGAATTATATATTTTTGGGGGGTATATTTTGGTGAGAAAAGAAGAAATTCTGTATTGCTTTTGAAACAATATTTTATGGAAGTATTAATTAAATTTTGGCGGTGACGATCATTAACTACAGGCAGTTTGGTGGCGCAAATGTACATTTCGAGTCTTAAATAAAATATCAGACCTTTCGGTAACAAAGAACTTTTGAAAGATTAGTTTTTTTCCCATTTGGTTGTAATTTATATTTGGTTATACTTTACAACAAAGCATTATTAGCCGTATAATAGAAGTTGATAATGAGTACAATACTACTAAATAAACTTCAGAAATTTTAATCATCGGTTGTACAGCTTTTTTTATACTCAGTTTATAGAAGTAAATGTATTTGTAAGTCTATTTAAAGACTTTAAGATATGTACAGTTTTCATAAATCGGTACAGACTACAGATTTATTTCAATATATGCAATATTCCATTATGACGTTCTACAACTAAACCAGAAATTTAATTAAACAGAGCATTCTGGTATTTGAAAAAACATTCTTCAGCTTTGAATTTCACGTGTTGATTATTGTATAAACTGTGTGCATTAATCTGTTTTGTTATAATGCAAACAAAAACATCGTCACTATTGGAACTAACGCCCTATTTCAATTCATACGAGTGGCTGGGTTCAAGAAATAAATCTTGGTTGTATCAGGCAACAATTTGTTGATTTGAGGATATTTTTGTAATATAACAATTGGACTGTGCACAAAAAAGTCCCCCAGAGTGGTTATAGTGAAATCACAGAGACGGTCTTTTTCGCTTTGTTATGAGTGTAATTCATAATACATGTATCCAATTATTTTGTTTCCTTAATCTATAAGAGGCACTTAGTTGTTAGTGATAATTCATTATTAGCGTATTCGCTATAAACCGGTTCTTACTCGAATTCACGTTTGACCTCCTTATTCATTTACATATTTGAAAAAAAAAACAAAAAAACATTTGATTTACGTTTTATTTAAAAAGTAAAAAAATGAATATAAATTATTTCTATATAATGTTGTGGAAAAATGTTGTCGATTTACTCTGATAGTAAATTAATGATCTGTCCTTGTGACGTCATTGAAGCTGGAAATGGCTGATTATTATGTACATACTCAAAAGAATCGGTGCCAAATGGATTTTTCCATTTCCAAAAATGAACAACAAAAAATAACAACTGAACTTAAATCATTTAAATACTGCCTTTGAATCTTGCTTTCATCGTTGTTGTTTAATAGACAACTTCCAGATAAGAAATTAAATCAAATTAATGTTGCATTGTTGGAATATCCGCAGTCATGAATGGACTTGTTTGTGCAGTTTGTATTTCATGTTGATATAGAATGTAGTCATATACCATTCCATGGTTTGAGTGAAATAAACTGAACAGTTATCAGCATAAATATTTCCGCATTCTGAATATTGATTGTCAATGGATACTTTTTTATGGTGTTAATTAGACCAGACGTTGGTTGTTTCGCGGATGACCGATCCTTTGGCGGACAAGCTTGTCATAGTATTTGTCTGGACGCCCATAAAACGGTTGTAAATAAGAATATATCACCTCATTTGTCAATCAGATAAAATGCCAAGTTTTTTTTTCATACTCCACCAACCAAAGAGAGCTGCCGTTCCTTTTCCCACCGTTTGTTTTAAAGAGATAATAAACACAGAGAATATTAAAACATCAAAGTATTAAAAATAAAAACAACACAAAGAAAAAATAAACAAAACAAAAATCTTACAGGCGAATATAATAACCTCAATGAAATTCACACCAAGTGGAATCATTGATGAATTTCTGAAACTAATTATGATACCGTATTTTCAGTCAATATCAGTTGTGTAGACAATAATGTGGAAAATTGCATTGTAGTATTATCAGACGAATGTCTTCACACAAAAAAAACCCATTTTGATTTACATGTATCTAGTTAGAATTTACAGACCAAAGTCCCTTAAATAAGTATTCTTCTTTCAGAAAATCCACGCTATAAGCCTCGCTACCGACGGGAAGCAAGTCCTGACAGATACGCTGCGGAGAGCCCCTCCTCACGGTACAAGCGCAGTGTTATTCGCAGAGGACAGAGAGGAGCCGGGCGTCGTGGAGTGAGAGTGGACGACAATGGACGTATCATCCGACAAGGAAGACCAGCCCCTCCCCCTGCTCCAGCCCAATACCGTAAGTCATCTACATCTATTGTATGTCTGGTTTTCTTGTTTCGTCGTCTTTAGTTACGCGGTCTGTTTTCCTTTTCCCATTACGTGATGGTAAATCTAGTGCTTTACAACTGTAACATGCGTGCACAAATACATGAAAGGAACGAAAAGTTCTGTCAAATGTCACTCTGATCGTGACTAAGAGAACCAGAGTCAGAAGGATTATAAGACACAGAATGCGAGCACGGGTTCAAATATTCAAAACATCATATACATGTAATTAAATACCGGTATGTGTAAATAGAACAACTTTCATTTCAAAATAATTTCGGTTATTATCAGGAATGTGCGTGCTATTTTCAGAGCCCCAGGAGCAGGAAATAAACTACTACCAATACCAATATGAGCCGATGTATCCTGATCCCACCCCAGTCTATGGACCCGGACCTACTGACCTTGACTGTTCCTGTAAATTTAGTGACTGCGGATTTGATGAATTTGAAAATGGAGATTGTGCCGACGACACGAAAAGATGTTGCAAATATGACTAATTCATGTAAGTATCAAAAATAGCCTAAAAATTCGCAAATTAACTTAAACTATAGAAGATTAATTATGATTATACTAGAAGTCGTGTATTGCATACAAACGATACGTACATGTACAATGTATGTACTTTGAATCTAAAGATATCCATTTTGTTTTTCAGAATACTTGCCAGCTAAACATTTATGAACAATAATAAAGACAAATCAAAAGCCTCTATATAACTGTGTTTAATTGTTTCAAATGGTGATGGTAGCATAGCTGTTACGCCGCTTCGCAACCGGGAAGTCCAGGTCTCAATAGTTCAAATCCATTCGCGGATTTGGACTTTACTATTAGATGGTTTTGAGGACAGAACGGGGGGCATGGGAGGGGGGTAACCTTCTCTCATCAGGGGGTCCGGGGGGCCTCCCCGGCTAAATATTAAAATTGGTTGATTGAGGTTTTACGCCGTTTTGGCAACATTTCAGCCATTTTACGGCGGTTAACTAATTGAATTATGTTTAGTTGTGTGTTTGATTGATTGATTGAATATTGTTTTTAACGTCCCGCTCGAGAATATTTCACTCATATGGAGACGTCACCACTGCTGGTGAAGGACTGCAAATTTTAGGCCTATGCTCAGCGCTTATGGACATTGAGCAGGGAGGGATCTTTATCGTGCTACACCTGCTGTGACACGGGGCCTCGGTTTTTCAAGGCGGTTGTGATCCTGACACCCTTTAACGCCCCATCCGACGGACATAAAAGTTAAAAATACATTAACAGGTTAAGAAATCAATTCGTGTATATAAACAGTTGTATTAAAAAAGTTTTCAACTTTTTTGTAAAAGTCGCATTCTTGTAAGTATTGTATAATGTAATGATTGTCGATATTTGTAAAAAGTTCTTTCATTGATTGCACACATTAAAAAGTCTTATTTCGTATGGGCGTAGATTCAAAATGGTGCGTTTTAGACAAATTCTTGTTCCTACTTCCTTTCATTTATAGTCATGACATCCTTTGTAAAATTTAAACAAAATAAATAAACTTGACTTGTTAATCCTAAAATAAAAAAAAACAAACAAACCGAAGAGCAGTGTGTGTGTGTGTGTGTGTGTGTGTGTGTTTCTGCCCCCCCCCCCCCCTCCATAAATCCGCCACTGGGACCCCAGCGGCCCCATCAAACCCAAGAAGCTTAACATAAGTAGCGAGTTCTTTCGACCTGAACCCGACATTACAACTAGAAGGCAATGGCTTTCTGGATATACATTGTAACATCTCGTGTCACGATAGGGATAGGTGTCGGGAAGATAAAGAAAAGCTTTAAGCGCCATGCATAGGTCTCTATATGTGGCACCTCAGCTATTAAATATGACGTCTCAATATGTGGCATCTCACCTATTAAGTATGACGTTTCAATATGTGGCACCTCACTTATTAAGTATGACGTCTCTATATGTGGCACCTCACCTATTAAGTATATATTTCTATAAGTGGCACCTCACCTATTGAGTGAAAGGCGAAGATAACGAACAGTGATTCTCTATGACTAAACAATTCTCGTATAGGACGTAAATCAACATACAAAGTTTGTTTCTTTTATATATATATTTTTTACACAATACTACTATCGTTTTTATCCCAGATAGGTTTAAACCTATGATTTGTATCCATTCTCCAATCTGCATTGTGATGTAGCTTGGTTCAAAGAAAAATATCAAATCGGTTGTTGTACATCATGGTGACAATAGGTCGATGATTTAAATGGTATTTGTCATCTATAAATTGCAAGTGCGACGCTTTGCAGAAACTTAAAATTATTAAACATAGATTTCTTGGGAGTTCAAGTCTTGTGTTTATAAATCATAATATATAAACACCATGGGGATAATTCGTATCACCACAGCAAAGTGTTTAAGATTGAGTAAAAACAAGCATTCTGAGACTATTGCATAGCAGTACATAGTCCCCTAACGGTCGCAAAAATTATTGTACTGCAACAATATCCAACGTTCATTATGTACAATATGTAGGTTATGGTCAAGGGGAATATTGGGGAACCTGGATAGGAATGGTTGGAAAGCAACTATAATTCAAGTACGAAGTCTAGAACAGAAAAATTTCAAAATTCATCTGTAACTTGTTATGGCAAAGCAAGGTACCAAATATGAAAAGAATATCTGCAAGAACAGAGAAAAACTGCAGAAAACTAGCATGCCACATTGAGGGACAGATGGAGTGCAAACTTAAAGTCCCCTTTATCGGTAGGGGACTAATAACGAAATTCATGTTACTTAGTATCTTCAATAATTCACCAGGTGGAGTAATTTATTCCTGTTCACAAAAGAAACTATAATGCGTACACCCCTGTTGTAACTTACATTAACTTTCATTATTAGATCACTATAAACCTTTTGAACTTCTATAAATGGAAGACACGTATTTACACAACTTTAAATTAGTTAATACCCTTTTCACAAGTTTTATTTTTTCACTACGACAACTTTAAAACTCCACCAATTTTGTAGTTAGTTTGTTTTTAAATAAATACATCTTACAAATTCTAATGTATCCAAATACTTATGTAACAAAACGCAATAGGCAGTGGTACTTTCACCGACGCCCGTATCTTGAATATTAACAAGATTGCTACGCGTAGTCATATGTCCCCCGCCGCCGCAAAAAAAAGGTTAACTCTTGTAAATATTGTAAAATCTAAATTGTGGTGAAATATTATCAACTACATATTGTGACTAACAATCTTGCAAAATATGAACAAAACCCATACAGCAGTCTCTGAGGAATTACATCGACAAAGTGTCCCTATAGTGTAGCATGTATAAATTCAACAAAGTCTCATAACTCCTGTACAAATTGTCGAATCAAAATACTGACACAATATGATCAACTACATATGGTAACTAACAATCCTACAAAATATGAACAAAATCCATTGAGCGGTTTCGGAGGAGTTGAGTCCACGAAGTGTTCCAATAGTGTAGCATGTTCAAATTCAACAAAGTCACATAAATCCTGTAAAAATTGTCGAATCAAAATCAGAAAGGGAGAGGTCGTGACGGCATTTGAGGAGTAGGTCAATGGAAAGGACCCTGACTTTTTCAGTCCTGGGCTGATGGCACTCGAACACCTTTGGTCCAAGTGCATCACACTAGAGATAATTACATCGAAAAAGAAGAGGTGGATCTCAACCGGAAATAAGTTAGGCGGGATACTTATTGACTCGCCCTCGTACATTTTTCTACAATTCAGGTTCCTTTATTTACCTGTATACAGCTTTAAATCGTCCTCCGCGTCTTCGGAATATCAATTTTTAAAATTGTTGCCTTCTGACAGCCATCTTGAGCTACTGACCAACTCTTGTGAGTGGTCACCTGGTACAAGGAAAACATCCTGACCGACATTTCCAAGTGTTTACTTCACAACAAACCGCGCTTGTCACCGGTTTCGATCTCTGTTGTAGCAAATAAACGATGACAACATGTTATCTCTGTTGAATCTTATTTTTTTTCAGGTCTCAACCAATATGAAAAATTACACATAATTTCTCTCATTTTTTTCCCAATCTAACCTTCTTCAAAATTATGCATCCTTGTGATGCCATTATTGCAATATATATATAAAGCACTAAACCCAACGAGGTCAAATAAATAAGGATATAAAAAAAACTAACACTACAACTAAACTACAAAAGCTGATAACAAAGAAAACGTTTACATATTAAAATTGTCGAGTGCAATATGTGGCAATAGAAAAGTCGGTTCTAACCGGGCGTCAAGACTGAATATCTATCTATCTACATGTATATGTCAATAATAATAAGAACCAAGTTCCAACAACATCCAATACCTAGAAGTGCCGGATCCAAAACATGGATACAAGGTCAAATAGAAACAAGATGCCCACAGGCCTTGTCGGTCACATGAGTACTACTGAAAAGTATCATTACTCCCAAGGGCTATGAAATCTAGAAGAAGAAAAAATCCTATTCTGAATATCTAAGTAGAATCTAATGCTCAGCAACAATATATAAAACAAAATGTGTTCATAAAAACTTCAATGCCCTCAAAAGTACATACACTGATGAAAGCCTTTACATAATGTAATAGGTGTATTGGCATTAAAATATATGACTAACCCATCATAGAGTCAAAACCCAGGGTTGTGAAATTCACAATTTTCTGTACATCCTTTTCTGCTATTCATAAGTTTATACAATATCAACAAACTTAACATAAACACTTTATAATAAGTTTGTCCCCACCCTGGGTTCAGAACTACCCCGGAGATCATGACATTTACAATTGTGATAAAGGCCTCCCTGCTCTACATTATGCATTTAGTTTTTCGTAAACATGTTCGGTTCTAGAGAAGAAGATTTTTAGAAATTGGTCAATTTTCGGCAGTTTTTACCGCACCCCGAAGGCCCCGGGCAGTGGTGCAGGAATCCTGAAATTTAACTTTAACCTTGCTAATACCTTTTGAACAGTAAGTGATAGAGCTTTGATATTTAACATGAGTATTCCTTGTGACAAGACTTTTCCGTGGGTATCAATATTTTTGACCCTGTGACCTTGACCTACTTTTTGAAAACTTTAACCTTGCTAATAACTTTTGAACAGTAAGAGATAGAGCTTTGATATTTCACATGAGTATTCCTTGTTACAGGATCTTTCCGTTGGTATTGAACCTTTTGACCTTGACATTTGACCCACTTTAATTTTTTTTACATTGGTCATAACATCTAAATGGGGTAAATATTAGAGCTTTCATATTGTACATGAGCATTTCTTTTGACAAGATCTTTCTACTGGTACCAAGATATTTGCCCTTGTGACCTTGGCCATCTTCGGAATTGACCATTATCGGGGGCATGTGTGTTTCACAAACACATCTTGTTGACTCCACTTTTTGGCACAGTTTTTCCCTATAATAGCTCTAAAACTTCAGTTATTTCGGATTTCAAACATTTCGGTTGAGCATCACTGAAGAGACATTATTTGTCGAAATGCGCATCTGGTGCATCAAAATCGGTACCGTATAAGTTTTACATTTAGTTTTTCTTACACACGCCTCCGTGGCCGACTGGTTAGAGCATCGCGCTCAATATCACATGGCATCTCACCTCTGGTTGGCGCGGGTTCAAATCCCGCTCGCGCCGGGAAGTGAGAAAGTTTCCCAATCTACTTTCGGAAGGTCGGTGGTCTCTTGCCAGGTACATTGTATCTGGGTTCTCTCTTCCACCAATAAAAACTGGGCGCCACCAAATAATTGAACAAGAGGCCCACAGGCCTTATCAGTCACCTGAATACTATAGTGAAAAAGTATCACTATTTCCATGGGCTATGAAATCTAAAAACAAAGTCCTGTTCGGAATATCTAAGCTAAATTCTACTGTTCAGCAACAGTATAAACAAGATGTTTTCTGAAAACTTCATTGCCCTCAAAAGTGCATAGACTGATGAAAGGCTTTCAATAATAGGTGTATTAACATTAAAACATCAAAAGATGTGGCTAATTTGGACTCATCCCAAAGTCATAACCCTGGGTTATGAAATTCAGCATTTTTTGTACATCCTTTTCTGTTATTCCTAAATATGTACATGTATTTAGATTGTATACAGTATCAGCAAACTTACACATACATACTATATACTAAGTTTGGCCCCACCCTGGGGTCAGAACTCTTACTCTGGAGAACATCAAATTTACAATTTTGGTAGAAGACTACCTGCTCTATCCATTTAGCACAATATACCAAGTTTGGTCCCGCCCTGGGGTCAGAACCCCTACCCCAGGGATCATGAAATTTACAATTTATGTCCCCCTTGTTCCAAAGATGCTTCATACCAAATATGAAAAGAATTGGAATGATCGTTATCAAGAAGAAGTTTTAAGCAAGCTGGTTTGCTAAGAGAGGTCTCTCATGGCATGTTAGTGTGATCACCTTTAACGACAGAGAGGATGCTAGAAGTCTAACATTTGTCCACGTCTTTGATATTGCAACCCAGGCTGCAGTCACATCTAATGCCATGTTAAAAGATTTGTTTCGACATGTTCATTTGATGAATAGAGACATAAACACACTGTATATCAGATCAGATAATGCAGGTTGCTACCATTCTTCTTACAGTATACTGTCTATTCCTGAACTGAATGATAATGATTATAATATTTCTATTAGAAGAATGGATTTTTCTGATCCTCAAGGTGGCAAGTCCATATGTGACCGTAAAGCAGCACATATTAAATTGTGTATAAAACGATATGTAAATGAAGGCCACAATGTGCAGACAGCAGCTGAATTCAAAGCAGCCATAGAAAGTACTATGACCAAATTAAAAGTAGTTGTTGCATTACCACCAAGTTCTGTTAAATTGTCTAACCTTCTGAAAGGTGGAAAGATTGAAAATATCAGCCTCCTGCACAATTTTATTTTTTGACAGCAAGACAATTACTGTTTCGAAGCAATTTGAAATCGGGACAGGAAAAGAGTTTACAGCTACAAATATCCAGTCTGCTGGTAATTCATCTGCTTGTTTAATAGTCAGAGAAGAAAGCAGCATTACATGGTTAACTCAAAACAGACCTAGGGTAACTGAAATGGAAAGTGACATCATTATTGAACATGCTGAAAATAATGAGTCAGTAGAGCAAGGTGATACTGTATTCACATGTCCAGAAGATGGCTGTATAGCAACATTTATGAAATATGGTCAGTTGTGCCTCCATTTAGACAGAGGAAATCACGTATTTCCATCTGATACATCAAATCTAAGAGAGCGAACAAAAAAAAGTTATTCAAGTCTTGTTGAAACTAAACTTTCTTCACAGAAGACTTTACTAGATATAGGTATGTCCACCAGGTCAGGCGTTTCATCATTAAATCAGGGATGGGCACCGAAGTGCAAACGGGAAGTGAAAAACTTTTCAAAGGAGCAAATTTCATTCATGAAAAATTTGACCATGGGGAGTTGACTGGATTTAAGTGTGACCTTGAAGAAGTTGCAAAAGAAATGAGACAAGTAAAGAGTTGTGATAGTACAAGACAGTTTAAATCTCAGGATTTTCCTACCCCATTTCAAATTGGAAGCTTCTTTAGTCGATTATCATTTAAAAAAAACCCCGGAAAGAATCAAACACTAAATTTGATGAAAATGATTTGACAGCAGAGGAATGTATGAATGATGTATCACAACTAACACTGTTTGCTAGTTCTGTGTTGTAATTTTATACCTTATCCAACTTATTTTAGCTCACCTGAGTAGTTAAGGATCAAATTTAGGATTTGTTCACCTGTTTTGACTGAAGTATGAATCAAGGATGGTACCATTTAATTAAGGACACTGTACATGTAGTTCTTACTTTAGTGTAGGTCAAGACATGTAGATGTATGTACCATGGAGTAACTATATGCTATATGCATCAATGAATTTCAATATTAATTTATTCATAATTAGTATCTGTGTTTCATTAATATAAAGTTGATATAAAGGGGCTATTTCATTAACAAATCTATACATTGATCAAATTTGTAAATGGTTTTTTTTTTATATTCAGCGAGTGTGTTAATGTAATCTTTAATAATATGTGTGTGGGTTATTTATATATATATATATATATATATATATATAGTAAATATGTGATTTTTATCAAATACACAGGTTGGTTAGTAGATAAAGATATGCACATGTTTAAATTAAATCCAACTGCAGTTCAGGTCACTGGTTAATGTATATGACCTTGAGATTATAGGGCAAGGTCATTTACAAGTTTCAATAGAATTTAGCATGTCGTTAGAGTGTAATCGATGAACTCAGATGGCAAATATTCTTTACCTAAATTAGATCATTAATTAGATAGATTTTTGAAAATGTAGCTGAACATTAAAAAATGGTGTTTTTGATCAGGTCAGGAACAAAAAAAAAAAGTTGTTGAACTGATTTTATATTTTTAAATAGCAATTTGTTACCTCTTCCTATATGAAAGACCTTACCAGACTGTGTTGCGTTTCTGAAAAAAGTTAGCTCAAAAATCTATTGTTTTATTGAATTTTTCACTGTATACAATGCAAGGTATGTTGGTTGTCATGGCAACCATTTTTGCTGAGATATTAAAATGTCTTTTTTCAACAGAATGTTATATTAAGCCTTGTGCATTTACCTTAAACTAAAAAAATATGCATCTTATACCTTCCTCTTTATATCTACCTAATGTTTTCCTCCCTAAACATCTCCATGAGTCTACTCTGCTGTGTTTTTTGCTAAGTTTTACTAAATAAGTACAAAGTCAGATTGTGTTGAAATTAGCATTTATTACAAATGCCAAACAAAATCACAATATTCAAAATATAAATGTCACACTTGTTGGAATTAAAGTAACATTTATCTTATCTAGACTAGCAAATCACACAATTATCGATATGAAAACATAAACAATATAATAATGGAATACAAATGGCAAAAAAGATGGGGCTATTCTGCATAAAACAGACCACACATCAATATGTATGAAAACAAAAGACTTGGAATAAAAAGTATATACATGTAATACTAAATTAACTGACTAGAAAATATTTGTACCAGACAAGTCAAAGCATAATGTTAACAAAAAGTTATTAACTAGCTAGAAGGTGGATGTTTGGGGAGGAGGTGGGTTAAAAGTTTCGGTCTATAAATTACTGACGTGCATATACAAAACAAACATGGCGAAAGTGAACAAAGAAAGTTGGGTTGAATTACACATAAAACCCAAAAGCTCAACACGTCAAATTCCGGAAAAATTGTTAATAGCATACCGGGTATTTTTCACTGTATACAATGCAAGGTATGTTGGTTGTCATGGCAACCATTTTTGCTGAGATATTAAAATGTCTTTTTTCAACAGAATGTTATATTAAGCCTTGTGCATTTACCTTAAACTAAAAAAATATGCATCTTATAATTTTAATTGTATTTATTTGGGACTCTAAAGAGGTATATTTCACTGTTTTTTCCGAGCCTTTGTGCTTGTTACCATGGTAACAATAAAGTGATCAATAACGTTGTATTATTTTAGTTTAAGTGAACACACATGTATTTTCAATGATTTTATCAATAACACGACATAAAATTTTAAAGATTTTTCAATAAAAAAAAATTTGCACTTCCCAAAAAATTCTGCATGATTACTGACAGCGTCTCTTAAAAAATGTCTTTTGTTCACATATTTAATAACTGACAATTTTGACCCCACCTTGATAACCAAACCCCTACCCCTGGGATCATCAAATTTACAATTTTGGTAAAGGACTACCTGCTCTTTCTAAATATCTATTTAGTGTCAATATAGTATCAACCACACAAAAGAATATGGTATTTAAGTGTTTTACACATTAACACTATATACCAAGTTTGGCCCCGCCCTGGGGTCAGAACCCCTACCCCGGGGATCATCAAATTTACCATTTTTGGTAGACGCCTTCCTGCTCTTCATCACCATGCATTTAGTTTTTCTTACACCTGTGTGGTTCTTGAGAAGAGTTTTGAAAATTGGGCAGTTTTTGCTCCACCCTTAAGGCCCCAGGGGTGCAGGAATCCTGAAATTTACAGTTTATGTTCCCCTTGTTCCAAATATGTTTCATACTAAATTCGGAAAGAATTGGAATGATAGTTATCAAGAAGATAGATCGTTTGATGATTTTCGCCACACTCAACAGTTTTTCAGTTATCTGGTGGCGCCCAGTTTTTATTGGTGAAAGAGAGAACTCAGATACAATGTACCTGGGAAGAGACCACCGACCTTCCGAAAGTAAACTGGGAAACTTTCTCACTTACCGGCGCGAGCAGGATTTGAACCCGCGCCAACAGAGGTGAGAGGCCGTGTGATTTTGAGCGCGATGCTCTAACCACTCGGACACGGTTATCAAGAAGAAGTTAAAAATGTCTATTGTTCACACATTTAATAACTGACCATTTTGGCCCCACCTTGATATCAAAACCCCTACCCCTGGGATCATCAAATTTACAATTTTGGTAAATGACTACCTGCTCTTTCTAAATATGTATTTACTTTCAATTTAGTATCAATGACACTAAAGAAGATGTTATTCAAGTGTTTTACACATCAACACTATATACCAAGTTTGGCCCCGCCCTGGAGTCAAAACCCTTTACCCAGGGGATCATGACATTTACAATTTTGGTAGAGACCTTCCTGCTCTACATCACTATGCATTTAGTTTTTCTTACATGTGTGTGGTTCTTGAGAAGATTTTTGAAAATTGGGTCAATTTTGGACAGTTTTTGTCCCACCCCTACCGGTAAGTCCTCAGGGGTGCTGGAGTCCTGAAATTTACAATTTATGTCCCCCTTGTCCCAATGATGCTTCATACCAAATTTGAAAAGAATTGGACTGATAGTTAAGAAGAAGTTAAAAATGTTCAATAGTTAACGCACGACGGACGACAACCAATTGCAATAGGTCACATGAGTTTACTCATTTCATGACGTGATACGCATGCAGTTCAAAATCGCAGATGCTGAGAGTTCTAACATGACGTGCATGAAATGCAATCAACCAATTGTAACAAGGGGAAAAGGTTTTAAAAGAAAGTTGTATCAAAGTTACTAATGCTTTGATTGAACTTAATGACATTTTGGACAAGAAAATTCCTCTTCCATTAACTCATGATCAAGTAAAAGAGATTGTGCTTCTCTGATTGTGAGGATTTATAAACATGAGATTGCCAAATGTTCTAGCAACATTGCTACAGCTATTAAACCATTACCAGTAAGAAAATTTAGCTTCACATCACTAAAAGTTGTGAAGAGGAAATGTTTGACCTCGACTCCATTGAAGTCTTCAAAGTACTTCAATTTAAAAAAGGAGGGTTTTAAACAGCAGGTGTATAAGTACATCACGGACTCTCACCATGATTATGCATACCGACTACTTTAAAGGGACTGGTTCACGATTTTTTAACAAAATATTTTTTATGTGAAACATTAAAACTATAGCTCATTTGATGTTGACAGCCAACATTTTGACCTTCTGAATGCAAGAATAAAAGCAATATTTAGCCCTTAAATCTGTGTTATGTAAACAAAGACTCGATTCTTTTTATGTATATACGAACAAACCAGTGAAATATTAATGTTGTAATATAAAGCATCTTAAATTTGGATAGTCACAAATTTTAACATTTAGATGACACATTTTACCCGAAGAATGCTTGAAATGTGAAAGATATAATAAACTTTGATCAATAACCATTTCTATAGAACATTTCGTAAACAACAACATGCCGCAAACTTTGTTTACAAAACAAAAAATGAACTCTCTAAAATGAGCTTCTGAGATAATGTAAAACCTTCATTTTTATGTGAAATCTTTTAAAAACATTAGACAGTAGATTCTGATCATCAAAAGTGAAAAACAAAATTTTGGGGGAAATCGTGAATGCAAGGTGAAGATAACGAACAGTGATCAATCTCATAACTCCTACAAGCAATACAAAATAGATAGTTGGGCAAACACGGACCCCTGGACACACCAGAGGTGGGATCAGGTGCCTAGGAGGAGTAAGCATCCCCTGTTGACCGGTCACACCCGCCGTGAGCCCCATATCCTGATCAGGTAAACGGAGTTATCCGCAGTCAAATCAGTGTGCCAAGAACGGCTTAACAATCGGTATGAAACGTCAGACAGCATTTGACCCAATGCGAGGTTGTATTGACGAACTAGATCGTTATAACGACCATAGAATTTGCGAAATGCTGCCTTCAATCGAGACTGTTGAAATCCCTGTACCATCAACTTGTTTGTCAGTAGCTTACCTCAATTTAAAAACTGACTATACCCAGAACAAGCTCTTGCATATCGAATCAGTTGAGATATATAAACACCATATGCAGGTGAATCTGGCCCTTTAAGAAAAAGTAAACCCGCTAGGGATGCAAAGGCGAGAGTTATGAAACTTGCTATAAAGAAGAAAGTGAAAATTGCCAATATGCCATCACTCAAGAGGTCAACAAATTTGAAGTCATTCGAAAAGTTTAGCTGGGATACTGCAATGTATGCATCATCTTATGAGATGTGCATTGACAGGGGTTTTGCAAGGTGCACTGTCATGTCACCGAATTAAAAATGCTGACATGTAAGTTGTAAAATCGCATGCACATTATCAAATCCAGTAAGCAAGAGTGATTGCTTTTGCTAGTTCATGGTACTAGCACCGCATTATATTTGGCACATGTATACTATTTAGTGAAAATTCGATTTTTCCTTGCTTACTTTGGATTCAATTTAAAGGTGTTTTTTTTTAATATATCAGTTAACCTATATCAATAGCTAGACGTTTGCAAAGGAAATAGTCCAGGAGAAGGTCTGTAGCACTGACAATACATCACGAATACTTGAACCTAGGTTCTATAATAAACATTACAAGAATGACATGGGAAAACTATGTACAGTTCGAGTTGCAGTCAAAAGGTAAAAATTAAAATATTGAAGCCTTCATTTTCTTTTTATATATAATAGGCAAGCTTTACAATTTAAATAATATTCTCACGAATCTGAGGCAATATCAAAGTTGTCACATTGTGTTGCAGCATTTTCAATGGTTCCAGAAGTTACGTTGGAGCAAAGGAATGAAATGCACACGAACAGCGGCAGATAAGATATGCAGTGAATTTAATCAGAAAATTGTGTCATGGAAGAATGAAATCCAGGTGAATGACTAATTAAAGTACATGCATTGTAAATCTGCCATGCACCTATATCTCAATACAATTTTGTTCTGAGATACCGACAGTAGGAACTCCCTGTACTACCCACGATAGACATACATCAAAACATCTGTGTGCCAAGAACGGCCTAACAATCGGTATGAAACACGTCAGACAGCATTAGACCCAATGATATTTTTTTTGTGGCAAATTAGATCGGTCTAACGACCATGGAATTTGCGAAATGCTTACTTTAAACGAGACTGTTGGAACCCCTGCACCATCGACTTGTTTGTCAGTAGGCTGCTTCGATTTAAAAACTGACCATAAGCAGAACAAGCTCCTGCGTATCGAATCAGTTGAGAGATATAAACAACATATGCATATTGCTACATAAATATGGGAAGTTGACGACGGAGAAGCTGAAATCATCCCGTTTGTCATAAAGTTAATGATGATGTAGACTTCAGTAGTGAAGATGAAAGTGATAATTTAATGTACCACTACCATTTGATTACTCTGTCATAGATGAAGCTGATGAACAAAGTACACACACATATATAATTTAAATCCAATTGTGTGCAACTTTATCAAATTTTAATTACTTTCATGGGTCAAATATTTTACACATGTAGGTTAGTAACTGTACATATTTTACTTCCATTTTCCTTTTACCTGAAAAAAGAAATAATTGCTTGCCTTGATTGATAAAGTTTTCGTGTTTTAGAACCAGGATATTCCGTTTGCTGAGACAATATTCAGAAGCTGAATATGACTCGTCACCACCTCCGGCAGGAAAATAAGATGATGTTGTGGGCCTTGTGCTTCGCTGCAAAAATCCGTATATCCTTTCGTGACTTAGATACAGTAGATAATACATTCTCTGTTAATTCATTCTCTGTAACAGATATAGGACTGCAGGTGAGAAGTTTTTCCTAAGTTATTTATTTTATCCATTAGAAACTTGAAATGAATTTCAATATAAACTAAATTTTGTTGATGCACACAAGTTCAATGCAATTTATAAATCAAATGCAAATCATTTCAGAATTACCTACCCTCTGATACAGACCAGATAATACTGAGGAGTAGAATGGAGCATCTTGTAAAGAAAATAGTCTAGGTTTACTTTCCCCTGTTCAGTGAAATGGATATTAAAGATACTCCCCATCAATACACACAACAGTCTCAAAAAAGTTTGAAATAGCAAGTACTGGTATATATATGAGTTGCGTCAAGCGAAAAGGAACCTTCGGGGCAATATTTTTAAAACTGGGTTTTTATTTTTTTCTGAAAACACACATCTTCCTGATTATTTTGATACCAAAGTTTACCTTGAACGTTACACCTAACCCATAGTAATACTGATTTGGAATGCATGCATTGATCCTGAGATAACGTCATAAATCATTTGATAACGTTATACATGTATAACGTCAATATCGTTGGAACGTCATTGTAAAGAAAACAAAGACTTAAATATTCAATGCAAATGAATTTTATCAAATGTAATCAAAGAATATACCAATGGTTGCCATTTTAATGACTACATAAACAATGCTAAGTTGATTTCTGAAATAGTGATCAATTATGGACAAGAAAAACGAATATAGCAAATTATCAACAACAAATTTCACCACCATCACTCTTCAACACACACACACACACACACACACACACACATATATATATATATATATATATATACTAGCGGAAAAAAGAAACTGCATTATTTAATTTATGAAAAAAAATAACAATGAACAAATTTTATTTTTTGTAATACTGTTAACAAATGTATTCGTTACAACATTTCATAATCCATTAATGTCAGCGTCGTATAACGTCAATTTCAGCACACTCGAAATTTTCAACACTACACACGACCGCTCCTCGCGATAAATTAAAGACTAGACTTTTTGACATCATAGACAGTTGCTTCTTCAACAAAAACGGAAATATTCATATCTAGTGATCAGTCATTCAAAAACTTACTTTGTTAAACACCACTCTGATTCCACGCACAAGTACTCCGAAGTTGAAATAAAAAATATGCTAGAGTTCCTCATTGACAATATCTTCGTGGTCTTTGGTGATCAAGTCTTCCAACAGTCTGTTGAAATTCCCATGGGCACGAATTGTGCTCCTTTGTTAGCTGACCTGGTTCTATATTCATATGAAGCAGAATTTATTCAAAACCCTCTACGCGAGAAGAAAAACTCTCGCTGTGGCCTTCAATTCGACATTTAGATATATCGATGACGTTTTGTCTATTAACAATAATAGCTTTCATTCATATGTCGATTTGATATATCCCTGTGAGCTCGAAATAAAGGACACCACAGAGTCGTCCACTTCTGCTTCATACTTAGATATTTTATTGAAAGTAGACATTAACGGCAAACTGACAACTCAACTGTATGAGAAACGAGATGAATTCAGCTTCTCCGTCGTCAACTTCCCATATTTATGTAGCAATATTCCATTATCACCTGCATATGGTGTTTATATATCTCAACTGATTCGATATGCAAGAGCTTGTTCTGCGCATAGTCAGTTTTTAAATCGAGGAAAGCTACTGACAAACAAGTTGTTGGTACAGGGGTTTCAACAGTCTCGATTGAAGTCAGCATTTCGCAAATTCTATGGTCGTTATAACGATCTAGTTCGTCAATACAACCTCGCATTGGGTTAAATGCTGTCTGACGTGTTTCATACCGATTGTTAAGCCGTTCTTGGCACACTGATTTTGACTGTGGATAACTCCGTTTACCTGATCAAGATATAAGGCTCACGGCGGGTGTGACCGGTCAACAGGGGATGCTTACTCCTCCTAGGCACCTGATCCCACCTCTGGTGTGTCCAGGGGTCCGTGTTTGCCCAACTATCTATTTTGTATTGCTTATAGGAGTTATGAGATTGATCACTGTTCGTTATCTTCACCTTGCATATATATATATATATATATATATATATATATATATATATATTCACAGCATATTAAGCAAACTGAAGTGCAATTAAATTGTTTGTACTGATCATCAGTCAGATCTCTGTATATCCTCTCATGTTTAGTTTAAATTCATAAAAAGGTCCCCTAACAAAAGTAAAAAAAAAATTAAACTTCATTATTAGTGTGAATAGCATATTGGTCCATACACATGATTAAGTGCAATTTCCTGATCAGGTGAATCTGAGAGTTATTAAGGAGAATCCATCTACTGCCCATGGAGCACTGGAAATTCTCAAGTACCTACACAAGTATGTGCCAATTGGACAAGACAGAAATCCTTACCAACTTCTGTAGCATGGTGATCAGCTGAGTGTGGAATGGATGGTTGAGGCAAAATTATCCATGGCTTTCAGTGAAGATGCAGAAGATCAACTCACTGGTCTTGTCCCGCGCCCTCAGGGGTTTCACAAAAGGTGCATCATCCTGCAGGATTTCATAAACATGTTCTTCAGTAGCAGCACTGTGGGTGACAACGGCTCTTTATGCCATATAAAAAGAAGTTCATTTTTCGAACTGTTGAGAAAAAATATCTGATTGTGTTAATTCAGTAGTGGACTTTTTAATTTTGTGACTAAATGTTGTGTGTGCTTGATAATATGCAAACTACTAAATATCAACAACATCGATGAGTTGTCAAATAGTATACCTGATGATGACAAAGAGAGGCAAGATATGTTTGTAGGTCTGTGCAATCAGTTGGTTCAACTGTCTTGGCCCCTGATAGACACATATTCAATCCAGAATATTGTAGTCGATATAATCACCTATTGGGACAACAATAAGATATTGGAGGATACGTTGCCCTATCACGAGGAGTCAGAATCAGTGTGCCAAGAACGGCCTAACAATCGTCATGAAAGACGTCAGATGGCATTTCACCCAATGATAGGTTATGTTGGCAAACTAGATCTTTATAACGACCGTAGAATTTGCGAACTGCTGACTTTAAACGAGACTGTTGAAACCCCTGTACCATCAACTTGTTTGTCAGTAGCCTGTCTTGATTTAAAAACATGAAGATGAAAATTACATTGCTACCAACTCCTTTCTTTACAAAATTAAAATTTCAGACAATAATTTGTGTACATTTTGTAATTGTGAAGCAGAAACAATAGTTCACATATTCTATGATTGTGTATATGTCAACTTATTTGGGAATGATTTTGAGTGACGGTTCGATGCAATTGAAAATGGTTATAAAATTTCAAGAAGAATAGTCTTACTTGGTAATACAGAAGGAAGCTGTTTAGAAAATGTTCTTTTATTAGTATCAAAAAAGTTTATATATTATTCCAGATCACAAGCCAAAATTTTCTGAGGCAGTGCATTTATTTAAGTACTACAGAAAAATGGAAAAATAATGTGAAAATGTGTTTGGATGCAAATCCAAAATATTTAGTAAATGGTCAATATATGATATTGTTTATAACAAGTGATGAAAAACCAAAGCTGTATAGGTTATATTTGTTATCATTACTTTTAGTATCATTTTGTTGATATGTATATTTTCAATACCTTTAAATTATGCCTAGCTGTCAAATACTAGTTCATGTAGAAAGTTTTTGTATGGAAGATATTGTATGCATGTGTGTGTGATTTTGTGTGTGAGATCATCTATGTAGATGTAATTGTAAATGTCTAAAAATAAAGCATGAAAATATATCTAAGTATGAAGCAGAAGAGGACGACTCTGTGTTGTCTTTTATTTCGAGTTCACTGGGATATATTGAATCGACATATGAATGAATTATTATTGTTAATAGATAATACATCGTCGATACATCTACATGTAAAGGTCGAATTGAAGGCCACAGGAAGAGATTTTTCTTCTCGCGTAGAAGTGTTTGAATAAATTCTGTTTCATAGGGATATAAAAACAGGTCAGCTAACAAAGGTGCACAATTCGTGACCATGGGAATTCCAACAGACTGTTGGAAGACCTGATAACGAAAGACCACGAAAATATTGTCATTGAGGAACTCCAGCATATTTTTAATTTCAACTTCAGAGCACGTGTGTGGAATCAGAATGGCGTTTAACAAAGTAATATTTTAGATGACTGATCACTAGATAGGAATATTTGCGTTTTCCATTTTTGTTGAAGAAGTAACTGTCTAGGAAGTCAAAAAGTCTAGTCTTTAAGTTATCGTGAGTGTGAGGGAATATATACAACACAAAGGGGTAATTGTTTTAACAAGGGAGAGACATATTGCTACTGCTTGAAGATTTGTTTTCAAATTTATTTCACTATGAATGTAGTTGTTATGGACTGCTATTGAAGAACCACCAGAGGCTCTGTCTGTTTGAGCATAAGGGTTATACATAGTATGGTTTTCGAAATTTATCTTATCTGTGTCTTTCAGATGTGTTTCTTGTAAGCATAAGGCTACCGAGTTGTGGTTCTGAATGAGTAATGATAGTTCATTGAAATTTACTCTAAAACGTCGTCAATTTTATTGAAAAAATTATGGATGATTTAAGATTTTTAGCCGAGTTGCAACGAAGTTGAATTCGGCTATTGGTTTGATGATGCGGGCGGGCGGGCGTCAACAATTGGTTTCCGGATGATAACTCGAAAAGTTTACAATCTAATCAAATGAAACTTTGATTTATTGTTGGGTACCAGGTAAGGAAGACCCCTATTGATTTTGGAGAAAAATTGCAAAGGTCAAGGTCACAGTAACCGAATATAGAATGAAAATTTCAGTTTCCGGATGAGAACTCAGAAAGTTTAAATCCGAATCAAATGAAACTTTGATATATTGTTGGCTACCAGATAAGAAAGAACCCTATTGATGTCGGAGAACAAAGGTCAAGGTCACAGTGACCGAATATAGAATGAAAATTTCAGAAATATTTGGTTTCCGGATGATAACTCAGAAAGTTTAAATCCGAATCAAATGATACTTAAAGATATTGTTATGTACCAGGTAAAGAAGACCCCTATTGATTTTGGAGAAAATGGGTCAAGGTCACAGTGACCGAAAATATATTTAAAATTTTAAAAAAAATAGTTTCCGGAGAATAACTTGAAATTTTTTAATTTGAATCAAATGAAACTTGGTTATATTGTTGGATACCAGCAAAGCAAGGCCCCTATTGATTTTGGAGAAAAAAGGTCAAAGGTCAAGGTCAGTGACCAAAAATAGATTGAAAACTTCAGACAAATATGGTTTCTGGACAGTAACTTGAAAAGTTTAAAACTGAAATTAGTTCTTCACAATTATAAATATGCCACATCATTCCTGACTTTACAATGTATCCCATGCAACTCGGATTATGCACCCCTGGGTGCATATATTGATTTTTTCATGTTTTACCGGGGATATTCTTCCTGTATTCTTTTTTGGAGAAAGGCTCCGGACTCGTGATATGGAGTGTGATGGAGTACCTCCATTTTCTCCAAAACCCTAAATTTGTTGTGGACAGCGACGGGATCTTTCGCCACCTTGGGCACCCGATCGCTTTACTGTTTTGATTTATTTTTTCATGGAGATGCGTCACGTCTCCCAGACGATTTTGGGGGTATCTGCAGCCACAGGCTTTGCAGACATCGGAGCTACACCAACTGCAGAAGTCGCAGCTACAACTCAGCTTCGGACCCCGAAGACGCAAGTGTTGAATTTACTTTACTTTTGTCCTTAGATGACAAAGAAACTGTTGTTGCTACAGACGTATGTAGGAACATACTTAGTATCATTCTCACAGACTTGTGTTGAAATATCCTTCGTTGGAGATCAATCTAATTAAAATTTGATCCGCTCACGTATATCGCTCAATATACGTGAGCGGATCCAAGGATATAATTTTAATTAGATTGGTTGAGGGTGATTTTGAAACTATTGCATACGATGGCAGCTTTGGTTTAAGAACACTGTACATGTTATTAAGGTTTATGGCCTCGTGGTTTGTTATTCATTTTTCAGCTTTAACTTTCTGTATTTCCTTTTCTTTAATGCAGAAGGGGCCTCCGTGGCCGAGTGGTTAGAGCATGGCCTCTCACCGTTGATCGGCGCGGGTTCGAATCCCGCTCGCGCCGGTAAGTTAGAAAGTTTCCAAGTTTACTTTCGGAAGGTTCTCTCACTGGGCGCCACCAGATAACTGAAAAATTGTTGAGTCTTTTATCCAGATCGGAGGACATTGCTTAGAGGAAGCCATGTGGTCACCTTTGCAGTTTTTGAATCTTTGTTCTTTGGGGCAAATGTTTCCATCGTGCCCCTCTTCACCATACCTGAAGCAGGCTTCGGAGCCTTTACAATTTGTTTGGCCATGGCCAAATCGCTGACATTTAAAGCAACGCAGTGGATTTGGCACGAACATTTCTATTTTCATTTGGTAAAACCCGACTCTGATATTTGTTGGAAGTATTGGCATTCCAAAAGTTAATAAATAGGTAATTGTTGTTTCAATGTTCTAATTCCGTTTTATTATAAACCTTTTGACATTGACCACTCCCAGGGGTTTCAATTCTTTTTGGATATCCTGTTCAGGTTGAGGACAGACCAGTCTAGCTAAAATGCAAACCCAACTTGTATTCCTCCGAGAGGAAGCCTGTCACTAAATTTCAGGGCTTTATCTGTATCCGCAATGGGGGAAAAGCCCGGAAAACTGTCTGACCTATTTTAGCTCGAAAGTACATGTAAGTTGGAGACCAACCAATCCAACTTGTATTCCTCCGAGAGGAAGCCTGTAACTAAGTTTCAGGGCAATATTTGTATCTATAATGAGAAAAAGTCCGGAAAACTGTTTGATCTAATGTAAGTCACGGACGGAGGGCCAATCCAGCTGAAATGCAAACTGAAACTGCATTACTCCGATAGGAAGCTTTTGGGTAAATTTCAGGGCAATATCTGTATATGTAAAGAAGAAAGTCCGAAAAACTGTTTGACCTAATTATAACCCTAAACTTGGTCAGGGTGCACCAATCCAGCTGAAATGCAAACTCACTCTTACGCTTTTTGAGGGAGAAATTGTGAGCAAATTTCAAAGTCGTGCATACATCTGTTACGGAAAAAAGTCCGAAAAACATGACCTCAGACGGATTGAGGGACAGCTAGAAAGACGCACGGACAGCGCCATAATATATGTTCCGTCTAATGAGTCCCGTGGGGATCCGGGTTAAAATAGGTCCTCCGTACCCCTTATTTGTCGTAAGAGGCGACTAAATGGGGCGGTCCTTCGGATGAGACGGCAAAAACCGAGGTCCCGTGTCACAGCAGGTGTGGCACGATAAAGATACCTCCCTGCTCAATGGCCATAAGCGCCGAGCATAGGCCGAAATTTTGCAGCCCTTCACCGGCAATGATGACGTCTCCATATGAGTGAAATATTCTCGAGAGGGACGTTAAACAATATTCAGTCAATTAATCCGTCTAATGACGGGTGTATAAAGACCAATAAAAACATTTAACCAATTTTGTAATAATTTATGTTTGAAAAATCTGCCGACTGGAAATGGGCTGCACGTGGAAGCTCAACAAACTTTAGATCCTGTATGTCCCTACATACCAGCATCTTTAAAAGACCGGTCGTTTTCTGCATATACAAAATGTATTACATGTATCATCAGTTTCAGATTGGTGTATCTCGAAAACTGTGTTTAGTATTACGAAAACACTTATTTAAAGACGTTTTACTATTGTTTCATATGAAAGGTGAAGATAACGAACAGCGATCAATCTCATATGTGAGGTGAAGTCCGTAAGCTATAATAGAATCTTACTTGATTAATAAATATTAATAATTAATTAAAAACCTACTTTCGTTTTCGATAACTACCCTGAAACAGCAAAAATAAGAGTACAGTGGCGGATCTAATTCAGTTTTTTGTTTTTTTTTAATGAAAACTTAAGATAATACGATGCAAAGTAGATCAGTGGTTTGGATTTTACAGAAGAAAGAAGTTTTGTTAATTGTCGAGTAAAAAATGTTTGTTTTTTCGATCCGTGATTTTTAGTCTTGAATCAGCCTTATGGAAACTTCCAGAACGAAGCGCACAGAATGGGGCAACATCATAGAAGCTTGAGTCACACATTCTCGGGCCTTTGTCGGCAAGCCGAGAAGTTGCGATTGGTTTAAAACAGGATCAGCATAAGATTGTGTGGGTGTTTAGTGTCAGTTATATTTATAATAGTTTTGAATAGGCCTATATTTATCATTTATGAAGGTTTATAATTATATTACATGTACTTACAATCCAATGAAGGACACCCCACCCCCCACCCGAGACCAACGATCTGACCTGACACATCGATAAAAAAAAATTAATACACTGTACGGTATTAATCTGATATTTTCAGTGTTCTTATTTTTTCCTGTGATTATAGATCACTATTACGACTTTTTGCAATAAATTATTAACAGTTACTGATCTTTACAAACACATGGATAAACACAAGATTTCAAGTTCAAGTTTTTATTTTGGTTTAACATGTTTTGTGATGACACATATCTTGAAAGTAAATAATATGTCAAAAACTGTCCAATATGTCAGATATCGAATGGTCCGGGACTGTTCTGGGAAGTTTGCGCCTTATACCTCTAACTTAAAATTTCATACAATTCACCGAAATTGGGTGCACACTACCTAACAATGTCCAAGAAATCAGGCCACTGTGTACAATATTTCTTCTGTCTGTTTGTCATTCATATAGTGCATTATGTTTTCGATTATTGCGTTTGACGAGAAGAATCGACGTGTATTCATAATAGTGCCTGTCACATTGGACATTCACAATGCTGAGTTTCAAATTTTAAAATTATAAACGACCGTTCATTTTGTTTTCGGTCAACTATTCGGCATGATGGATTACAATAGCATTCGTAAAGTCATTATCTAATTTTTAATACGGACAGAGATCATTATGTTAGAGGCGAGATCAAAAGATCGATGTCAGATGAAAATCTAAATTCAAGTAGTTTGGGGGAGGGGAATAAAATCTTCCTTAAGTTTCTGTCATTCGACATTGATTACACTGATGTGGAAAAAGACAAGCGACTGTTGAAAACCATATAATATTACATTTTAATGAACATTTAATAGTTTTAATGCACATATGTACACTTACATTTAGAAATAAACATTAAAAAGGTATCCAGGGTGTTGTTTATACCGGTAGTCATATGCTTGTACTTGTTAATCACTTGGTTTCAATATTCATCATATTTAGTTTTAAAGGGGGGGGGGGTCTTATTGAAAACTGTGAATTTAGTTTTTTCTCAGACATTGAAATTTTGATCTCGCCCCTAATACAGAATGAACATTTAATTTGCAGCTCCGAGTGACTTCCTATAATGCAAAGTGAAGATAACGAACAGTGATCAATCTCATAACTCCTATAAGCAATACAAAACAGAGAGTTGGGCAAACACGGACCCCTGGACACACCAGAGGTGGGATCAGGTACCTAGGAGGAGTAAGCATTCCCTGTCGAGCGGTCACACCCGCCATGAGCCCTATATCAACTTCAGAGTATTATGAAGTTTTATTTACTGTATATATCAATGAACATAACATATCTAATGCACGCAATTATTAAAATATGTTCTTAAATTCATTTGAATTAAAGATATAGTTCATTAAATTCATGTGCGCAACAATTCAAACACACATTAAAGAAGATACAATATTATGTAATTGTGATTTCCAGCGTTTACACGGGGTTTCATCTAGTTGTAATAATATGAACACGGTCGGATTCCATTTAATGTTTCAGTATGAAATGTAATTTGATATGTTCAACACTTCTGGGGCGGATACAGAAAATATTCATAAAGGGAATGTTGCGACCCAAGTTTAGTACCCTTTTCGCTCTATACCCCCTCTAGATCCGCTACTGTTCTTGGATTGAAATTTGAGAACTTTATACAATAGAAGTCCTCAAGCACCTACATAATTATGTATATGCGTGTTAATCCAGTAGGATTGTCTTGAAACCTTTCATATTCTGCTCAACATTACCCGTGATTGATCCAGTTGTACAAATTAAAATCGAACACTAGTGAACGAGGTTCACAAATATCACGTTTCGTTTATTTGGATGGGACAATGCATTGTGCATACACAAAAAATGATGATCCTACTTTACACAGAATGAGAGCGCGATTAGTGGTTTACATGCAAATATAATTATCATGTTTCAACCTCAACTTTCAAGACCGGAATAGGAAATACCCTGTGCGAACTGTGTATATATAGTTATGTGAAATAGATAATCGTTTCTACACGGTACACTGATGTTTCCTAATATTATACACATGTGATAAGGGACTAGAATGCGTATACACGAGGAAATGTACATACATAGGACATAGTATGGTCTGCTGCTATAACTCGTAATATTTACTGGCATCTGTAATTCCACGAAACAAATCCACAACTTATTTCATCAAAAACAAAATTGTGGAATTCACGAAAATCAGTAATTCCATGACAATTATTGATACTATTTTTAAAGATTTAGACTAGGGGTGTGCTCTATATCAAGTTTGGGATACGTGATTCGTACCTGTCTATTTCAATATCATATTCATCGTAAAATTCGAAGAACGTTAACAAAAATGGATTTTTGCCATATAAATTTACTGCCATGTGTAAGAAATCTTCAGACGTTAACGCCTACTTTCTGACGACATCCCGGCTATTATCGTACACCTCGTTGTTCTCAACAACAACAGGTAAATCGATAAACCAAAATTTCAAATTTGGACAGCAATTGATATGTTCCGTAACAATTTTCTTGAAATGAATTTTGACCCTCTGAACTGGTTTCCTTCTTGTGATGAAAGTTTTGATTGGCCTTCTCGTCGTTTTATATATCGGTGCTTTCCTAATTTCTGTTTGCTTGACGACGCCAACCACGGGTTTGTCGTACGAAGGAGAAGGGTCTAAGATAACATCTTTGTATGTTCTCATGGGAACGTCTACGACTTCCTGGTTGCGTACCTCTTCCCAAATTATCTTCTCCTCGCGGACAATTTCGTAATCAGTGTAAGTCTCTGGGACTTCGATAACCTTTGTTTCCCCTGGACAGACATCTCTGGGTTGTCGGTACCAAAGTTTTGGACAGCCTGTTATTTTTCGAAAACATTTACAATCTCCAAATATTCCTTCGGGTCCCACAGTCTTTTCGGTCAGTGACTGTTTTGCTATCACTGAAAAAGAAGAATTTTCAATTTGATAACATACAAAACATTTAAATTGAACGTTGTTACTGTAAATTCCTCAATATACGCGAGCAATGTATTATGATTTAGCGAGAAGCACTACTTGTGAAAGAGAATTGCCCGCTTTCATGTCTAAATTGCTGAAATACATGCGCAAAAGACAAAAAATAAGTAAATGAATAAAGAAAAATAAAATAAAAAATTCAGTCTACTCGCGAATTCATGTTCTCGCAATCTGATGTTCACATGACATTTCGCGATATTAAGTACTTGTGTAAAATCCATAAGGAATCATAGCATTCATTACATACGAACACAGCCTTTTAGCTGAATTCAGGGGTTATCTCTCTTTATATTTAAACAAGAGGCCTACAAGCCTGATCGGTCACCTGAGTATTAGTTCAAAGTATCACTAGTCCTAAGGGCTATGAAATCTAAAAACATTTCCTGTTCTGAATATCTACGCTAAATTCTAATATTCAGCAAAAGTATAAAACAAGAGGTGTTTTTAAAACTCCAATGCCCTCAAAAGTGCATACCGGTACACTGGTGAAAGGCTTTACATAATATAATAGGTGTATTAACATTAAACGATATGACTAATTTGAACCCATCCTAGAGTCAAAACCCTGGGGTTGCGAAATTTACCATGTTTTGTACATCTTTTTCTGATATTCTTAAATATGCATGTAAATTGTATTCAGTATCAGCAAACTTAAGTCCACCAAATCATTATGATAATTTTGGCACCAGCCTGTAACCAAACCCTTACGCCCCTAGGATTATAAATTGACAATTTTGATGAAGGACTACCTACTCCTTCTAGATTATCCATTTAGTTTCAATTTAGTATCAATAGCATTAAAGCAGATATCATTGATACGTGTGTGTTTTCACATACATGTATACACTATATGTACCAAGAATGGCCCCACCCTGGAGTCGGAACCTCTACCCCGTGATCCTAAAAGTTACAATTTTGGAAGAGGCCTTCCTACTCTGTATAACTATCCATCTAGTTTTCCTTAAAGATATACAGGTGTAGAGGAGAAGATTTTTGAAAATTTGTCATTTTGGCAGTTGTTGTCCCACCCTTATGGCGCCAACATCGTTGCAGGAGTCCTGAAATTTACCATTTATGTCCCCCTCCCAACGATGCTTCATACCCAATTTGAAAGGAAATTGGAATGGTAGTTATCAAGAAGTTAAAAAAAATTCTATTGTTCAAACATTTAATACCTGACCATTTTGGCCCCACCCTGATACCAAAACTCCAACCCCTGGGATCATAAAGTTTAATAATAAATTTTGATAAAGGCCTACCTGTTTTTCCTAAATATTCATTAGCTTAGATTTAGTATCAATAGCACTAAAGAAAATGTTATATAAGTGTTTTACACTTAACACTATATACTAAATTTGTCCCCGCCCTGAGGTCAGAACTCTTGCCCCGGGGATCATAAAATTTACTATTTTGGTAGAGGCCTTCCTATTCTACATCACTATGCATTTAGTTTTTCTTACACATGTGCAGTTGTAGAGAAGGTTTATGAACATTGGTCAATTTTTGCCCCGCCCCTAAGGTCCCAGGGGTGCAGGAGTCCTGAAATTTTAATCCATGTCCCAAAGATGCTTCACACCAAATTTGTAAAGAATTGGAATATAAGCTATCAAGAAGTTAGAAATGTTCAGTTGTTAACGCTCGACGGACGACAACCAATTGCAATGAAAAAAGAGGTCGTTAGTTCCATCCTCATGTGACATCATAGGTTTTTACAAAATGATTATTTAATTAAACTTTGCGCATGGTAGAAATATATTTTGGGAGGAATTTTATTCACTGAATAGGATAATGAATTTTGATAAACTATTGACACTGAATAAATAATCAACTACATCCATGTATTTATTATTTTAAAAAATGACAATAATTCCTATGTTGGTATTTTCTCTACTGTATGTCTATTATACAATGATTTTCCTGATATTCACAATTAATTGATATAGTACTTCGTTACTAGCTTGAAAATACGGATGTATATTTAATTGCTGTTATAAAATTTAAAAATTCATTTCAAAATCAAGGATTATCTCCCTCACGCACAGCTCCTATCCTTCGACGAATTCGACTCCACTTTTTTGGCACACTGTTGTTCCCTATAATAGCTCTAAAACTTCATTGTTATTTCGGATTTCAAACATTTCGGTTGACCATCACTGAAGAGACATTATTTGTCGAAATGCGCATCTGGTGCATCAAAATTGGTACCGTATAAGTTTTACATATTAATAAAGTAGCAGTTTTTTTTTTAAAAAAACTGTTAACATTAAAAGTTAGTAATCTTCAGAAGTTTTTATGTATTTTAATTATTTTTAAAAATGAAATTGTGGGATTTTCGTATGGTGACATATGCTTCCTTTTAACGTCTGACATCTTCAAAAAGGTAGCAACATACATATTTTCTTTGGTTATTGATTAGATTGAACTATATTAAGTGGGGAATTAATATTGATAATTCACATGATGATGGGGCTACCTTAATATATCGATCAAATCAAGTAAGAGAAATAATTGTGCGTTTGATAACGTTAAATATTAAGGTAGCTACACCCTGGTTGAAAGTGGAAAAACTATCATTTTCCACTCAATATAGTTTTATATAATTAATAACTAAAGAAAATGATGCCTCATTTCTTAAGATTTCAGACATACAAAAACAGAATATAGATCAACATCAGAAAATCACACATTTTCTTTAAACAGAATTTTAAAAAAAATAGGTAAAAACTTGATGAAATGACTTTTTAATGTCAACAGTAATTGTGGATATTAGGGAAATCATTGTATGGTAGACATACAGTAGAAGAAATTGCCCTTGACAACATTTTTTTTATTATAAATAATTGATTATCAATGGAAAATAATTTTAAAAAATTCACTAGTAATAGTTTACCCAATTTTATGTTTTATCCAGTGAATAAAATTTCTCTGAATGATATATTTTTATCAAGCGCAAAGTTTAATTTAATAAAGATTTTTGCAAAACCCTATGACACCACACGAGGGTCGATCTACCTAAAGTAGTTAAACAACTCTTAATATAACAAAATCCTCATATTTGATATACCTTATCACATTTTCCCTCCAATAATGTGTCTTAGAACACATGCAACCAAATAAGAAACCAAATTTCACACACAAAAATTATCTCATCATTTATTAAGCTATTTGCTAAAACACATCATACTAGGTTATAACATGATAAAACCAACATATATTCACTTGTTATGAACATTTCTTAAATTAAAAAAAATACAAAGGAACACATAAATAATCTGATGTTTAAGATGCTCATGACCTTAAGAATAAATCACAAAATATCTCATTTCTAATCCCGCTCGCGCCGGTAAGTGAGAAAGTTTCCCAGTTTACTTTCGGAAGGTCGGTGGTCTCTTCCCAGGTACATTAATATTGTATCTGGGTTCTCTCTTCCGCCAATAAAAACTGGGCGCCACCCTGAAAAATTGTTGAGTGTGGCGGAAAACATCAATCAATCAATCAGTCATTTCTGGATTTTTCTCTCATTTTGATTGTTTAGGTACCCTTTTCAATTGAAGAATATTTAAAATGCGTAATATACCCAAGTTAACAACAATACATGGGTTACATGTATTATATAATTGTCCACAGATATTTTGCATAGAATTTATGAAATAGAAGAAAGTATGCCAATGAAGAGACGACAGTAAGAGAATTGGACCCTTGACATGCAACGATCATATTGTTGTATACCAATATACATTCACAGGAATAATTTAGAGGAGAAGCGGGGTTCTTGAGATAAATCGCTCCCCTGAGCAACTTCTTCCCCCCTTCAATTCCAATAATGGCCCATCCTGGCTTCAAGGGTCATGATGCGAGTAAACCTGAACCCACACTACATGGGGATGCTTGCATGATAACTACAAATTATATATTTACACTTCTCAGATGAAGGTTTCCAAGAAATTAAATACTATATATCCCAATATAAAAAATGATAATCGTGGTGTGGCCCCGACCCCAGAGGTGAATGTGTGAAGAAACTTGAATGAGGATTGTACTCCTGTGGTTCTTGAGAGGAATATCTTTCTAGAATTTTATTATATATTCCTGCGTAACCCTGTTGTGGTCGCGATGGACATGCTGTGAGCAAAATAAAATACACTACATTGTGTACATGCATATTAAGGTAACCCCACCCTCGTGTCACCTATCAATGTTAATGGTGATTTTTGTTAAACAGCATAAAAAAAGAATACAGAAAAACTGGTTGATATGAAATTTTTAAAACAAGAGGCCCATAGGCCTTATCGGTCACATAACTACACATATGTAGTTAAAAGTATCACTAGACCTAAGGGCTATGACATCTAGAGAAAATGTCCTATCCTGTATGTCTAGGATTAATTCTAATATTCAACAATGGTATGAAACAAGATATGTTCTTAGAATTGAAATGCATCCAAAAGTGCCTATACTGATGAAAGACTTTAATATAATATATATAACATTAACACGATATGACTAATTTGGAACCGTCCTATAGTTGCGAAATTCACAATTCTGGTACATCCATTTCTTAAATATTCATTTAGTTTTATACCGAATTAGCAAACGTAAAGAAGTCTTTCAGATGATAAAGACAATAATCACTATAATAATTTTGGCCCCACCCTGGAACGATATCCTTAGTCTTGGGATAATGAAATTTACAATTTCGGAAAAGGACTACCTACCCCATCTAAATATCTATATAGTTTCAATTTAATATCAATAGCATTACAAGAAAATATGTTGTAAATGTTTTACACATATACACTATATATACCAAGTTTGGCACCGTCCTGCAGTCAGAACCTCTACTCCGGGGATCTTGAAATTTACAATTTTGGTAGAGGCCTCTCTGCTCTGCATGACTATGCATCAAGTTTTTCTTACAGGCGTGCGGTTGTAGAGAAGATTTTTTAAAATTAGTTAATTTAGTATAAGTGAAAAATTATCGAATGGACGTAGAATAGATAAGACGGCGTAATTCCTATATTAACGATAAACCTCTGATAACAATTTTATGCATTTATCTGCATTTCTTTCCAAATTTAAAACGATTATAATCTTCATATTATGTCCCTAGCATTTTAGCTTCCTGGACAAAAATTCAATCTGCTATACAGGTTGGCTCCTAGCGTAACTTTTGACAAATCTGCAGTCATTTCAAAGTTGAAATACATCATTCATATATCTTTTTAAATCATATTAGAAAGGAATAAGATGATTTGGGGTGAGAAACTTTTGTCACCAAAATGACTTTTTTGAACTTAAAAACCTTTTTAATTCTGAACCATGATTAAATTGCTAGAATGCGTTGAAAATGAAGACAAAATAAATCTAATACAAAACAAAAACGACCTCCTATCGAATTTCATGAAAATTATGTAAAACATTACCGCAATGAATTATTCACTTTCAAACTATGGTGTTTCGATCATTCTTTCTACATGTACATGCATATAGAGAAAAGGAATTCTAATGTCAAAATTACAACATGGATTAATATTAATATGTCAGTGATGAATTTTATAATTGTAAAGTTGATTTAGTCATTTTGGTAACGATGGGGAAACATGTATTTAACAGCTAATGCCCTTTTAAAACAGAGCTGCTGACTCTCTCTCTCTCTCTCTCTCTCTCTCAAAACAGAAATGGAGTTGTCTTTCTTTTTACCTACATGTGCATTACATATAACTGAAGGATGATCTCTCGAGAATTGTTCACTCAAATGGATAACCTTATCAGCGCTGAACATATCAATTTAAATAAGAGGTATCATATAATATAACAACAGCAGCTTACATAAGCAAGAATTACGTAATGGAAATTGCAATATATACATGCTTTAAAGGTTCACTGGAGGACGAGAGGATTGATTCAGTGCATGGTTGTGGAGAAAACTTTTCACCGTACGTGACAAGTCTGTCAGAAACTTGATGCATGACCTAATGACCGGATACAATGTTAGCCTGATATATTCTTTATCAAATATCAGATTTCATAGTTGCACAAGTATTTTTGTAGAATGAAATACCGGTAGTTTTCCTGACAAAACAAACTGACATACAGTAATGTATCTACAACTCGTCTAAATCGTAGGCAAGCGTTTTGATTTATAGCATCCTAATTGGAAAATGACATGGAACAGTGATATTTAGACACAGTTGTCTCCCTTTCTGAAGACGATAAGAGGCAAACTTATCTTAACGCGAACAATGTTATTAAGCGGTAGAGAAACTAGACAACACGGTCAAAACAAAACATTGCCATAAATAAACCTTGTAGTCTCACTTCGACTAACTTACAGGTGGAAAATAATATATCATTGTCCATATCATCAACCTGTAGGATCGTTTGTCATTTACATCTGTGTCATGTTTGAATTTCTACATGTACTGCCTGCATTTAAATGGATAGTAAACACTAATGAAATTGTAGTGTTGTTGTTTTGCATTAGCACACAGACAACACAACACTATGTATGATACATGTACTGTACAGGCCTCATTTGGACCCCTACATGTACAAGCACAAATTAAGAAATCATGTAAAATATGAGCGAGTTAAGATGTACTATTCAATTCTTGTAAGAGAAAACCTTGATCATACCCGCAGCAATATTTTGCGCCACTTCATGTAAACTGATTTCTGAAAATGGGCTATTCATCATACGTATTCTCTGTTTTTTAAATGCTTGATTTTATTTCAAAAACACTGAGCAACTTTGTGAACAAACTATTTTTTGTACCAACGACTTGTCTTTGAATGATACATGTACAAACATGTACATGTCACTGATGTGGTAGCAATAAAAATATGTTGTCCACAAAAGTCGTTCTACATTTCCGAAAAAAGAGGTGGAGGTGTATGGCGTCACACCCTTACCTTGGATCAAAAGTACTTAGTTGTGCATGCACAAAAAAGGAAAAAAAGATAACTAAGGGGCAATAATATGTTATATTATATATATAAACATGAACAATGATAAAATATCATTAGTTGATCACTTTTTTTCAGTTTTAAAGTATTGTTGGAAATCCTTTTCAGTTATTTCATTGTTATTGAAAACCCATCAGAATCTCTGATACACAATTTTACAAATCGCATTCACGTGGTTGATATAAAATTAAAAATACTCACTGCACATCCGCATTTCTGTAAGTAAAAAAGAAGCATTAAGTAAACATAGTGTGGTACAGTGTAATGATCACAAAACAGACAAGTACATGTACAATTTCTGATTTTTATGAATTGAATCACCAAATTGAATATTCAGTGTATAATTTATAAGTACATCATATAAAGGTTTTTTTCCCCCATAGAAGTGGGTGGAAAAAATGGAGTATTCATTTATGAATTTCCTTTATGAAAATACAGTAGGGTGTGATTTGCGAAGCTTCAAGCCGACATACTTTTCATGAAGTACCACGGTGCGTCCTCAAAAGTATGTGGGCGTGTAGCGTCGCAGGTATATTAAGAAATGAAGTTTTTTATATTTATATTCTACTTTCAATTCTGTCGGAAATCCCAGCAGTTAAAATAGACGTACTATATTTATCAAGATTCATACGCGCATTGTTCACAACTGCAACGCATTCATCAGGAAATATCTATCATTATACAATTTGGAAAAATATCAAAAACAAAAACATTGGAAATGTATATCTTAAACTTTATTGATAATCCAAGTATCGTTAATTTCATTACTGAAATGTAATTGATACCAGACCTCCAACCCTCGGGTTAGAATGCACGGACAAGCTACACTGTAGATGTATGCCAAGGAAATCCTTTTTTTTCAAATTCTTACGAGTTAATGAATCGTTGAAGTTTCCAAAACGGACGTCTTGTAGTGTTTTATCACGTGTTTGGTGATCCGATCATAATGAAGTGGTGGAAACTTAATCGAACTTGTACCAAGTGCTAGAATCTTAACTGAGCCTATTATTTGTCGATGTAATTTTGGTTTTATTTTCTTAGCTGTTCAATCTGTGTCTCAATATGTTTCCAGATATAGATACATTACTACATTTGCGGAAGATTTGCTTCAAGTAAGAATACCATTGTGTTATTCATATTCCAAATTCAAACGCATATATATTGTTTATGATTTTTAGTGTAGAATTTGCACATCAATTTAAAATGCTTGTCTTTACGAAAAATCACATTTTAGAAAGAATTGTTGACAATTATCAAAACCGTTTAATTTGAAAAAGCTTCGCTAGTGGGAAAAAAACAACAACAAAGCTTTGATAACATGTCTTTCTAAAGTAATAATAATAAAGTAAAACAGGTAAAACCGAAGATCAGGTGCTAATTAACGAGCATGTCATAAACAATGCAGTGCGGTTTTATTAATTTTAAAGTTGCACTGTTGATTGTTGCATTGTACGCTAATGGTATTAATACTCTTTCGGTGCGTGCGACAAGACGGTCGTCAATAATCAAGACGTCCTTTGAGGTAAAGTAGAACAATTTCATGATTTATAAACCACTTTACATAATGACTTTTCACTAGGTGTTAAAATACATCTAATTTGTAAAGCAAAGGGATAATGATAAAGATTTACAAGCAGGTGTTTAGAATGGTTACTGTGGTATCCAGTATTTGATGGAACGGTGTTCGAAATAAATTTCTTGTTAACAATCAATTGTCGTTCACCCCTTCCTCGTGTCATTTGGGTGCTGATTTTGATATTGATTGGACTGCAACATGAGTGGGATCAAGGAATGAGTTGATTGATCAGAATGGATCTTCCGGACCGACCGAAAGGGAATACCTCGGTAGCAGTAACATGGAGTGTTTATTCTTATGATCTTTGATATTTCTTAACCTGTGTAATATAGGTCTCTGCTCCACGCGTTGGCACGAATTTTCCATGACAGTCAAAAACTTCAAATTTCATCGGAGATTTGACAATGCTTTAAAATTTAAAAAAGTCCATATTTTTTTCCCGTATGCCAAATCATAGAACATGTTAAAAGAACCTGTTGCTTTCGAAAACAAATGAAAATCCTTGCAAACCTTCTAATAAAGCTTGTAATTTACTGAGGTGAAGTAGATGTACCTAGACTCTGAAACAAAGCAATACAATACAAGACAAAACTTCACACAAAGGGTCTCTCATAACCTAAAAGTAAAATAAATATACTATATCCAAAAATATAGTCTTGTCGCAAAGTTTTCACTATTGTTTTACTGCACTTTACATGTATCATGGTACTAACTTATGTAACTTAAAGTATTAATTTTTTTTTTTACTATAATGGAAAGTATGAATCAAAGTTTCGATACATAAAATCAAAGTTTATAATTTATTGAAATTTTTACTGTAACAAGATATATTATTAAAATAACACTAAATGTATTTAAAATACCAACAAAAATGTTTCCTCATATAATTAAAAGCATTTAAGCTTTTTCTGTATCATACATAATTTATTTTACTATGGTTAACATTAATTAATTAGTTACTAGAGTAAACCAATGTATCATTTTTTCCTATCGTATATAAATCAAAGGTTTTACTACAGTTAATGATAGCGTATTGTAGTTTGGTTTTTGTGAGGGTCAAAAACCCGGGCTGCTCACCTGGCCCCGATAACTTTACGATACCCTAAGTAAAAGAAATAGTTTGTCTTTCGAACTGTCGATCTTGTGTGAGCCAAAGTTTCCGACGACGATATAAAATTGGAATTTGCCATCAACTGAAAAGTGATGAAACTCTCTTGGGACGGCCAGAGGATAATTTTATCCTAGCCATTAAATTCTATGGTCAATAAGTATTTGCATGTATATAATAGTCATTATATCCATGAATTTTTGGATACACTACGATAAATATAAGCAACGCAATGTTTCATGAAGATTCGTTAATGTAGTTTCGCAGTAGTTCAGAGAGAAAAGACTGGCGTTTGAAAAAGTTCATGAGTGTACCCAGAATAGTCCAGTACGGGAAATTAAGTTTTGAAATGATGGTTATATTGGTTCAATGACCGGGTCATACATCTGAGAGAGGTCCATGTAAATTACAGTTTTTCCTAAATATATTATCCAAATCAGAACGTAAAAGTTTGATAAAAGATGTTTTTGGTGCAAGTATTTTAAGCATTTGTGGTTTTAGTACATCTTTTAGAGGTGATTTTGGTTGGTCAACATGGATATCGATATACGGAAAGATAAAAAAAAAAAAAAAAAAAAAAACCTACCAAAACCTTACTTGAAACTTCGGTCCAGAGTGATAAGAGTATTGGAGAATTACACCATTTTGATTATTATTGAGGTTAAAGATGGGGTTTCCTTAAGTACAGACTGTGTACAAACATGACTACGCGTGTGTCATTTAACTTTAAAGGCACAACTGCATGTAAATTGAAGAATAAAATAATGATTCTCTGCAATCAAGACATATTTCTCATGTACTGGTCTCAGCATATCAAGCGATGTATAATTTGCTATAGAAATCATTTGCATACTATTTGACCGATTCTGTAGAGACATTTATTGCAAAAATAATTGTATGAAAATATGAAGAAAACATTGTTAACAAAGCGAAGAAGACGTTTTAAGGTAACTGTCCCATGTGTGGTCATGTAGGGCAGCGATGAACACCTTGTTCGAATGATATTTTTTCTCGACACTTCCTTTCGTCTGATATAAATAAATATTATCATGCTTCAATTTTTATCAGTTACGTGACTTGTCCTGGACTATGGTAGAAAACAATTAACAGATAATATATAGCATTCTTATAATCAATCTCAGAACTGTTTATGTTATGTTAAACAAAAAAGGTACGCACACAAACAGTAGAATTCAGACAGTCGTCTCCATTTGTTATTACGTTCTTTGAGAAAAACAAATTGACAATGACATTAAACGTACTACTGATTTTTATTTGCGTTGCAATAGTAGAGATTTTTCTTGGCTTTACATACGCATAGGATTGTTACTCGCACAGATTTTCGAATTTAAGCTAGGAACAGGGCAAAAACAAAGACAATTTCAAAACTCAATAACAATAGAATATTTTCATGCAGTTAAACTTCCCAAAGGAAATGTCTTTCTATCCTTCTGCAGATAAAGCTGATACTTACCATAATGCATTGTCACAGCATGTACTGAACAAATTAAACTTACACATCCATAACATATTAGAATGATATTAACGACAAACATGTTTTCGCTCGGGCCGTCCGTGATTGCCTGTCGAGTCTCTTCATTAAGTTAACTTATATATAATCGCTGTCGTTACTACAGACACAATCGTCATGACAGATTTAATGAGGCTTATACCAGGGGTCCGCATTCATAGACAATTGAATTCTCTGCAACTTCCGTATTGTCAATCTGAACAATAATCTCTCGCGCAGTGTAGTGATGCATGACGGGAGGTGTCGGCTGCTGGTTAAACAGGCTCCCCGGGTTCTCTTTGCGGTTACCCGTATGACAGTAGTGGAACCATCAGGCCTGCGGTAAGCAACTTTTATTACTAGGAAGACCACATTTTTGTTGTTTACTAATGTTTTTTATGGAGAGTTTGCTAAATTATGCCCATTTGTGTCTTTTAAGTACGACTTTTATCAATGTTGATATAATTTCACCTACATATGGGATTCTTTTCATGACGAACCACATTACTCATATTCCTACAAAGACATATGGAAATGACATGACCGAACATGTATTATTAACAGTCCATCATAACTGGACATGGCATGTAATGTATGATGGTAAGGTCATTAGCTACAGAGAAAGAAAAAATGGCATATGTACCTGTATGTATATTCGTAACCCATCCACAGCCAACAATTTCATACACGTGGGTGTTTATGAAACTCAATATTTCCCAAACCAAATATTCTAAATTTTTGTCAAAAATATAATCAAAAATCTTTATATAAAGCTTACGCTTCGACCAATATGATTTTTTCCCCCAAGACCCCATATATGTCTACATCAATAATAATAATACCCTTCCGTTCGCAGGGGTTAAATGTTTCAATTACCATTCACTTTTTACGGTTACATTACAGTATATGTTTTCTGAATCATGTTGTGAGTATCCCCCTTGCAGTTACTAGCTACTCTAATGAGCATTCATAATCAATTCTGATGGCGACCAAACGGTTAGCTAAAAATCATATGTAAGTAATTTCATTTTATCCAACATTGAACTCGAAAGCAGATAAGAACGATAGTGTACTGCATTCATCTTGATCATTTTCAGCATATTTTAATTTCTGTTGGACCATTTCTTCAATTTCATTACATTTTCTATATTTTTAAATGCTCCTTTATATATAAAGAAAAGTTTGGATTAAGGCCCATTTCCCCGGTCATTCCTCGACCCCTAAGCAGCGAAACATGAATATTTTCAGGGAAAGAGAAATTACGACCCGTGATAGCGAGATTTATTTTGTGTTTTAGAGTCTTGATGGTTGTAGTTGTGGTCGATGAATAAGCAACATTGAACATCTAGTACTAGTATATTAGCATATGTTGTCCCTGTCCCGAAGATGTGTCGTGATCTTAAGCTTGCATTCGTGTCGTTTGACCACAGTCGATGTCAAAATGCAGTATAGTCTGATAAACACTTTATAGCTTCTACCTATGCAGTTCTTATTGAAAGAACCTTTAACATCGTATCATAGTACTTTGTTATACATAACACGAAGGTGTGTTATGGTCTTGAGTTCATATTACCAAGGTTTCAATTGCAGTGTGTATGGTCAGTGACAGGATTCTTGCGGAATCAAAATGTTAGTACAATGTATATTTTAGCCCCTCTCCAACTTTATGCACTACATTTCCCCCAACAAATCCAGGATCCGCACTTGTGCATGTATATAATCCAGTTGGATCCGAGGATGGAGCTTGTAAGATGTTACTGAAGTATGGGGATGTGATGATTTGGATTGAATTACCTCTAAATGCCGAGTTTTTGTCGGTATAAAATCAAGTTAGGGTCAAAACTGTGTAATCAAACATCCCGGATTTATGATCTGGATTTTTCTTCATTGTAAAAAAAAAAAAAAAAAAATGACTCCGACAGTGTTCTTTTCGAAATTCTTTCTAATATCGCAGAGTAATTTAAATTGATAAAATGTTAGTTGTATAAAGATGACGTTGTTAAATATCAAATTGAAGATAGATTATTTCACTCATATAAAGTATAATTTAAGAGGTGAAGATCATTATACATGTACTTCAAAATGTACTTGGTACTAACACATGGGGAACATGCACACCGAGATTGATGATCTTACGCATTGTTTTCCCTTCGTGTTTACCCTTGAAAATATGACGTTGACCTTTTGAAACAACAGACAGTTCGCATCACTAGGGGGGAAATGTTTACTAGGTTTTATGATCCTATCCTTATTCTTGCACTTTATATCTTTCCCACAAGGTCCAGATGGATGAACATACACCCAGAAATATTGCACTGTTCTTTATCTTCACCTTTCATCAACCAAATTCATGATTGTACAACGTTTGAATTTCATATAATTTCAAATGTCTTCTATCCCGTCGGGATCCGGGTTAGAATAGGTCCTCAGTACCCCTTGCTTGTTGTAAGAGGCGACTAAATGGGGGCGGTCCTTCAGATGAGACCGCAAACGCCGAGGCTCCGTATCACAGCAAGTGTGGCACGATAAAGATTCCTCCCTGCTCAAAGGCCGTAAGCGCCGAGCATAGGCCTAAATTTTGCAGCCCTTAACCGGCAATGGTGACGTCACGTCTCCATGTGAGTGAAAAATTCTCAAGAGGCACGTTAAACCATATAAAATCAATCAATCAATCAATTTCTTCTATGTGTACATAAACAAAATGTACTATACATTACAAAACTGAATACATGTGTAGGGAGTTTAAAACATTGACAACATCTTAAATGAAATAGAAATGGTAAAATTGTGCAGATTTATAGCATTTTGCTTTTTAAAAATTCTTCCGCCAAAAAATGTACTAGTCCTTTCAAACCTATTAAAGTGAATGACATACAAAAAATCATTTGCGCTAAGTATTGATTTAGTACCTACATAATTAAAATATCTTGCACGGTTGTGCTAAAAAGCCAACTTCCTTAAAGCGAAATGCTGGACGACTTTGTCAGTTTTCTAGTTGAAAACACGATATGGTAGTTTTTAACTTATTTTGATAGACAGTTTTGCATGTATGTATACACACAGTGAACGGAATAATAAGGCTGAATAATGTTGCTACACTTCAGAGGAGACTATGTGGTATACAGAAGAACAGAAACGGAAGACCATATGGCCTTATATATATCAAACACAACGCTCTCGGTGGCTGGGCATGCGCTGTACACCACCATTATGTAGTATTCGGCGCGCTTCCATCATGACTATTTTTAGAAACTCCCAAGGGAGATGGTGGCATATGTACATGTGTATTCAACGTGTAATTTCCTCGTGTTCAATAGTTTTGAAGTTATTCGTGTTACTAGTTTAAGACATTAAAATGGTTAACCGGACCAGAAAATTTTCTTGGATCCAGTGCCATTACGAGGTTTCTGTGTATGACAGTTACATGTACTCTGAAATGGTGAAAGACAGATTTAACAGCTAACTTATTCTGTTTCCATAATTGTGTAGGCATAAGACAGGGTTGGAATTTAGTGTAGAAAATCACCCAAAATGTGAAGGGAGCAACGCCCTGCCTCGTCGTTCCTATCCTGTTTCTTCAAAATATTAAATCATAATCGTGAAATTTTGTATAAACACTTCCTTAAATACAAATCAGTCAGAAAGGGTTCTCCGAAATAAACATGAGTTTCCTTTATCCAAATGAATGTCTAATTCTATGGTCTGAATACAAGGTTTTCCGTCAATGTGACCACGTTAAATGTCAAATATGACATTTCGAAAAAATTGTCAAACCTGTTGCATCACAAACATATCCGTCTTGGTAGTTAGAAGATGGCGGGTTACACAACACACTGGTGTTAGAGACAATATCCGGCTACAACTGCCAGAGGTGTTTAATTTGTTTCGTCTAAACAATACGCTGTGTTGCACTAGGAATTTTTTTTTATTATGAGAGTAGATCACTGTAAGAAAACAATGGGATCATCATATTTCTCATTTATAATCGGCGATCCCCCACAATGTTATACTAAAACTTTAATATTCAGTCCTTGCTTTATATTTTGTAATTTATCTTGTTTTTCAAATGGAAAAGAATGTTTTTTAATCTAGAAATATAAGACATTGAAACAGCATTACTACTAACAAAACACCAGAAAACTTACTTTTTTGTAAAACTAAAATTATCTTCAATAGATTTTCAAAAGCGTTATGAATTAACTAAATTCATTATCCCTACTTGATTTTAAGTAAAGCTATGATTCTGATCAAATATATCTATTGAAAAAAAGAGAGAAAATTGTTGTTTGTTTGGATATCAAAATGAAAAACTGCGAAGTCATCAGAGGAATTGGCGAGAGTCCAATACAAACTGCCACGCAGTTAAATAATTGTTTTTTCTCTAAAATCAGAAAGGAAAAAGGGGAAGTCATGAGAAGAATCGGCGAAAATCAAATGCAAAAAAAAAAAAAAAATAGTCGACGATCATCACTCATTGCATGTACTACCAATTCAATATGATGCACAAGGTGACGGAAGAAGACCTTGTGATGTGGGGAAAACTGTGGCTTTCTAAACAATAAACAAGAGGAAGGAACAAATAATATATTTGCTGATGATAATTAAAAATCCTACGCCCTGTTTAACACATTGTTTAGGACGTTTCATACTTTGATCAAGAATCATTTTTCACACTGTGGTAATTTATAGACTAGATTTAATGGTCCTAAAATGGTAATTAATCTAAAGAGTTTACGGAAGGTAAATAAAACATTATTATTTATCTAAAAATGATGGAAAGAGTTGACGTAATTTTGCATCCAGTGATCTTGTCAGGACATATCTCTTAAGAACTAAATTCAGAACTCGTTTCGCACATTAATTTTAAACAAAATGGTTTAGGTTTTCATATTACTTAACCCGTCGTTATAAATACCATGTTGTTAAATTTATGCCATTTGTGTATATAAATTCCGTCTTGGTTTCGCATGTGCTATCGCCTCGCAACAGAGACGGAGGGGATCACCGTTCGTTATCTTCACCTTTCATGTATTCACGCGATGATGCGAGTGCGGGAATTAGGTGAATGAAAATACATGTAATTACGTAATAGCCCTTTTGATTGATTGATTTTTATGTTCTAACGCCATCTAGGCAATATTTCAGTCATTTTATGGCGGTCAACTAACTGAAATATATTCGTTAGTCAGTTGTTAGAAACCCGTCGAACAAACATCGACTTAACAACAGGCTGTACTTACATGTGATAGCATTAGAATATAATTTGTGAAATGCTGAGTTTAAACGAGACTTAAAATCCCTGTAAACTTAACATTTCTCTGTAGCCTGCTTCTGTTTAGAAATTTATCATACGTAGAACATGCTCTCGCGTGTCGAATCACTTGAGACACATAAACACCAGGTGATAATGGAATATTGCCACATAAATATGGAAAGTTGACGATGGAAAAGTTTAAATGTTCCCGTTTGTCGTAATGTTGAGATGTTACATATGTACATATTGGTTGATTGTATATTGCTTAACGTCCCTCGCGAAAATATTTTCACACAAATAGAGACGTCACCATTGTCGGTGAAGTGCTGCAGAATTTAGACTTACACTTGCCGCTTACGGCATTTGAGCAGGATGGATCTCTATCGTGCCACACATACTGTGACACAGGGCCTCAGATTTTACGGTCTCATCGGAAGGACCGCCCCATTTAGTCGCCTCTTACATTATACCCGCTGCAGAAGAAGACCTTACAAAGGGTTACAACTAAATTACAATCACCGACGTTTCAAAGGGGAATTGGACCAAACAGAGGCTGAATCAACGCCAAAACTGGATACGGGTCTTGTTTTCTGAAAGTCCAGATTTAACGATAAGAATGTTGACGGCAGAGCTGGACTCATGCACGTTATGTAGACAATTGTATCTTTGAACGTGATAGAGTCGGCGGAGGTAGCGTCATGGTCAGGAGTGCGATGAACACGAATTTCCCCTCACAGTTTGTCATTTTGAATGGAAGCCTAACTGCCAGGTGGTATGTAAACGAAATTCTGCAGCCTGTGCTAGTACCATTAATGCAGCAACATAGGCAGTGCAATGGATATTTTTTCAGCAGATCAATGCGTGCCCACACACGGCAAGATTGCCTAAAAATTGTCTTTGTGTGTAATAAAGTGAAAGGCCTTAAGAATATCCGTCTGAACATTTCATATATGTAGTATGCCAATTCCATTAAAACCATATCTTTAGGTCCACTCACACGCATGGCTTGTTACCTAGCGCAATAAGGATCATATATTAATTTAAATCAGACTCTGTTATGCTATTATGTTCAAATCAAATAAGGATTTATTAGATTTAATGCATTATTTTGGTACATGATTTTCTTCAATTTCTATGAAAATTAATCCATTTATCTCCTCTCCGTTTTCCAGCTAGTCCTTTGTAAACAACTTGAAGATGGCCGTATTACAAGGGTATTGATTCCCAACAATTTACTAATTTCCTTTGATGTTTGAAAAAAAATTGCAGGTTGTTGAACTAGTCAATTTTTAAAAAGTATTTCACAGAGAGGGCTCTTGATTTGTCTGTTTACCTTCTGTCATAATTTTAAAGCTAGGTCGGAACCTCGTTCATACGATGCAATGAGATTGATCACTGTTCCTTATTTTCACCTTTCATGCAACGAACGTATGTCGTAGCTTGAAGATCCGATTCTACTTTCAGTAAAGTTTTAGAACTCGTGGCTTAAGAAAAACACCCTACACAAGCCCGTGACAAGACGCATTATCTACCGTTACCGGTACTCTTGTTTCAATAACATTCTCTCACCAGAGGGCGCGTTCTTCTACCTCTGTGAACGCTTGGAATCACGCGACAATGTAATCACATGATATAAACAACCATTCTCGTTTACTTTTACTTTTCCTTTAAAAGTTTTGGCAACAGGTGACGCATCAGGCTCTTTTTCAGAGTCCACTGACACTATTTACCATTTAGATGTTTGTCTCTTATTATACAAGTTATATCGTATTTTTTACAACATGTTTACATTAAAATCTTCACCACGCGAATGCCCTACATTCATACGCATATTACGAAATAGTTCCAAATTAAGGATCAGAAAATAACGATTTCAAACAATATACAGTAAGCATAAATTTAATTGCACCAAAAGCATTCCATAATATGACTTAATATTTAGTCCAAAATATAAATGTTTGATATTAGAAACGTTTACAAGATTTCTGCAAAAAGCTGTTGACAGAGGTGTAGTGCGGGTAGCGCACGGGACTGGGTAGAGAATGGTTTCAGTAAATGACCCTTAATGGTTGGGTGTTGCTAAAGCATGGAACGGAAAGGTATTTAAGAATTAGATTGATTAATGTAGCTTAGATAAAACCTAAAATCGGACAAAAACACTTATTTTCATTATAATCAGATTTTTAGGAATTTCTTTACAAGTTGCAAGGCAATTTTATCTTAAATTTCTACACCATAAATTGATTGAACACAGTTAAATGTTTTGTAAGTTTACAACGCGTTTTACAATCTTGTAATTTCGACCTTGACAGGTGTTAGCGAGCAGCGCCATCTATGGGTAGAGACAAAGTTTATATGCCACCGCCCTCTCGTAGCAACTTGTCATATGTATATACAATGTATATGTGTACTAGCAAAAGAGAGTGTGGTATGTATAAAATAACGATAATTCATAATTTCATTAAGCCAACAAGTTAAACATCTTGTGTTTGATTTATTACTTCTTAACTAACAGAGGCTGAGTGACAGCAGCACTCCAATACTAAATAGGCGAGAACTTCTAACAGTTGATTTCTAATCTAATTACTGGTATTCTATTATTCAGATTAATAATGAGGTGGCCTTTTAATTTAATTCTAACATAAATTCTGTTAGGCTTTTAGCTATTTAATATATCGTGCAATATATATGTTAATTCCTCTTATTGGGGTCATATACTTCATCTTAGTTTAAATTGATTCTGTTTCAATCGTTTTTAATTTTCACTGTATCTCTGGGTTAAACATATTGCCCAGACTTCCGGTACTTATACAAACTTTCACTTGACGTTGATCGATCCAAAATGAAGTAAACCTTTTATAGACACCGGATTCGTTCGCTTTAAAATTTGATGCGATACACAGGAGTAGTATAATATACTAGGTTAAACCAAACATCAAATTTAAGATCAGTTATCTTAAAAATATGAAGTTCGATTAACAGCAAGTTCGGTTTATATAGGTTATGCTATGGAAATTTGTTTTAGGAATATGAATTTATAATTTTCAATGTTGTTTTCGGGGGAGGGGGTGAAGAGGTTGAAAACTACTTATTTAATGGTTATGTCTATTAAATTGTTTCCTATGGTAGCTAGGAAAAAGTAATACAATTTGAAAGCTTAATTAAAATTCAAGTCTTTAAAAGTATATTTCATTTATTTATAACTATTCATTTTACAACATACTGTCACGTCTCCATATGAGTGAAAAATTCTCGAGAGGGACGTTAAACAAGAATAATAAATAATAAAAGCCAGGGAAAGGGGATGACACTCACAATGCTTACTTCATATTTTGCTTAAGTTATAATTTTAAAATACATGCGAGTTTCTAGGGAGTATATGAAACGATGGATTCTGAACATGACTTCCCGTTCTCTCTGTAATTTCTGCTTCCATTGTTCATAAGACTTATGATTTTACAAAATGCTTACCTCCTCATAATATTATTGCATAAAATATTTTCAGTTCTGCGTTTAGCAACACTTTTAAAAGTCCAAACCCTAGCATCACTATTAAGAGCGAAGGATTTTACAATTCTGGTAAAGGTCTTCTCGCTGACTATGCAGACAACTTGAAAAAGCTTTTAAACATTACTATGTATTTTCAAATCTGAACTGTACAACAAATCTAAGACGTTAACATAGGTAGTGATTGTTCCTTCGCCAAACACTCGGCATTTAGAAGTGTGAAACACGGGTCTTTCGGATATTACCTTAACAAGTATTCTGAGAGTATTGCATGGCTATACATAGACCCCTACCGGTCACAAAAATTACTGGACCGCAAAAATATTTGAAGTGTCCTATGTAGGTAATGGTAAAGGGGAAAATGGGATAGGAATTGTTGGAAATCAACTACTATTCAGGTACAAAGACTAAACCAGGGAAAAAAAACAAATCTATAATTAGATTTAGGTCTTTAACCAAGTCAATGAACTGTGAAATATAGGTAAGCATGAAGAATTTAGCTACATTATAAAAGAACCCACACTGCTACGGCCCTGGGCCCAGTTTCATAAAACTTTCCTAAGATACATCTTAAGATATGTCGTAAGATATTCTTAAGTTTTAACTTACGAATTTCCTAAGAATATCCACAACTGTTTCACGAAACGTTCATAAGAAATCTCTTTTCCTAAGATATATCTTAAATCAGTGTTTTCAGATTTTGCATTTACAGTTTAAATACCGGTAGTGAATGAACGGCTTGTGTAAATTAATCATTGAAAAAGATATATAATTGATAGAAAACCTTATTAGATACACACTACAAGCAATTAAGTGTGACATTGGTACATAGTTTAAGAGAGGGGGGAGAGCTATCACCTGTTTCAGCCCGATTTTGCAACTACATGTAGAAATTCAACACATTTCCAATAACTGACGGTCTGTCATGTTTCAATGATTTTATTGTTCAACTCACTATCCAATTCAACGAATAAATCGAGCCACACAACCCATGCCGTGCTTGAAATGTAAACATGACTCAGTCAAAAAGAAATCATAATACCTCAACGGCAGAAATAGATTTAACTGAGGAGGTAGAAAAAAGAAAAGAAGTGTTATTTCCAAACAGAACTCCAGCGTTACAAATTCAGCTAAAAAAATACAATGGGAAGAAATGACAGCAAAAATAAACGCAGTTAATACCTCCCATGAAAGGACAGTTGATGAGCTAAAAAAGAATGTAGTTTTCCCGCGTTTCGAAGAATAGCGGGAAAACGTTGTATGATAGGAACGTGTTCGAATGCCTATGCGTAGTAATACAAGGCGTGACCATAGGAAGGCCTATATAAAGTGTCGATATCATGAGTAAGGTCATTCTAAGCCAGTCTCACCACAATTTTTTATTATCATATTTAATTATGGATAAGGTCCGATATTCACTCTTAGACGTTACATAACACTTGCTTTCGGACACAGGTTTCCATAGTTTTTTCAAATATTTTATCTATGGTTTTTCCTGGGCGGTTTTTAACGTCAATGATGGGGGTTTCTTGACATTTTGTTATTTGATTCAGTACTTGCATAACACTTGTTCACGTCAGTTAACATGTATGTAGTAAATTTGCTGTAAAGTTATTAAACGTCGGCTGACCGACAAGCTTGCCTGGCTTACACCAAAGTTGTGTTTGGTTGTCTTGTATGCAAAAGGATTGTATTCACAGAAGTGTATATTATACATGGAGCTGCTTAACGAGCGATACGAAAAGGGATATAGCGTTGAATAGACGAGAACAACGAAAACCTGGCGATGACCCCCTGCCCAGAGAAGTAGAAATCACTCCAATAGAGGACAAGCTATAATTGGAAACACGTGCGTTTCTGGGATTTCGGGTGGGGTTGATACTCTCGATAAGGAACCTTCAAGTTCCACTAAGCCCTCTGCATCTCCTTCTGTCATCTTGATGTAGTTAGGGATCATGTTTGAAAGTAAAGAAGAAACGTCTCTAACTATTCTGGAAACGTTGGACTTACTGATGCCGTGAAGATCAGCAGTCACCAAATGAAAATTCCCCGTGGCATAAAACCTGAGGGCAGCCATGACTTGTAACGATGTTGGCAATGATTGGGATCTACGAGTGGGTCTTTTTTAAATCGTTTTCCATCATTTGGCATAAGTCGATGATCAAATGAAGTGGTAGTTTAAATTTTGAAACAATCTCCATGTCGTTCATATAATCTAAAGGATTGTTTCCATCTCTGAACTGCCTTTCTCGTCTAAATTGACGACGACATAGCAAAATAAAGGCCGCCGCCATATTTAGTTTGAACTTAAGACACCTACTTACCTTTCGTAAAGTTACGAAAGAACTTATGAAAATCCTAAGATACGACACTTTTTGTGAAACGGATAAGGAATGAACTTAGGAAAAATTTATGTCTTAAGTTAAATCTTAGTCGTAAGTTAGTTTTGTGAAACTGGCCCCTGAGCGCTAAGCATAAGTCTAAATTTGTGGTACTTTACCTACAGTTGGTGATGTCGCAATATGAGTGAAAAATTCTCAATGTAAAACAAACAAACAAACCCAATAGTCACGATTGTCACAATTTCTCATTACTTCTATGCACTTTAAAAATATGGTTGATTGATATTCAGGGGTAAAAAAAATTCTTAAAGGAAAATGAAATTTCACATTATGAGCTACAATATACAGCCCCGCCTTGGCACCACAACCCCTGAACGAGGGTCATGAAATTTCACAAAGTTTGGAGAAGGTCTCTTTGCTCATTATGACTATTCATTCAGTGTGTCTGCTATGAATAAATACAAGTTTTTACTCCTAGATTACACCATTCATTTGGTTTAGCGTCAGCTACCAAAGAACCAGGGAACGGAATATTAAATCTTTCCAAACTGGTAACAAGGTAATGCAGTTTCTGAGAATAAGTTGAAAATTACGAAATGAGAACGCACGGCGACAACAAATAAAATAATGTGGCAATGGGTCACCTGACGTAGGTAACCTTAAAATAGATCAGGAATAACCCTATAGTAGCGAAGCTTCAATCACAATGCTAGGAAAACACTTGATTGACTGATTTATTTTTTAAGATGTCGATTTTAGGCAGTAATTCAGTCAGTTAGAGTAAACTACTTTCTTTTATTTGAATTTGATGGATTGATATTTCAGGCGCCTGTTCGTTTTGAAGTGTACATTTTTTGCGTGACATGTGCATGTACAATGAACAAAAGTGTGTTATAAGGTTTTATTCATACACATTTCATACTAAGCCATTGTTTTTCAAGAGCCTTTCATGGATTTAAGGTTTTCTTTAATGTTGATAAAACACGTTGCATAGGTATGTAAATGTAGGCATGTCTTTCAAATAGAAACTAATTTAAAGTATTCTAGGTTGAAATAAAAATGTGTTTTAATTTTTTTAGTTAAATCTTGAAATCTGCAAATGTGTCATTTTATATAGATCTGATCTGTTTGCTAGAGCTGTGATAGTATATAGGAATAATGGGTATGACATATTTGTATCCGTGAGGATCCGGGTTAGAACAGGTCCTCAGTACCCCTTGCTTGTCTTACGAGACGACAAAATGGCGCGGTCCTTCAGATGAGACCCCAAAAACCGATGTCCCGTGTCACAACAGGCAGTGGTGACGTCTCCATATGAGTGAAATATTCTCTCGAGGGACGTTAAGCAATATTCAATCATATTTGTAGCTTTGATTTACCTTTAACCTCAGAATTAAGAAACATCCTTGTATTTGATCTGGACCCTTAAAGATCAGATTCAACATAAGGCACAATCTGGTCTAGATAATAGCATTCGAGTTTCATACCATAATCCAGTGATAAAAATCAGACAACAAAATACCCCAATCCAATGATATTGAATTGGTGCTCAAAAGCTTAGAAGTCATTTTTTCGTTCTAAAGGCTCAGTAAAACCTAGCAAACGATGTCCATTTTAAGATATGGACAACAATATATTACTTCCTAACGAGAGTTGTTGAAATGAATATACATGTATTGTCATATGACTACAATGTATGTTTAAATTAATGAATGAATTAGACTCCATGACATTAATCGTGTTGATACGCTCGTTGTCAGACGGGGCGTATTATTTTATGGCGCTGTCCGTGCGTCTGTCTGACTGTCCGTCCGAGGTAACATTTTCCGGATTTTTCCTGTAATAGATGCATGTACGGCTTTGAAATTTTATCAGAATTTCTCTCTCAAGAAGCGTAAGAGTAAGTTTGCATTTCAGTGGGATTGGTGCACCTTGACCTACTTTATGGCAATAACTCAACAGTTTTCCGGACTCTTTTTCGTTACGGATACAGATATTGCCTTAAAAATTAATCATACGTTTCCTTTTGGGAGGAATACAAGTTCAGTTTGCATTTCAGCTGGATTGATCTGTCCGCCCGTGACCTATATTAGGGTTAAAAGTATATCATTATGGATACAGGTATTGCCCTGAAATTTAGTCACAGGTTTCCTCTTGGAGGAATACAAGGTCAGTTTGCATTTCAGCTGGATTGGTCCGTCCTTGACCTACTTTCGGGCCAAAATAGTGTTAACAGTTTTACTGACTTTTTTCGTTTACGTATACAGATGTTCTGAAATTTACTCACAAATGTCCTCTTGAAGGAATACGAGTTCAGTTTGCATTTCAGCTGGATTGGTCCGTCCTTGACCTACTTCAGACTAAACGTAGGTCAGTTTTCAAACTTTTTTGGCTATTACGGATACAGATATTGCACTGAAATTTATTCACAAGCTTCCTTCCTCTCAGAGGAATACAAGTTCAGTTTGTGGATAGGTCAGTCCAAGGTCGTGTTTTCCAGAATTTTTCCGTATAACGGATGCATGTACATGTATAATGCTGAAATTTGGTCACAGTTTCTCCCTCAAAAAGCGTAGGAGTGACGTTGCATTTCAGCTGGATTAGTGTATCGTGACCTACTTTCGGGCTAAAAGTAGGTCATATAGTTTCCTGGACTTTTTCTCATCATAGATACAGATATTGCACTGACATTTTGTCACAACCTCGCTCTTAGAGAAATACATAATCAGTTCACATGTCAGATGGATTGGTGCACCATGACCTACTTAAAGACTTTTCTATTCAGAATGTGTGTGATATCCATTCAGAGTGCATAATATGCTTACAGATTGAATTTCACTGTTTGACGGGCGTATGTTGTACCGTTTGCGGTACTCTTGTTTACTAATAACACTAAAAGCTGGGTTTTTTTTGTTTTTTGTTTTGGTTTTTTCAAAAACCATTAAAAATATTTCATTTAATTCTCTTGGCAATTGTTTATGAAGTATTGCTGATTGTACTTGTGCATGTGAAAAGCTGACCCCTACTCCCTCGGCCATATGTACGGTGATCTGCTATCATGTTGGGTTCCAATCTTTAAATAAAGGTCGCGTCATCGAGCTTCAGTGCAATTGGAACATCGCTCGGTCTTTCCAGTCAATTCGAGACGAAAAACCGATTTTCTCGAATTGTGGGAAAAGGCCGAATAATGATCCAAATGAAAATATACATGTACATGAGCACGCTGACTTTTCCCAATAGTATCCAGATTAACCTCGCTTATACATTCCTGTGTTCATCTCAGGATCCACGCAATAAACAAAATTCATTTCTAGTGAAAAAAATAGTCAGGCAGCGTCTCTTCATATTTTCAGACCACCCATTTTCAAATGATATCTCGATTGAATTTTTTAAAAGAAATTAGTTAACATTCGATTAAATATATATCAGCAGAGGCTCTGGGCTAAATATAGCATCAGTTCTATGATTCAATCTTTATTGTCACGTAAATCAACGCTAAATACAATGTAAATCCTCTTGGTTGATGTAATTTACTACGTATATCCTGTCGAAACAGCTCACATGGCTTTGTTTCAGATGTAGCATTAAGGGCACGGTTTGTTCACGGCAAATGTTACATATGTCTTCCTGAACCGGTGGAAACGAATACAAGTGTTTCTACAATGCAACACTTCTGAGTGTGACTAAGAACGTTGTGCTCCATAAAACACCTTTTAAAAAGTGATTATCATGCTAGTCATAACACATTTAAATTCTGTTTCCATTAAAATGATTTTGAATTACATGACAAGTCCGTAGGTATAATTATATTCCTTCGTTTTGCATCTTTGAAAAATATAGAATTGAAATATCCCCAACATCTTTGGATCTGATATTGTGCATGTAAACACAAAGTTTAACCCATTGTGATACTTACCTGGTATAAAATCTTAAAAAGTGCGAAGCATAGCGACACCTTCGAATCCATTTTATGTCTGTCTCACCTTAACTATAAGGGACAGCTAAGGAGGTTTAGGTCACCTGAGTCACTCTGGTGATCTATTGGTTTGCGTTCGTCATGAATTAACAATTGAACTTTTTGAACTTCTTATTGATAACACAATTCCCATTTTTTTTTCAAATTTGGTATGAAGGATCTTGGGGGCAAGTGGGAAATAACATGTAAATTTCAGAACTCCTGCACCCCCACCCCCCACCCCACCCCCACCCCCGAACCTATGGGGCGGGACAAAAACTGCCAAACATTGACTTGTTTTGAAAAACCTTCCTTCTCTAAACACATCTATAAGACAAAACTAAATACATTGTCAGGCAGAAGAAGACTTGATCCTTGGAATAGAGGTTCTCACTCCAGGGTAGGGCCAAACTTGGTATGTGTTAAACATTTAAAGACCCAATTTTAAGTTAACGCCCCCAAATTCTACCGGTATTGTAACCAATGGCAAGTCCCCCGTCAATTACACTTTTGACAATAAATCTCGGGTAAATTTACATCTGCAGTGACAGTGGTCTGCTGCTGTCAAAGAAAGGTGTTTAGATAACAAAATCAGCCAATCCTTACCGGCATTCTTTATATCTTGAGGAAGCCCGGTATACTAGTTTTGATAGCACTGACCGGTCCACCACTATTATTTTCTCGTAATTCATTTTTCTACAAGTCCCCAGAAAAATGCAATTTTAATATCATTGTATTCTGATCTTGTCTATATCCATGTATTATGAATTACACCCACACATTAAACCAAAGGGACTTGTGTAGAAAAATGAAGCCCCCAATCTAGGAAAAATACACGTGTTGATTTTTCTACACAAGCCCCTGTGGTCAAACAATAATTTGCACATTAATTTCCGAAACATATAACTTATTGAAATATTTTCTATTTAGTTATAACAAGAGAGAGAGAGAGAGAGAGAGAGAGAGAGAGAGAGAGAGAGAGGATGTAGACTGTGCGTCAACTACCGTTAGGGATACCACAATTATACAAACACTATGACCATGGAAACGTTATAGACAACCCTAAGAGGTACTTCCTTCGTTCTGGAGAATAAAAGTCCATGGCAGCCATATTGAAAATCGGATCGCTCGAAAAAGTGGCCAAGCCTCTACAAATGACAAACTATCTCCTGTGGTTCTCGGTATATTTTCAGACTGTTTAAAATGGACTATTCCTAAATAAAACAAACCTGTTAACTCCTGTTCTTGTTCCACGTCGACTCGGGGAGTCATAGAGTAAAAACATGAGGATGCTTAAATAGTACTTTTACCGTAATGTTCGTATATATTACAATGTAAAGCTATGAATCCTTTTTTGTGGTCAGGCCTTGGGAACATGGTGTAAACAATCTTTAATCTACACTATATGAGAATGCTTGCATTTTCATTTGACACGTCATACACTGGTGGATTTTGAGAAGATTTTAAAAGAAGTTTTGTAAATATTCTTTTATAAAACTTCACACCCCTACCACAGTCCCGCCTTGACCACTAGTTTCTATGAAATTTGAATCCTCATTGATTAAGGAACCTTTCATACAATTTTTCACTTTGGTTCTAGAATTCACAGGCAATTGCATCGCTTGGGGGTCGAATTTACTATATAAAGAGTAAATTCAACCCCCAAGCGATGCAATTGCCTGTGTAGAAATGAATAAGCACCACACCCGATTTTCTCACTATTTCTTAATTCTCACCCCTGGAATCCCGAGGGGATCCAGGTTAGAATAGGTCCTCAGTACCCCTTGCTTGTCGTAGAAGGCGACTAAATGGGGCGGTCCTTCGGATGAGACCGCAAAAACCGAGGTCCCGTGTCACAGCAGGTGTGGCACGATAAAGATCCCTCCCTGCTCAAAGGCCATAAGCGCCGATCATAGGCCTAAATTTTGCAGCCTTTCACCGGCAGTGGTGACGTCTCCATATGAGTGAAATATTCTCGAGAGGGACGTTAAACAATATTCAATCAATCACCCCTGGAGGGGAACATGCCACTTGTATATCTTCATTAGTTAAGGATGAAATTTGGCAAATGTAGTTGAAATTGGCCCCGAGTACTTAGAAAAATATAAAAATGTGACTACCAGTGACAGAGTTAGAGGGGGCGCAACCGGCGCCCCCCCCCCTAAAATTTTCAAATTTAAGGTAAATCGCGGTATCTTGTTTCGGAAAATGTACTAAACAATAAAGAAGCAATAATTTCTTCCACTCCCGGAAAAATGAATGACAAAATCTTTTGATTTCTTGAATTACTTCATTGGGAGAACTAAACCTTTTCCTAAAAACCCTTAAAGGACCTTATTAAAATGATAGAAAAAGTACAAATGACTAAATAGGAGAAATATTTCAAGCCCCATAAAATCTGTAAAATCCAGGAGCTTCCGGGGACTTAGCCCCCTGGACCCCCACCAGGGCTTTGCCCTAGACCCACTGCCTCATAAAATGGCACCCCCGTAACCGCAACTCCTGGGTCCGCCCCTGACTACTACACTATCAATCTAATTCAAACAAGAAATGTTTGTAAAACATATATGCCCCTTCTGGTGCAAAATCGAAAAGGGTTATACACATGCATCATTCAATTGATAGTAGTGCCAAACCAATTCAAAATATACAGTAGACAATATCTTCCTATGTCCAGAGTGGATTGACCATGTGACCTAAAAAATAATAGGGGCCATCTAATCCTTATGCTGTATCAGTGTACCAGGTTTGGTGTCAATCAATCACGTTTCTTAAAATATAGGGGACAATATATTACTATGTCCAATTTAATCTTTGACCATGTGACCTCAAAATCAATAGGGGTCATCTACATGTTAAGATGTACCCGTGTACCAAATTTAATGTCTGTCAGGCAAAGGGTTCTCAAGATATTGAGCGGACAGTATATTCATATGTGAAGTTTGACCTTTGACCATGTGACCTCAAAATGAATAGGGGTCATCTTCTCCTGAAGATGTACCAGTGTACCAAGTTTGATGTCTGTGAAGCAAAGAGTTCTTAAGACATTGAGCGGACAGTATCTTCCTATGTCTAGTTTGACCCTTGGTCTTTGTTCATGTGACCTCAAAATCAATAGCGGTCATCTCCTGAAGAAGTACCAATGTATAAAGTTTGATATATGTCAAGCAAAGGGTTCTCTAAACATTGAGCGGTCAGTATAATTCTATATCCAGTTTGACCCTTGACCTCAAAATCAATAGGGGTCATCTACTCTTATCAATGTACGAAGTTTGTCAAGGAAGGGTTTCTCAAGATATTGAGTATCTTTCCATATCCAGAGTGGATTGACCCTTGACCTTTTGACCTGAAAATCAATAGGGGTCCTCTTCCACTTATAACCAATCCACATATAAAATATTACGATCAAGTGAATTGTTCTCAAGATATTGAGCGTACAATATGTGGTCTACCGACCGACATACTGACCAACCGACAGATGCAAAGCAATATGCTACTCTTCTTTGAAAGGAGGCATAATTAGATCCTTTGATCCGCTCACCTACGATTGCTTCATATACATATGGGATTTAACAACTTCGCGTTAAAGGTCACCTCAGCATGACCTATGATGTTATCCAATCTATGTGTAGCGATCGTAGATGAGCGGATCAAAGGATCTAATACTAATCAGATATACATGTATAGAACTCACTAAATGTTTCCATTTCTTTTATAAGCCCTTAATACAACTAGTGAGGAGGAGAAGCTCCGACGACTGGGTTAAGTTGTAAAGTGGTATCATCTCCCTCTCTCTCTCTCTCTCTCTCTCTCTTTCTCTCTCTCTCTCTCTGAATGTTGATTTCTAAATTAAAAGTAATTATACATTAAATAAGTAAATAATGCATTCTTCTAACTACACATCGATCTTTGAAATTAACTAAATGACCTTTAAACACTTAATTTACAAGACCATCTCCTTATACATCATTATGTGTTGTTGTTACTTTAGAGTAACCGAAATGTCTCGCTAATGAAACAGTTAACCTACTTTATTTGATGATGATAAATTTCACATACAATGAAAAAGGACCACATGAAAGAGAAAAACACACATAAAAAGTTTAAATTAGAGTAAAAACTATTAACAAACACCTTACTGATCACTAGTTTATCACCGTTAACACGGTGTGTTTATGTTTTCTTACAGGTAAAATGCATTTAAAGGTGTGTACAGGTAACGCACTATATGTACTAGGTACTCGGTACGTATCCTCGTATTCCAGATTCATGAGATTTTGAGTCCGTCAAATTAAAATTTTCTTGCTAAAAATCCGAATTTGAAATCGAAAATTTAGAGACATCCGTAACAGTTTATATTACGGAAGCCCTTTTAGGACCTATCAGAAATATATTTCTAATTTGAAAAATCGCATTTCAGAATTCGTTATTTCGATTTTAATTTGTTATTTTAAACATTAAAATTCGTTATAACGAATTTGTAAACTTCGTAATAACAGATTTCAAAATTTGAAATAACGAATTCCGAAATTCGTTATATCAAATTGCATAATTCGTTACAACAAATTATCAAAAAATTGTACTAACGAAAAGGTGAAGATAACGAATCTCATAACTCCTATAAGGAATACAAAATTAAGAGTTGGGCAAACACGGACCCCTGAATATACCAGAAGTGGGATCAGGTGCCTGATCTTGCTACATAGTCATCCAACTACATTTTATTAATTACTCGTTTCAACAAATTGTATTATTTTGTTTTAATGAATGAAAATCTGATTTAATGAATTGAAAAATCTATAATTTCAAATTATTTAATCTATTCTTACTAATTCTGCAATTCGTTATCACGAATTATTTACTAATTTGATATCAACAATTTTATAAATCGTTGTATCGAATTTGATATAACCATTTCTAAAATTCGTGTTTTCAAATTTAATTCGTTAATATAAATTTTGAAATGTGTAATAACAAATTCAAAAAATTTGTTATAACAAATTGAATCCGTTATAACGAATTTAAAAGTTTGAAATAACAAATTAAATCTGTAATAACAAATTCTGGAATTCGTTATTTCAAATTCAAAAATATGTTTGATAGGTCCTAAATGGGCTTCCGTATTATATTGACGATCGTTATAAAAAACATTTTGTGAGAGTTTATATTGGCGATCATTATAAAAAAAAAACATCTTGTGAGAGTTTGTATTGACGATCGTTACAAAAAACATCTTGTGAGAGCTTATATTGACGATCATTATAAAAAATATCTTGTGAGAGTTTATATTGACGATCGTTATAAAAACATCTTGTGAGAGTTTATATTGGCGATCGTTATTAAAAAAAAAAAAAAAAAAGATAGGTAGAATGAAGTTTGTCTTGAATACCAGAAATTATACAAGGACCCGTTAAAATTTCTGAGCGGCCAATTGTAATAAAAATTAAGTTCAGAAGATAGTGATGTTCGGTCTGAAAATAGAGTTCTAATAGCTTTATGTGGTAATATGTTTGTTTGTGTGTTGGTTTACGTCCCTTTCGTGAATTGTTGACTCGTACATTTAAAGAGACGTCACCAGCGGTAACGAACTATGCTTTATGTTATCAAGAAACCTATATATCACAAAACGTACAAAACTGACAGGAGACATGTCACTTCAATATTTTAACGTGATGAATTTATTACAATGGGAAGTGATTCTACTATACATATAGACCATATAAATTGATTGGGAAATGCTTGAATGTCTGTTTCAATTGGATTATCTATATATTCGTTTATAAGATACTGTTCAGTAAAGAGAAATACATGTATACTGCATAATTCTGATCCTTTTATTTCTACTTAAGTGGTATTTTGTACTGTAGCAAACCTCTCAATACTGTAAAAAATCCCTCAATACTGTAGCAAACCTCTCAATACTGTAGAAAATCCCTCAATACTGTAGCAAACCTCTCAATACTGTAGAAAATCCCTCAATACTGTAGAAAATACCTCAATAATGTAGCAAACCAAGTAGAAAACGAACAGTGATGAATCTCATTAGTCTTAAAGAATACAAAATTGAAAGCAGGTCTTGGGCAAACACAGAGCCCTAGAAACACCAGGTGAACTCAGTTGTCTAAGAGTAGTAAGCATCCGCTGTTGACCAGTCCTCTCTACCGTGAGTCTTCTATCTTCATTAGGTTGGTTGTATATTGTTTAACGTCCCACTTGAGAATTTTTCACTCATATGAAGACGTCACCATATCCGATAAAGGGATGCAAAATTAAGGCGTATGCTCGGCGGTTAGGGCCTTTATGTAGGGAGGGGTCTTTATCGTGAAAGGCGAAAATAACGAACAGTGGCACACCTACTGTGCCATGAGACATCTGTTTTAGCGCTCTCATCCGGAGAGGGAGAGAGATCGATCACATGTGCTATTCAAGTTTGATTTCTTTAGACTACCATTGTTCCTTTGGATATTACATGTACATGAACTTGTTAATCAATTATAGTGGATAACTGAATATTTCTTGTGTGTGGTGAGTTCATTAAAAATAAACACAAAATTCCAAGGTACTGGTCACGTAAATATATACATCAAGTGGTTTACTGATGTTTTTCATGATAATATTTCTCTTAAACGAGACCGAGAAGTGGTGGATGATATTGTATTACAATCCCCACCGGGTCTTGATAAGGTTGATTGATTGTATCTTGCTTAACGTCTCGCTCGAGAAGTTTTCACTCATATGGAGACGTCTTGATAAGGTAAACGGAATAATCCGTGGTCAAAAAATAAAAATATAAGGAACAACCCAACAATTGGTATCAAACACACCAGAGCGCATTCAACCTAATAGGAGGTTGTGTTTGCAAATAAGACAATTGTAACGACCGTAGAATTTGCGAAATGCTGATTTTATACGGGACAGTCGAAACTCTTAAACCATGAACATATTTGTCAGTAGCCTGCTCGGTTCAAAAGTTGATACATACAAGAACACGTTAACGTGTATCGAATCAAATAAGAGACATAAACTCGGATCTAGGAGATAATGGATTACTGCTTCATTAATATGGGGAGTGATGGATATAATGATATACAAGTGAACAAGTGAATATAATGAACAGTGATCAATCTCATAAATCCTATAAAGAATACACAATTGAGAGACGGGCAAATTATAGCTGTGGAGACTTTTGTGATAGTAATATATTAGCCATATTACCTTCATTAAATTATATGTAATTAAGTGCATACACACATGAAAATGTAAAGATAACGAACAGTGATCAATCTCATAACTCAGAAATACACAATAGAGAGTTGGACAAACACGGACTCCTGGATATACCAGAGGTGGGATCAGATGTCCAGGAGGAGTAAGCAACCCCTGTCGACCGGTCAAACCAGCGGAGAGCCCTATATCTTGAGCAGGTAAACGGAGTAATCCATAATCATAACCAGTGTGCCAAGAACGGTCTAGTAATTGGTATGAAACGCCAGACAGCATTTTACCCAAATAAGATCATTTTGGCAACTAGATCGTTATAACAACCATATAATTTGTGATATACTGACTTCAAACGAGATTGTTGAAGCCCCTGTAACATCAAATTATCAGTCAGTAGCCTTAAAAACTGATCATACGCAGAACATGCTCTGGCGTATGGAATCAATTGAGAGACATAAACACCATACGGAGGTGATAATGGGATATTACTGCATAAATATGACAAGTTGACGGTGGAGAAGCTGAAGTCATGCCTTTTGCCATGAAGTTGAGTTTATAGTTTGCTGTTAAACTATGTTCAATAAAATATCTAAGCATAAAACAGATGTGGAATACGCTGTGGTGGCCTTTTTTTCAAGTTCACTGGGATATATATCGAATCGACATATAAATGAAAATGTGAATATGTGGCATAAATGTGATTTCAACAGGCATAAAATATAGGATTTTCGTAACAAAATCATATCGAAATGCAAACGATACTACTACATGTATTAGTGATTTTTCATGCAATCAGGGAATACAAGGTTATATGGTGTGGCCGTTCGACACTGGATGCTTAACCCTCTTGGGCACTTAATCCCACCTCTGGTATATCCAGGGGTCCATTGTATGTCTTCTCCTACTCTTGATTTTGTATTCTTGATAGGAGTTCGTTATATTCACCTCTTCATCAAGGAAAATCAAAAAGAAAATAATTATTGGAGATTTGATCACATAAATGTGACGTCAACTTGGTTTTATTATGCATATACTACAAACCATATTTTAACGAGTTTCATGGCAAAGTCGTATTGGAATGCAAAGATGACGTAGTATTACTACACTACTAGATTCGATATGACCTTCATTTGTGATGACCTTGATCAACGATTGCAATTATGGTGTGGTTATCAAAACAGAAAATTGCAAAATGTTGAAAATGTACTCCATATATTGTATATTTCTTCTACTTTTAACGTCAATACCTATGCTCAAGTTGTCACAGAAATGTGAAGTTTCTATTAGCAAACACGTGCGTTTTCAAGAAAAAAAAGTGCAGACATGCATGAAGCAAAAACTGCCCCGATTTACTTTTCTTCTAGGAAAATAGAATAATTACGAAAGATGACATAATAACAAAATGAGATTCTGATGTATAGATCATAATCAACAGTGACATAAAAAAAATATTGTTCACACATCTTCGTTTTAGAGGATTGTTGGTACTAAAATAACTACCTCTTAATTTAGTACATTAATGCGTTTCGATGCAGCCCGGAAACACAATATTATATGGTGCCATCTTAAATGAATAGATGATGTAAGGAAATAATTCTTGGGAAATAATTGACAGTCTCCGAATTCTTAAGTTTCTCCGAATTCTTAAGTTTAAAAAAAAAGAAAAACTTTCGCATCTGAGAGCAATATCTCAGATGGATTGAATATGCCTGATTGGCCAACAGAGAAATATATCTGTTCATATTCTTCTAGCACCTGCTGAAATTTACAAACAGATGCATATTCAAATTGCATATGCGTGTTTGTTCCTGATTTCTGCCATTCAGGCATGTTATATCCGACCAAAAAAATATTTGAAAGACATAATTTATTTCGGGTTATATATTGCAACGTAAAAGGTGATGATGTACGGTATTTAAAGACGAATTTCCTTCTAAACAATTGACAATTGCGAACAGCTTGACGTATATTCTAATTGACAAATGATCCCCCAATCGTTGCGAGAGAATGTATCAATATAAATTATCATAATTAATAATCAGTAACAAATTTTCAGGGGGAAAGTGAGTCAGGAATAAAAAAAAAATTACATTGAACTTCTGAATAAGCAAATATTGTAAACGTGACTAGCATTGGTACATGCAGATAGTTCTAGTTTATATCACATAACATCATATCATCCTACCATATAATTATATTTTATATATAATTTTGCAATAAATGGCAAACGAGCGTGTTCTGAAGAACACGTGTATTGCCTTTAATGCCACCAGTAATCCCAGTGCACGTGCACATTACACAACTCTCACCTATGGAAGTAGATATAAACGTATAGCTAAATATCAGTCTTATTTCCGAATCTTATTAAGTTCTAGAGCATGGCATATTTGATAACGAACAGTGATCAATGTGCATCGTTGGCGACCAAATTGAGTCTTTTGTTCTTTCTATTCTTACAAAATGACAAGCATATATATTCATGTTCAAAGAATGTAAGAGAAATAAATCTGGTAATTTGCAGCTTGTTGCATATTACATAATCTTATATATTAATTAACTGGCTGGGCTTACATAAGACAATTTATTACGAACTACAAATTTAAAGCAGGCTGACTAGTCACATGACAAAAAGTAGCCCAGCCAATGAAACATGTACACATTCTTTAAAAGATCACTAATTACATATATGCGCACTCAGCGATTAAAAAGGTGGTTACATTTGCTAACTAGTCCAGGAAGCATATAGGGAAGATAGAAGTTGATCATACTGACACGAAATCAGTAACGATAAAATGGTAACAAAAACTAAATTTGATATACTGAATGAAAATTATTTTGCCAATAATTGTGACTGATAACAAATACAAACGAGTATCATTTCGTTGACGACATGACCGGCCAGGAAGAGATCCAGAAGTAAAATAGCGTGACAACATCGCAACAATCCCCAGGATACTGCAGGGACTTAAAATATTAAGTATGAAAAGCACGAGGCAAATATGTGGAAAATTAATGATATATTTCAAATCAAAATGTGTTTCTGTGCGAAACCGATAGCTCGCTCTTACAGAGCATCCCTCAAAAACAAACTCGTCATCACGTGACTCATATATTATACAACCAATGAACCAATGCAAAAGACATTAATTTCCGCTAATCTTACCGCGGAAAATATAAATAATCATTTTCAGAATGAGTTCGGGAAAAATACTAGCCAGCTTTTGAGAAATGTCTTGTTTCACCCCCCCCCCCCCAAAAAAAAACCACCAACAAAACAACAACAACCAGATACTACAACAACGTTGTCGCCTTAGAATTCACTGGAGACAATTTGGGTGTTTTAAGTGCGTGCAAAAGGGTTGCCGTGAGATTTGTTGATCGATTACAAAGTATCCCGGGAACATTTTTGTCAACGTCCTGCGCGGTTCGCTGCTCGTGTTTGTTTAATGCTGTTCTATCGAGCAGACCTCGAGACTGCAACAACATTATTTCGAATACAAAAAAGGGTTAGTTAATCATGTTTGTAGAATATTTTCATATCACTTAGTCAATTACTTTAGCCTTTTTATTGTCTCTTTCTCAATATTTTTTATCTGTAGTTAACGGAAGGAGTTTTTTTTTCTTTTTTTTCTCTGGCACATGGAACGAACATCATGCTTTGGTATGTACGAAAGAATGTATATACTCATGTTTAAACGGGATTTTATTGTAGTACATCAGTGTTAAATTGTTGACTGCAGCATATCAAACATATGTAAAACCGCAAGAATGATACAGTGGGTCAAATTTATGTAAAGAACAAAAGCGATTCGTCCTTATTTGAAACTTGATATGACTTTGTTGATGTATATAGTTTCATGCGGTTAATTTTTGTGGTTTTAAAATAATACCAAAGAACTAAATGTCTCGATATATGAGAAACAGCTGTCTTTTTCTTTCTTTCTTTTTATCAATACTGCGTTCTATGAAATACTGTTTCTATGAAATAGAGTAAAGAAATAAAATTAAAAGAACTTCATTCTATGATGAACATTTTCACAACACGTATATCTAGATCATTGATGTTTTCATTTTTTTCTTTTTGCACAGCACAAAACATGCAGCACTCAGGAATGGAAATGTCGCCAATGCTTTACGGGTCCCATTGTAAATCAAAATTTTGTTTATAAACATGTTCTTCCCCGTTTTCAGCTAACCATGGTAAAACACGCCCCGACTAAAAAAAATATTATTTTGGATTTCACAACGTTTCATGATTTTACAGATTTTTGGGGAGATTGGATTCTTAAAGTTTGCTGCATGGTTTACCTATACACTTGATAGAAGTAATTTGCACATTGAACGAGTTTTCTACTTCATATTCTATAGGGTTTACGGCGGGTGTGACCTGTGATCCCAACTCTGATCTGTGTCCAGGGCTTTTTTTAATTTTGTATTCTTCATAGGATTTCTGAAATTGAACACTTGTTCGTTTTATCGTAAATTGTATGACGTATTTCTTTAACCCACGCGTACCTATTTACCGGTCAACACTGAGGGTTGAAGGGGAAATACAAACAATTTTATATTAATTTGAATTAATATGGACCTGGATGATTTTTTTTATATAGGTTAAATAATTATGTAAAAACTTCTTACATTACGAAATGCAGCAGATCACTTTTATATGCACAATGCATTCAAAGACCGCAGACCTCAGCGGCAATAAATCTATAAATTTATACTGTTCATCGACCACAACATGACTTTTCATCCCGGAATTATCTTAAATTTCTCATTTTTATCTTTTGATTTCTTAAAAAGTACTCTTCAAAATTCAGACTGTGCCTTATTCTAGGGAAATGCAGTATTTCATTTTCTTTTAAATAGTAAAAAAAATCAATCAAATATTAACGATTAATGTTAAATATAGTTTTACTGTATATTTTATAGAGTAATATTTACATTTCCAATGTTTTTGCCTTTGATATCTTTATCAATTATAAATTGTAATGATAATCATTTATTCATGAACGCTCTGCAGTTGTAAATAATACACATATGAATCTTAATAAATATAGCACGTTTACTTAAACGACTAGAAATTCCGACTGAAATGAAAGCATAATGTAAATGTAAGAAATAAATTGTATGAGGGTATGGACTGCAACACAGCACGCCGCCATGCTTTTCATGAAACGTTACCGCGTTAAGACTTATTATAATTATTGAACACATTCAAAGATGATCTTGTTCTCTGTATAACGAAAATGTTTCGATAGTTCTTGGGAGAATTTAACCTTTACGCTTGTGAAAAAAATTTGTTATGAAAAATTGATAAAAAATATTTGAGTTAGAAAGACTTAATATTTCAGTAGGAAGGGCGGAAACAACATTTTAATTTTTGTATTCAAAAAATGTAGGAGTTATGAGATTGATCACTGTTCGTTATCGTCACATTTCATTCCACAGAAACTCTCAACCAAATACATGTGTCTCAGTTCTCTGCAATGTAAAGACTTCTTTCAAACACTCTACCGCCACCATCACCCACATAATCTACTTCTCTCTGGAGATATTTGGTAAGTCTTCACCTTACATTTACAACACAATATCCTCCTGCAGGCCTTCGTAGTGACTATGAAGTCCTCATTGGTTATCTTGCGCAGGTTGTCTTCCCCACGGTTACATAAAGATAAGAACGTGCTATCTTTCAATTCAATATCAATGTACAAATTCAAATAGGGCGGACCTTCGGACGAGACCGCAAAAACCAAGGCCCCGTGTCACGGCACGTGTGGCACGATAAAGATTCCTCCCTGTTCAAGGGCCATAAGCGACGAGCATGGGGCTAAATTTTGTAGCTCTCCGCCGTCAATGGTGACGTCTCCACATGAATAAAAGATTCTCGAGGGGACATTCAACAATATACAACCAACAAACACTATTCACCTCGCCACCCATGCCCAATGAATATTCTACTCCTCGGGTAGTAAAAGCACCATGTGTCAATAATTACATACTAGTAGTACTCGCAGCAAGTGTACGAAAATATCTTTTGCGTCTCCCGCCAAGAAAGCCAGAGTTTGTCAATTTCTTGTATACGACTACTGGACAACTCAAAACTTAGTGCGACGTCACATTTGGAAGTTTTCAAAGACTTGCCAATAAGATATTTTATACAGCCATCGTTCATTGATACAGGTGAATGACAAGGTCATTGTCAAAATCAAATTTTCTTATGTATATCTTAGCTATATTTGTTCCCCAACACTTTCAGGAATTGTGTTCTTCACCGTAGTCCCTGTTTTTTTCTCAAGGTTGTACGTTAAAGCTGAAGGTCACATAAAGGGATGTACATACATGTATTAATTAAAATTTTACAGATTTATGTAATATTATTCACTTTTTAAATCAGACCTTTAGTAGTAAAGAAACCTTGCAGGAAGCACTGGGTTTTCAAGAGGTCAAGGTTACTGAAAGGGTGTCAGTGTTTATTTAAGCTACTTACCAAATACATTCTATTGGTTATTTAACTGGATTACAAATTTCAGAACTCCTTGAGTTTTTATTTCAACAGCACTTGGCGGAATGCAATAAAATGTATCGGACTAACCATGCTGTAAGATGAAGTCCTGAGTACTACAATGTATGTCGTCGTTGCCCTTATTAGATATCGTATGATAGCTCAAATATGATGTGCCTGAAATTGTATTCGTTATGCCATTACTGCGTCAAACTTAAAACGTAAAGATAGGTAGACCTAGTTATTGCTCTTTCGTCAAACTCTCAGCATTTAGGATTGTATTTAAACGGAAGCCCAGTGTCGCAGCAGGCGTTTGCACGTTAAAGAACCCTCACTGCTACGGCCGTAGGTGCTAAACATAGGTCTAAATTTGTGGTACTTCACCTACAACTGGTGATGCCTCGATATCAGTGACAAATTCTCGAAGGAACGTAAAACAAATAGATTAGCAAACAAATAAATAAGCATTTGATATTGAGACTGGAAATCGACAAACAATTTTTCCCCCCTTGATTCATCACTAATCACTGGTACCAAGAATAAAGATTGATTAAGATGAACTACATTCTAGAAATTCCTATGTTTAGAAACTATCATTATAACATTGATTACAAACCTCACCGAGTAACCAAAATTCCGTTTTCAGTTTTATTTTTGGATTAAGATAAATTGTCCTTAGCGATATTGGCCTTAGGACACCGATCATCATAATTTATGCAAAACACTGCGGCTGCCACGTGTGCAGGAAATAACAGAACCCTTAGATTTAACTATTAATTTCATATCTCTCGAAATTTAAACAAACTTTAACTCAGATTGCTATCTAAAGTGATAACATGGAATCAGTATAATGACAAAATAGCAGTTTGGTTGAGATTGGCTAACAGTAATTTCTTCATGGCAAGTGATTATCTTCAGCTTGTATTGATTATGGCTGAGGAGGATCCTTGGTGGGGGTGGGGTGGAGGGTACTTCTAGAGTGACAAGTGAAAACCGAAAATCTTCACCCTTAAAACGTCTAGACAGGCATTATATATTTCACCTTAGATTATGTATTTAAATGAAGTTCATTGTACTGCAATGTGTTTAAAATTTTGACATAATTTAGAGGTGTTCCTAGTACAAATCGTAATAAATCACAATATCATTAAAGGTGTAATGCGATATATATATATACATAGATGTTTAAATTTATCTCTAATTAGATGAGAAAATAATTTTAGACATAATTTATGGTCTAAGCAATTAATTAATAAGTCCAGAAATAAAAGTAGGCTTTGATACTTAGATATCAGCTTGAAGTGATACATTCAAACTTTTTAAACAATATCTATTTTCAACTGAACCGGGTTGATTTCATCCAAATACATATCACTGACAATATTCAAGAACTGGTTTGAAACACATCAGACAGCTTTCGACCTAATGATAGCTTTCATATGGAAATTAGGTCATTATAACAATCATATAATTTACGAAATATTGACTTTAAACGAGACTGTTGAAACCCATGTACATGTAACATCAACTTATTTGGCAGTAACTTACACCGATTTAAAAATTAATCATACGCAGAACACGCTCTCGCATATCGAATCACTTGCGAGAGATAAGCACCATATGCAGGTGATATTCATAAATATGGGAAGTTGACATGGAGAGGTTGAAGTTATCCGTTTGTCGTAAAGTTGAGTTGTAAACATCAACAAATGTACATGTATGGTCAATTGATTGACTGTACATGTATATTGTTTAACGTCCGTCTCGAAAATAGTTCACTCATATGGAGACCACCATTACCGGTGAGGGGCTGTAAAATTTAGGCTTATGCTCGGCGCTTACGGCCATTGAACAGGGAGGGATCTTTATCGTGCCACACCTGCTGTGACCCTGTTTTGCGGTTTCATCTGAAGGACCGCTCCATTTAGTCGCCTCTTACGACAAGCAAAGGGTACTGAGGATCTATTCAAACCTGGATCCCCTCGGGAACGCGTGTGTTCAATTGTGATTGATTGAGGTTTCACGCTGTTTTAGCAATATTTCAGCCACTTTACGGCGGCTAACTAATTGAAATATGTTTGGTTGTGAGTGTTTGAGTTTCCCAGACAGCCCCTGGTGAGCCTACGCTTTTTCGAAAATCAGGGAAACGATCTAAAGCGTGCCAAGGGGGTTGTGATCATTGACACGGGGCATCCTTTAACGTAATCTAATTAAAATCAGATCCAATAGCAGAGTATACGGCGCAGATCTAAGAAGTCTGATTTTAATTAGATTGCCTTTAACAATTGCCTTTAAAAAGTTAAAAATACATAAATATATCAAACTTGCAGATCATTTCGTGTATATCAGCAGTTGTTAAAAATGAAAGCATTTGATTTTTTCTGTAAAAATCGCATTCTTGTACATATTGAATAATAAAATGATTGTCAACATTTGTAAAACGTTCTTGCATTGATTGCACATTATTGAAAATTCTATTTAAATTACTGCATTTTAAACGAATGTGATGTATAGTTCATTGACAATTACAAGATGAAAGGTGAAGATAACGAACAGTGATCAATCTCTTAACTCCTATAAGCAATAAAAAATAGATAGTTGGGCAAACACGGACCCCTGGATATACCAGAGGTGGGATCAGACCTGGATTTCTCGAAAAGAACTTTAATCGAAATTAGAACTTAAGTCAGATTTTACTCAAATCGTGACTGCTTAAATAGAAGAAAACTCAAACTTAAGTTTGAGATTTTTTCGATAAATCCAAACCAGGTGCTTAGGAGGATATATATTCAGACTGAAGTTCTCTGTTTCGTAGGTAAGAATGGGCCAATTTTGAATGGCCGATACGCATCGTATTCTTGAAAGAATCACTATGTCACAGAAATCCCAAAACATTTGCCAAAGAGAATTTACATATAGTTTTAAGAAAAATCAATGTAGGGAATTTTAAGGTGTGCAATATCATCTTAAAGAGCATTGTTAGTTGCTTTGGTGTTGCCAGGGATACCAATATGACTTGGGATCCAGCAGAACTCATTATTCTTCGTTGTTAGGTCACCTGAGGAAACTAAGGTGACCTATTCCAATTGGTTGTCGTCCGTTAACAATTGGACATTTAACTACTATTCCAATTCCAATTTTCAAATTTGGTATGAAGCAACTTTGGGACAAGCGGGACATAAATTGTAAATTTCGGAGTCCTGCACTCCTGAGGCCTTAGAGGCGGGACAAAAATGCCAACACTTGACTAATTCTCAAAAACGTTCTTCTCTACAACCGCACAAGTGTAAGAACATCTAAATGCATAGGGTTTTACAATGTCCAAGAGTAAGTTAGAATCATGTTTGTTTTTTAACTCGTAGACTAATTGATTTTGTCATACAAATCTTCAAATTGCGAATGGAAAACGCAGTTAAATGCAGGATATTCTTCGTAGATCGAGAGGTGGTTCGTTTTTCTGAACATACAAACTATCTACAGGAGAGGTTCGAAACGCTCCTTTGCAAAGTCGAATTCCTCATGGTGGATTGCATCGAGAGCTTTAACATGTCATTGCCGCTCTATATACTACACAGCCGTAGTCGGGTTTAGACCGAATTAGAGAGCGATGCAGATGTACAAGAGTATTTTGATCTGCTCCCCATTTTGAGTTTGCAACAACTTTAATTATTTCAAGAGCTTTTGTACATTTCTATTTGAGCATTGCTATATGAAGAATTAAGGAAAGTTTATCGTCAAAGATGACACCCAAAAACTTAACCTCTTCTACAACTTTAATACGGGATATCGGAACTAGAAAATTTTGGAACTCTTCAGGAAAAGAATTTACGAAAATTATGCGTCACTTAGGCAACTCTTGTATACAAATTAGTGATGGCAAAAGACGACTCATTTCTGACATAAAAATATATGCCTGGTTTGAAGATTATTTTTCAGAATGTTGCAAGTGAATGCCCTAGTACCAAACATGAGTTATTGGATTAAATTTCTGATGTTTGGTAGCAGAGATAAAACAAAAGAAAAAGTCTATTTCCTACACCGTATATTTACTTTATGAGATTTTCTTGTGTCATTAAAACAACCGACCGCTATGAAATGATATAATTAATCACAATAAATTATTTATAAATCGATCTCCAGAATCGTACATATACATGCAGCAACATGTACCCCTCCGATTGCGAGACTGCGTTAAATTATCACATACAACATTAAAGTTTGTAATTAGTACATGTAAAGATCGATTCATTAGCTGGTCACTTGGTATAGTGGCGGTGAATGGTAGTGAAATTAATACAAGGTTAGATCGATGAGTTCAACTCATGAACTGAAGAATAACCCCCCCCCCCCCCCCTGTTTGTTTTGTTTTACGATTTAGGGGTTTGAGCAGAACTGCTTTTCTTGCTAACTAAGATTTTTCATATTTTGATATAACGGTACTTTTTTTTCTTCGTTTGATTCCCACCCCTCAACTTTCAAAAACGGCGCTAAAATGTGCCTGAATTCACTATAATTATATCTGTTAGTACATTAGTAACATGTGCTTGTTTACTGAAAAGTTGCCCAAGTTAACACAGGAAACGTGATCTCGTTGAACGTACTAAATATTAAAACCAGGACGGAATCTGAGACGAAATAATGGTTCCGATATTCCGTATTGGAGTACCATCTAATTGTAATTGTGGATCGTCGTGGCGTTTCCGTTTGGAACAGAAAGGTTTTACATGTAGTTCTGGAAAGTTTAAAACTGTTCAACATCAGCCCAATTTTGGAATTTGTTTAATTGTGACTCAATTTCTATAACAATATGTATTTCAAACGCCGCTCAATTTCAAATGATGCCATATGTAAAAAATTTCTTGAAAACTAAGACGTGGTTTTACTCTCAATAGGAAATAATGTTTTTCACATGTTTCTTGGCCAATCAGATTCAAGTATTCTAACAAGAAAGCACAGTATTTATAAATGTTAAATATGAATATGCCCGTGTGTCTCTATTATTTTTTAAACTTCTATTTTGCTTACAATTTAACCCTCCGAGAAACTCACAAGATTTTCACTTTCATGTCGAGCGTTTGACTTGGCGAAGGATCAGTTACGTGTACATGCACTACTATATATCTTCGCAGTGGTCTCAGTAGTCGGTGTACATCGAACCACTAATCTTGCTGACTGAAGTGTAAACTTATGTTATTAAAAAATAAAGATCTCAATTCAGGTCGCACAGGGATCAATCAATAAAAAATAAAACATTAAGAATAAGGCAAACATGGCCCCTGGACATACATGTATCAAAAGAGGGATGGGGTGCATAGGAGGAGTAAACATCCCTTGCTGACCGGTCACACCCTATATCTCGATCGGATAAACAGTAATTCGTAGTAAAAATCGATGCGTAAAGAACAGCCACAATTAAAATTATTAAAATGTCAGAAAGCATTTTACCCAATGAGAGGTGATATTGGCTGATTGATTGTATATTATTTAACGTCCTTCTCGAGATTTTTTAGGTCACCTGAGTCACTCAGGTGACTTATTGCTATTGGTCTGCGTCCGTCGTCGTCCGTTAACAACTTCCCAGAAACTACTGGGCCAATCATGACCAAATTTGGTACATGTATGTAGCATTTGTAGGCGAGGAAGACCGGAAATTGTAAATTGCATGACACCCCCCTAAGGGGCCTTACGTTTGGGGTAGAAACTGTAACATTGATATATTTCTCTTAAAATCTTTACTCCTGGGCATCTAGCAGAGAAATGGAGTATATAGTACATGTACTGGTGAACAAGGAAACTTCTACAAAAATTGTAAATCTCATGACTCCCTGAGTAGGGGTTCTGACCCCAGGGTGGGGTCAAACTTGGTATATACTGCTGATGTGTAAAATACTTGAATAACATCTTCTTTAGTGCTATTGCTACTAAATTAAAACTAAATATATATTTAGAAAGAGCAGATAGTACTTTACTAATATTATAAATTTGATGAACCCAGGGGTAGGGGTTTTGGTATCAGGATGGGGCCAAAATGGTCAGTAATCAAATGTGTGAACAAAAGAAATTTTTAACTATTCCAATTCTTTACAAATCTGGTATGAAGCATCTCTGGGACAAGGGGGACATAAACTGTAAGTTTCATGATTCTTGGGGGCGGGGCAAACACTGCTCAAAATTGGCCAATTTTCAACAATCTTCTCTACAACCGCACGTTTAAGAAAAAATTAAATAAATTGTGATGTGGAGCAGGAAGGCCTCTACCAAAATTGTAAATTTCATGATCCCGGGTTGGGGGTTCTGACCTTATTGCAGGGCCAAACTTGGTATATAGTGTTTATGTGTAAAACACTTAAATAACATCTTCTTTAGTGCTATTGATACTAAATTGAAAGTAAATAGATATTTATAAAGAGCAGATAGTCCTTTACCGAAATTGTAAATTTGATGATCCTTGGGGTAGGGGTTCTAATTTCAGGGTGGGGCCAAACTTAGTATATAGTATTGATGTGTGAATTTGCTGATACTGTTTAAAATCTAAATGCATACTTAGGATAGCAGAAAAGGATGTACAAAAAATGGTGAATTTTACGACCCAGGGTTTTGACTCTAGGATAGATCCAAATTAGTCATATCTTTTAATGTTTTAATGATAATACATCTATTTAAAACCTTTCATCAGTGTATGCACTTTTGAGGACACTGAAGTTTTAAGAACACATTTTGTTTTATAGTGTTGCTGAACATTAGAATTTAGTTTAGATATTCAGATATTATTAGATATTCAGAACAGGAAATTTGTTCTAGATTTCACAACCCTTGGGAGTAGTGATACTTTTTCACTAGTACTCAGGGGACCGATAAGGCCTGTGGGCCTCTTGATTACTCATGTGGAGACGTCACCATTGCTGGTTGTATTGGTAAATTAGATCGCTATAACGACCCTAAATGCTGACTTTATACGAGACCTTTGAAACCCCTGTAACATCAACTTGACTATACGCAGAACAAGCTCTTACGTATCGAATCAGTTGAGAGACATAAACACCAAATGCAAGTGATAATGATATTGCTACATAGATATGAGAAATTGACGATGGAAAAGCTGAAATCATCCCGTTTTTCATAAACTTGAGTTGTTAATCGGTCGTTCACACCTATCGTCAATACATATTACTTCAATAAAACTATTATTACAATAAGAAATGCAATATAATGATCTCTGATTCAATTACTATTTAAAACAACATTGGAAAGAAATTGTTTGGAGAAGTATCTTATGCTCCCATAAATTCCATTTTTATTCTTGATATTTCAAATAGTCATCGTTGATTGGCCAGAAAGGTACATATAAACTCATTATTCCTGTTTTCATGTATGTTACCAACACAATAACTTGGTTAATAATTTCTTGGAAGTTATTAGTTTTTGACGCCAATTTTTGTATATTTTTAACCAAATCATTTTACAGTTGGACAACGTAATGAATAATTATGATGATATTTACAAACCGCTTTCAGTTCCTCTTCGATTTGGGATTTTTTGACAAAAAATGACAACTCCTTTAAAGTTGTGGTTAAAGATCACGTGAATTAAGTACGCGAAACACTTATATGATGTCATCAGATTTCTGTACTTTGTACTTAATCTCCACTGGATAAAAGAACAACAAATGCTAATTCAACGGGAACCCTTTCATAATTAAAGTGCACTATATCCATTTAATCAAAACAAGGACTCGACAAAGCGAGTAACATTGGATATTGTAATACAGCATTGATCAGAGTATACACAGAATTTTTTAATTTCATTCCAGTGACTCTGACTTGTCAAATCTGAAAACCCATAGGAACGAAGAGATTACATTATGTAATTTTTTTCCACGTATATGTACATTAGTTACATAAGAATTTATATACATGTCAATCTGAAAACCCATAGGAACGAAGAGATTACATTTTCTAATTTCCCCCCACATATATGTGCATTGGTTACATAAGAATTTATATACATGTCAGTCGCACACCATCAAGTACATTTCTACTTAATTACATTTCCAATGGTTTTGCCTTGATATCATTTCAAATTGTAATGATAAACATTTCCTCACGCTCTGCAGTTGTAAACGATTCGCGTGTGAATACATTGCTACATGAACTTGATAAATATAATACGTCTATTTTAAAGGCAGAAATGAAAGTAGAATGTAGATGCAAGATGTAAACTGCGATGCTTCATGAAGTGCGGTTTGTCTTTCTAGACAAGAAAGTTAGGAATATCCTTGTGATTGATTGAATATTGTTTAACGACCCTCTCGAGAATATTTCACTCATATGGAGACGTCACCATTGCCGGTGAAGGGCTGCAAAATTTAGGCCTATGCTCGGTGCTTATAGGCATTTGAGCAGGGAGGTACCTTTATCGTGCCATAACTGCTGTTACACGGGACCTCGGTTTTTGCGGTCTCATCCGAAGGACCGCCCAATTTAGTCGCCTTTTACGACAAGCAAGGGGCACTGAGAACTTATTCTAACCCGGATCCCCACGGGACCGGAAATATTGTGACCTATACTTTGCAACTGTAAGCTTGAAAACCAGTGTTAGGAACTGAGATATTTTTAAGGATATAATTCCCGCAAATTTGATTAAAATCGGGGAGAAATCCTATATACAGGGCTGAAAACACCAACGAACGCACGAAAGCCTTTCTCAGAGAGAGATATCAGGCGACTAGCTGCCTATACACAAGTACGCAACTGCGTACACATCATTTGGGAGAGAGAGAGAGAGAGAGAGAGAGAGAGAGAGAGAGATCTTTGCCAATAAAATAGCTGTGCCTCAAAAATACATGTAAATGCATTATACAGTCCCAGTTAATGGTTTAATCAGCATCATAATGTTCATTCAATCCAATTTAAAGTCCCTTTTAAATTTCAAATCATTAACATCATGTCGAATATCACTTTAATGTACAGTAGACGATTAGGATATTCTTTGTTACATGTATCAGTAACATTTACTATATATACCATGCAGTCGAAAACATCTGGGGGGGGGGGGGGGGGGGGGGGTCGTAAAGTCCAAGTACACACGGTGAGTTCGCATAATAAAACTAGAAAATAATTTTGTGAATTATCTTGGGTTTGGAAATGACAAGAAACCCTGTTTCTATGCACAAATAATTTGTTATTTCATTGGTAAAACCAAGAAGTTTTCGGGGATGAAAGATTAGCCCTGAACCCATTGGAGTCCTCAAGACGATCCCCAGATCCCTTGCCATTCTTTGCGTACACTTCATTCTCTTTGTGCCTACGCGCCTGTAAATAGTAACTTGCCGTTTCAAAGCGCAAATTACTATATAAGCCGTTCCTAGCAAAAAAGGCCCTTATCTTATCAAACAATGTTTTTCAAAAAACGTCATAATGAAAAAACACGTAACGTCATTTTTTGCGTACTTGTAAAGTAAAAGGTCATGATTACCAATCACATGTTGGTTGTCATCTTTAATTGACTAATATTTTAACGACAATCAACAGTGTTCTAATATTTTGAGGGATGTTCTCTATAGCTCACACTTTAGCACTAATATACTTAAGGACCCTTTTTGCTAGGAACGGCTCATATATTTCTTTTAGACTGAATTAGGAATAGGATTAGTCATTGCTATATTAAAAGACATATCACAGCACTTGTATACCAGGTTCAGTCTTGCTGTAATACATGTATAGTCGCGTTATTAGTTACATGTACATGGTTTGAAGTTGACATAATATGGTTTATACATGGTCAGCAAATTCCATATGGGACGAGAGCGAAGAAGCTCGAGCCCCATATGGAAACTAACCATGTATTTAAACCATATTAGGTCAACTACAAACCATGTAACGAATACATCTTAACGACTGCCTTTTTCAAATAACATAAATGTACGAGAAATGAAACTTGCTTGATTATGAGCAATCATGTAGGATGTACTGTGATCTGAAATAATTATGACGTCGCACACAAGTAACGTAAAACTCTGTAGCTTCCTCTTTGCATTTACATGTTAAAACAAATATCCACATTTGTTTCAACAGTTGGTTTGTCTCCTCGACCGAAATTTTCAGCTTTGTTACTGAGCAGTTCGCTACTTTAAAACCGTGGCTATTAACCGTGTATAAAGACTAATGGCTACCACTGACAGTGTATGGAATATACGTGGTCTTCACAATGACATGATCAATGTAAATAAATGATAATATTACAAATTTCCAGGAGGTAAGATAAATGTACATATCGAACGTCTCTACGTACAGAGTCCTATAAATAATTCTTATTTAAAGGAAATTAAACAAATTTGTGATAGTTTTATATTGGAATTTTTGTAATCATGGTATCATTTTGAAGGGTTCATCAAATAAAAATAACCCACCATAGGAATTTTCCAAATTTTGATTACTGTTTGATTTATTTCACCTTGAATTTACATTGAAGTCTATGGGAAGAACATGTTTTATTAAAATATTTTATACAAATTTCTTGGTAGAAAGTTACATACACTTTTTCTTTATGAAAACATCAAATATAATTAATCATTTACCGCACACATTTTAAGAAAATTAGATTTTTCTTAATTTTACAAAGGGAAAATAACTTTATTATTATTTCATTCATTCATTCATTCTTTGCATATTCTTAACTTTTGCTTTGTAAGGGATGTTGCAGCACGGTACAACACAACACAGACAGTTGCGTCACATATGACCATAGTAAATTACGTCTTTTTTCCGGTGTTTAATTCTACCTAGTTACACATCAACTGTACAACACTCTAGTCAACAATCTCGTTATAATCTTCTGTAATTGATGTACATACGTTGTCTCCTATTTCTATTTTCTTTGTTCATTTCTAATTATGATATGTATTTTCATATTTATTTGTGTAATTTTCTGATAATTTGATATTTCTTTATTGTTTATGTAATCTACCATGGGAGGAAATAAAGAATGAATGAAAAGAAAATTAGATTTTTCGTCTTTTTTATTAATATTATTATACATTTATACAGCACTTTATCTAATTAAGACAATTACCCTAAAGCGCTTTACATGTAACACATTAAAAACAAAATAAAACAAAGAACAATAAATAAACAGAAAAAGGCATAAAATAATACTAAAACTGAGGTTTTTTTGGTTTTGTTTACAGATTAAATACAAGTTTAAAAAGATTTGTTTTGAGAAACAGCTAATGAACCCTCGACACGGAGATCCAACGGGAGGCAGTTCCACAGAGTCGATGGAGAAACAACAAACCATCTTGCGCCATACAGTTTAGTACGAGCGCACGGCTTTAGAAAGTATAACAAATGAAATGTTCGCTGTGGATGGTAGACTTGAACTAGTTCCTGGATGTATGCCGAAGCTAATACACGTAGAGCCTTGAAAGTATACAAGAGGATTTTATATTTCGTTCGATATGTCACAGGTAACCAGTGAAGCGATATGAGAATTAATTTAATATGCTCATGTTTCCATGAATATGTCACTAGCCTGGCAGCAGTTTTTTTTTTAACTTTCTGTAATTTCTGCAAGGATGCTGAATTATATATATTATAAAGAAGTGCATTTCCATAATCAGGACGGGAGGTAATCAGTGATCTAACAAGTGTCCTGTATGCATCCTCCGTTATGAGATCTAATTCTACCGATATTACGAAGTTGGAAATAACATAATTTAGTCAATGCACTTATTTAACACTCCATACTAAGTGTGCTGTCGAATTTAAAAAAGTCTCAAGTGCAAACAGGCCAGCTTCTACTCATTTACCAGTCATGTAAATTTCATCCACTTCACTTTCATAATTCTTTAAAAATAAACATTTATTTTGATTTAAATCCTTCAAAACTGTTCATTATCCCTATGTTATACATTGAATACCACAAGATAATGTGCTTTAAATCACGATTTCGGCAAATATAGATCAATTTGATAAATGTATACAAGCATATACACATGTAAATCATTAAAAAATTTATATATTCTATTAGTGTCATTGATTTATTGAGCTGCAGTGTATCATTGGATCCGCTTGAAGGCCATTAAGTTGCAAGAGTTACTGCTCTTGGAGTGATGCGCTATATATGGTCATGAAGCGTTGTATTTCGCGAAAAACTAACATTGAGATGACAGATTAAGCATTATTTTGTGCTTATTGGAATTTGAAACCATGTCCACATTTCCAATAATATTTAATGAAAAAAGGGTAATAAATAGTGACCAGTCTTATGATCTAAAGAAAGATCCCAAAATGGAACATCAAAGTCAAGCACGGCCCACAGGAAACAGCATACTGAGGTAGAATCAGGAGACTAGGGGTATCTTTTCAAAAACGTAATATATAATTACTCCATAAAAAAGTTTAGTTTATATATTACCCATCGCATTTATATTGCCTACATATCTTGCCGAAATATCCCCAATGATACCTGCATAGTACGGTTTGTAATGCAAGAATAAACAGAGTTATGGACTTTGATAAGGCAAGCAGTCCAGTCCGAGCACGGGAGAGAGAGAGAGAAAGAGAGAGAGTTTGGTTGGTTGTATATTGTTTAACGCCTCGCTCAAGAAAGCTAGACCCAGTGGATGAACAAATTAAAAAACGATTTTGGCAGTGGATTGGACATACTTTGAGAAAACCTGTGAACAACATAACAAAACAGGCGTTGGACTGGAATCCACAGGGATGCAGGAGACGAGGGAGACCAACACACAGCTGGAGAAGAACAAGGCTGAAAGAACTAGATAACATTGGAATCACCTGGAGAGAAGCCAAACAAATTGCTCAAAACAGAGTTAGATGGAGGATGACTGTTTCAGCCCTATGTTACGTAAGGGACGAAGAGGACAAAGTAAGAAATTTTTTTTCAAGAATTTTTCACTCATATGGAGACGTCAAAATTGCCGATAAAGGGCTGCAAAATATAGAGGCCAAAGCTCGGCGCTTAGGCCTTTGAGCAGGGAGTGATCTTTATCGTGCCACTCCCGTTGTGACACGGGGCTTCAGTTTTTGCAGTCTCATCCGAAGGACTGCCCATTTAGTCGCCTCTAGCGACAAGTAAGTAATACTGAGGACCTAGTCTAACCCGGATCCATAGAGATGGGTTATAAACGAAAGAATAAGAAAAAACTGATTTATTGTTAGACAAGTGAGTAAACTATTACTTTATTATTAATAAATGTCTTGGCAATGATGTGGGTAACTAACCACACGGATATATATATATATATATGCGGTAATTGCCGTTCTGGCTTTTATTGTATCTGTACCTATAAAAAAGTTTGTCTTTTGCAATATTTCAGTAAGAAATTATAAAAGAGTTTTGAAGATGAAGACTAAATGTCTACACATCCCTTTATCTTGCACAGTGAATCGTAAATCATTGCCTAGGAAGATGCATGTCCCCTGGTAGTTCTTTGTCTCTGCTAACCAGTTCTTGTGACATTTCATGTGTGCTTGCATCAGGTTAATTAGTCAGTTCATGTGTGCTTGCATCAGGTTAATTAGACAGTTCATGTGTGTTTGGTTACGGAGTGTCAGTTAACTGTGAAGTTACATTATGACGAAAGGACACACCTCTATTTAAAGTTGTAGTTACTTCATTTGTTTGATTGAATTTTGGTTTTTGAAGTCTGAAACTAGTGTAATTACACTTCTCCTAAAACGTTTGAGAAATTCCTCACGTGAAATGCATTTCTCTTATCCTTTGGAACCCTTGATGGGTTTATATTGATAATAGTTTTCTGATGTTTATTACGAGATTTTCACGTTTAGTATGAGGATATGGTACATGCATCAATAACGGAACTTGATGATTTGTAAAACAGGTTATTATTAATATGCTCTTGTCGTTCCAGTTTATTGCCTTTGTTCCTGTATATTATTATGTCACACGTTAACAATATGTATTAAGGGGGTGAGTATGGGTGTATAGAGGCATGATGGCTCACATACTTACATTGCACTTCTTATATTGTAGATCTTAATCTTTGAACCTGATTTATAAACTGTCTAAAGCTGCACTTAGACATACATGTAGGAAGTCATTTAATCACGTGAATTGTCCCGTGTAATCTCGTGATGAACATTTAACTATCTTATGGTTTTTCACGCTGTATCATACAGTAATGCTTTCAAAAATACTTCTTTATTTACGAAATGGCACACTGGGGTAAATGAAGAATTATCATATTGTTTTATCATCTCGATGATAAATTAAACACTAGACTTTGACATCATAGACAGTTGCTTCTTCAACAAAAATGGAAAACGGAGATATTCATATCTAGTGATCAGTCATTCATAAACTTACTTTGTTAAACACCACTCTGATTCCACGCACAAGTACTCTGAAGTTTAAATAAAAAATATGCTAGAGTTCCTCATTGACAATAACTTCGTGGTCTTTGGTGATCAGGTCTTCCAACAGTCTGTTGGAATTCCCATGGGCACGAATTGTGCTCCTTTGTTAGCTGACCTGTTTCTATATTCACATGAAGCAGAATTTATTCAAACATTTCTACGTGAGAAGAAAAAAATCTCTTGCTGTCGCCTTCAATTCGACATTTCGATATATCGATGACGTTTTGTCTATTAACAATAATAACTTTCATCCATATGTCGATTTGATATATCCCTGTGAGCTCGAAGTCGTCCACTTCTGCTTCATACTTAAATATTTTATTGAAGGTTGATATTAACGGCAAATTGACAACTCAACTGTATGACAAACAGCTTCCCCATCGTCAACTTCCCATATTTATGTAGCAATATTCCATTATCACCTGCATATGGTGTTTATATATTTCAACTGATTCGATATGCAAGAGCTGGTTCTGCGTATAGTCAGTTTTTAAATCGAGGTAAGCTACTGACAAACAAGTTGATGGTACAGGGGTTTCAACTGTCTCGATTGAAGTCAGCATTTCGCTAATTCTATGATCGTTATAACGATCTAGTTCGTCAATACAATCTATCATTCGGTCAAATGCTGTCTGACGTGTTTCATACCGATTGTTAAGCCGTTCTTGGCACACTGATTTTGACTGCGGATAACTCCGTTTACGTGAACAGGATTTAGGGTTCACGGTGGTTGTGACCGGTCGACAGGGGATGCTTAGTCCTCCTAGGCACCTGATCCCACCTCTGGTGTGTCCAGGGGTCCGTGTTTGCCTAACTATCTATTTTGTATTGCTTGTAGGAGTTATGAGATTGATCACTGTTCGATATCTTCATCTTTCATGAATTACACAGTAAAATTACAGTCACGTCCTTCAAATTATGTTTTTATCATTTTGTAATTAAAATATACCTTCCAAAATTGCTTATTACACTGAAATGAATCATTTAAGTTTCTTCAAAATTCAATATCTGTATATTTAGAAAAATTGCACCTCATGACCTTTGACGTCATTGAACGTAATTAAGCATTTGACCTATCTTTTAATATTAACATGGTATAACTAGGTACTATTGCGATGCAATTCAATCAATTGAAAAGTGGAGATTAAGATCAGTGATCAATTTCATAAATCCCATAAAGGATACTAAATTGAGAGTAGAGCAAACAAGAGAGGTGGGATCAGATGCCTAGGATGAGTAAGCATCCCCTGTTGTCCAGTCACATCTAATAGTTTATCAGGACTTTGAAGTTGATGGGGGTAGATACTACCGCTCAACAGGGGATGCTCACTCCTCCTAGGCACCTGATCCCACCTCTGGTATGTTCAGGGGCCCGTGTATGCCCAATTATTTATTTTGAATTCCTTGTGGAAATTATGAGATTGATTACTGTTCATTATCTTCGCGTTCCATTTAACCATCGAGCATGAAGATAACGAACAGTGATCAATCTCATAACTCCTATAAGCAATACAAAAATAGAGAGTTGGGCAAACGCGGACCCCTGGACACACCAGAGGTGGGATCAGGTGCCTAGGAGGAGTATGCATCCCCTGTCGACCAGTCACACCTGCCGTGAACCCTATCCTTTGATCAGGTAGGAGTAATCCGTAGTCAAAATCAGTCTGCCAAGAGCGACCTAACAATCGGTATGAAACACGTCAGATGATATTAGACCAAGTTATAGGTTGTATTGGCAAACTTCACTCTTTTTCGAAAATCAGGAAAACGGTGTTTTGTGATTCTTGACACGGGATACCTTTAACGTCCCATTCGACGGACATAATAAAGATCATTTGAGTATATGAACAGTTGTATTATATATATTCACATTCTTTCTGTAAAAAAATCGCATTCTTGTAAATATTGTATAGTATAATGATTGTCGAAGTTCTTGCATTGATTGCAAATTACCAAAAAGTTTATGTAATATTGGTGCTCTGGCAAAGTTCCATATAATGATGGAACAACAAACATAACATAACACCAGTATTGTGTGAAATATTGTTATTTATTAGACGACAATAAACAGATATTATCATTCTATACAATGATAACAAAAACAAGCTAAGGGGAGATCTAGACAATACTGACAGCACAAGTTGCTTCTATAAAAATCCCTGAATATGATAAAGTGATCTCCCCTGTTTTACAACTAAAATTAAAAACTTGACAAAATAAAATATCCAAAAAATCATCGAATAATATATACAAAACAAACAACAGCAGCCACAAAAGGCAAACAGCATGTTTATGGGCGGAAAATCAACACATTTTAATACATTCAGGCTGAAGTTATCTGTTTAGTAGGTAGGAATAAGTCAATTTTAAATGTCCGATGCATATTCTCGAAGTAATCACTTTCTCTTCGGGTTTCATTACGATGTTACACGTTTTGTTTACTTTGTTTTGAATGTACAATAAAGTTTACTTGTGTCACAGAAATCCCAATAGAATTTACATAGTTTTATGACATATTTTAAAACACTAGGAAATTTTAAAGTGTGCAATATAATCTTGAAGTACAGTTTTTGTTGCTTTGGTGTTGCCAGGGATACCAATATGACGTGGGATCCAGCAGAACTCAACTATTGTATCTTGTTTAGTTAGAAGGTAGTACCCGTATAAAATATCTACAATTTATGGATGATCAACATTCATGTTTATTGACTGTAGACATGATTGATTGATTGGATATTTTCTAACGTCCCGCTCGAGAATATTTCACTCATATGTAGACTTTTCGTGAAGGGCTGCAAAATTTAGGCCTGAGATTATATATGTAGTAAAATGAATGTCATTAGAAATTTCTATGTAGTCAAACGCAACAACAGTAGGTAAAACCACATGCAATTGTTGTTGACTCGCGATCGAAAATTTAGGTCGTTCTGCTACATTAAATGGGGAACGACATATACAAAAATACCAATCTAATTAAAATTAGATCCTATGATCCGCTCATCTACTATCGCTACACAAAGATCTAACAACTCCCCATTAGAGGCCATCTCAGATTGAACTTTTCCATTGACCAATCAGCGATTGGCTTGAGAATCTTCGGTGCGATTGTATATTCTCGGAACGACGACTTCCGAACGTATATACAAACAAGTAAAATGGCTGCGGCCATACCAGCCTCACCGTCCACACAACACAGGATATATAGTTTATGTAATATTTGTTGTCTGTGCGGGTTTTCGTTTCTAATAAAAAGTTGATCGAAACGGTACTGCGACATGGAAGAAGCTTTCGAAGCTGAAACTTAGGCTGACCGATGAGAAAAGGGATACCATACAGAAGATCATCGAGTTGCCGCCACACTCGGAGGGAGTTTGTGTAATGTGTTTCACGAAAGTCGAGAAAATCATTAAGTATAAGAAAGAAATCGATAGCATCATATCCGTTTTCAGGAAAAGTAGGCGCAGGTTCAAAGCCAAAACTCCGAGTTCATCAACTAGAAAGAAAAGAGTTTTAAGATCACCGCAGGTTTGTGAATCTTTGTGAAACTATTATAATAATTGAAGTTGTTGAACTGTTTCGTAATACCAGACACAAAGTTTAGGCTCTCATGTATAAATATGTTTGTTTTCTCTTTTCCGACTGACCTTTAAATGCGATATTCTGATTGGTCAAGAGATTAGAATTTGATTGGTTGCTATTTTCTCAACAAAGTTCAATTTGAGATGACCTCTAATGGGGAGTTGTTAGATCCTTGTGTAGCGATAGTAGATGAGCGGATCAAAGGATCTAATTTTAATTAGATGGACAAAAATACATATCAATACACAGACAAGTCATAGATTCCCGCGGGGATCCGAGTTAGAATAGGTCCTCAGTACCCCTTGCTTGTCGTAAGAGGTGACTAAATGGCGCGGTCCTTCGTATGCGACCACAAAAACCGAGGCTCCGTGTCACAGCAGGGTGTGGCACGATAAAGATCCATCCGTATTCAAAAGGCCGTAAGCGCCGAGCAAAGGCCTAAATTTTGCAGCCAATGTCCGGTAATTGTGACGTCTCCATATGAGTTAAATATTTTCGAGAAGGACGTTAAACAATATTCAATCGTATTTGGTAATTATACTTCTACTCCAACCGGCCTTTCAAAAGACGAAATTTTTCAAAACCATGCATCAGTTTCATGGGTCGGATGAATGAGTTACCGTACCTATACCGAATTCCTAAACTTCATAAAAACCCTTACAAACAAACATACATTGCTGGATCCAGTAAATGTTCTACCAAGCCCCTACGTTAGCTACTCACAAAAATATTAACAGTTGTGAAGGAGAAACTTCAAACGTACTGTGCGACTACATATGCCAGAAGTGGTGAAAATGAAAAGTGGATTCTAAAAAGAACTTTTAGTAAACTTGAAATTGCAAAACTTTTCTCAAATCAACCTCTTCAAAACGTAGGACTTTTCAACACTTTACACGACCATTCCTCACCCGAAATTAAAGACTAGACGTATTGACATCATAGACAGTTGCTTCTTCAACAAAAATGGAAAACGCAAATATTCCTATATAGTGATCAGTCATCTAAAAATTACTTTGTTAAACGCCACTCTGATTCCACGCACAGGTACTCTGAAGTTTAAATTTTAAAAAAATTGCGAGAGTTCCTCATTGACAATATATTCGTGGTCTTTGGTGATCAGGTCTTCAAGTAGTGTGTGGGAATTCCCATGGGCACGAGTTGTGCTCCTTTGTTAGCTGACCTTTTTTTATATTCCTATGAAGCATAATTTATTCAAAAACTTCTACGCGAGAAGAAACAATCTCTTGCTGTGGCCTTCAATTCGGCATTTAGATATATCTATTATCAATAATAATTTTCATTCATATGTCGATTCGATATATCCCACGTCTCCATATGAGTGAAATATTCTCGAGAGGGACGTTAAATAATATTCAATCAATCAATCGATATATCCCAGTGAACTCGAAATAAAAGACAGCACAGAGTCGTCCACTTCTACTTCATACTTAAGATATTTTATCGAAAGTAGGTATAAACGGCAAACTAACAACTCAACTTTATGACAAACGGGATGATTTCAGCTTCTCCATCGTCAACTTCCCATATTTATGTATCAATATTCCATTATCACCTTTACATGGTTTTTATATCTCTCAACTGATTCGATACGCAAGAGCTTGTTCTGCTTATGGTCAGTTCATAAATCGAAGCAGGCTACTGAAAAAACAAGTTGATGGTGGAGGGGTTCCAACAGTCTCGTTTAAAGTGAGCATTTCGCGAATTCTGTGGTCATTATAACGATCTCGTTGACCAATACAACCTTTCGTTGGGTCAAATGCTGTCTGACGCGTTTCATACCGATTGTTAGGCCTGGTTTTGACTACGGATAACTCCGTTTACCTGATTCAGATACAGGACTCACCACGGGTGTGACCGGTCGACAGGGGATGCTTACTCTTCCCAGGCACCTGATCCCACCTCTGGTATATCCAGGGGTCCGTGTTTGCCCAATTTTCTATTGCTTATAGGAGTTGTGAGATCGATCACTGTTAGTTTCTTCACCATTCATATGAAAGGTGAAGATAACAGTGATCAATCTTTTAACTCCAATAAGCAATGCAAAATAGAGAGTTGGGCAAGGGATGCGACAATAAAATTTCGATGTTGGTACTAGACGATGTACACTGTAAATATTGGAGGCCAATTTCGAATACCTCCACGTATTTAAAATGTAAACAATTTTCATTGTGTGATTTCGAAGCTAATTTCGCCAAAATAAATAAAACGAAATGGGAAATAAAAAGAAAAGAACGTTAAGTTAACAAATGGAAATGGTGATTGATTGATTGTATATTGTTTTACGTCCCTCTCGAGAGTATTTCACTCATATGGAGACGTCACGTGACCACTGCCGGTGAAGGGTTGCAAAATTTCGGCCTATCTTCGGCGCTTATGGCCATTGAGCAGGGAGGGATCTTTATTGTGACACGGGACCTCGGTGTTTGCAGTCTCATCCGAAGGACCGCCCCATTTAGTCGCCTCTTACGACAAGCAAGGGGTACTGAGGAACTATTCTAACCCGGATCCCCATGGGGCAAAAGGAAATGGTGAAATAAGTTGTCATAAAGTGAAATAAGAATGTTCATGTATTCTTTCTAAAGATTGTTTTGTCCGACATTTTGAAATTGCGCAATTTGTCATACATCAAATCAACCAGTGCCTAACCTCAATGTTGAGAGTACGCGAACGGAATTGTGGGAAGGGGGATTAGACTATCCCTATAGGAGTTACGAGATTGATCGTTATCTTAATTCAGCATTTCGCAAATTATATGGTCTTTATAACGATCTTGCTGTCAGGGACACCCACAAGCAAACATATTTCAATTACTTAATCGTCGTAATATGGCTGAAATATTGTCAAAACGGTATGAAACCCCAATCAATCGATCACTGTTGCACATACTTGACTCATAGAAAGTGTTAATACTTCAAATATATTTTATACTAGGCAGTATCATCTCAACCAAATACAGTTAAAGTGGCTTATTTTTGCGTAATTTAGTCCTCGAATCCCCCCCCCTCTCCAATTGCATCCATTTTGTATTGTTTGCATGTTGGTGTTTTTCCTGTTTAAGGGAGGTTAAAATGTGTTTCTCAACCTCTGTTAATCTCTCAATTGCATATTACCAACACTCTATCCAGCATGTCTACTATTCAGCATGTATCTAAAAGTTTCTATTTCATGGAGATTTGTGGGTTCAAATCTCACCACTATAATGATTGATGTTTAATAGTTGGAATTACAGGTAGTGTTAATTTGGTAAGTCACCATGATCTAATACCTGTACTATCCAGCATGTCTACTATAAACCTAATGCATGAAAGGTGAAGGTAACGAACAGTGATCAATCCCATATCTCCCATAAGCTATTCAAAGTAGATATAGTTGGGCAAACACAGACCACTGGACACACTAGAGCTGGGATCAGATGCCCAGGAGGAGTAAACATCCACTGTCGACCGCTCACACCCGCCGTATTGAGGTAAACGGAGTTATCCATAGTTAAAATTAGCGTATTAAGAACGGTCTAACAATTGGTATGAAACACGTCAGACAACTATGTATCTATAATGTCATTTTTGTGGAATAAGAATAATCAAATTTATGGTGGAAACCTGAATACTTTATTTTAATAATCATTAATTTTAAATTGTGATGTACACCTCGTGAAGAAATGGAAGCGCTAGTACGGCGTTATGATACTGTACTTGATGTTACGAGTTCATTTTCTTTTAAATTCAAAGTATTATAATTCAATTCAAAGTTAGGAAATGCAATATTTTATTTTTTATAATTGAAAGTTCAATTATTTTTCGTATCTATAAAGTTTTTGTAAATCTACCAGTTGGTAGAAACTGGGAGCGCAAGTGGCATGTATATGTTGTCACAAGATGGAAGATCGGTTGGTGCGAGGGTGTGTTGAATCTGAAGACCAGAACAGAGTGCTGATGATGTAGGCCTAGCAGTGCTTAGCTTCGATATAACCATTTCCTCGTAGTTTATCTGGGTCTCTGTCCACCTGGTTGTTTTTTTTGAAAAAGTACATAGACAAAGGCGACTTGAATTTTTTTTTATTGCAAAGTCCTTGCGCTAACAAAAATATTCTCGTCTTTTCTGTCACACTTTTCTTCGAAAAATAAAAAAAAGCATACAAATTATTTGTATTTCTACGATCTAATAAATAGCAGCCTAACTATTGTTGATAATTGATCAGATTCGAGAGCGATAGGCTGCCTTTCAATGAAAGGTGAAGATATTAACAATGATTGAAGAAAAACATTAATTTTTCCATAACTTACAAACATACAAAATTATTAAAACGCAGAATGACACAGCATGACAGTAATGAATATAAATATTGGTTGTAAACTAGTACATCCATCAAGCCGGGTCACATTTCCACTTGGAAAGAGGTTTCACTTGAATAAGTGGGATAACATTGAAGTAGAATAAGTAGATGTCAACTTACGCGCAAATCCAGTAGACGTCAACCTACTTTCATGAAATATGTACCATTCGTCGAGGCAATAAAAAGGTGAAATTAATGCAAAAATGGTGTACGTACAGTGCATATGGCTTTTAAAGCATTGATCAGATGGGGGTTTTTATGCGGCAAATGAGGACTGTGAACATGTATCCTTCATAAGTAATGTCTTACAAAAAGACTAGAGAAATTGGTCATTGATGGTGTGTGAGGGGAGAATAAATACCAACTTCAATTCCTTTTGTAATTGAAAATTAACTTTCCGGATGAGATTTCTATATACTCATATATATCATACATAGAATCCCATATGGTAGTTTAGAAGAGAGAGATGTATTTGTAAAATTAAATGAATGTTTATTTCTAAACTTCTTTGAATAACTTGAAATTTCCATAGTTTATGGCGAAATCTTTTTAACATTGCTTGAGTAAAAAGGCTACAAAATCAAGCAACTTGAAAAGAATGGAGGGCCTTAAAAATAATATGATAATATAAATTATATCAAGATAATTCGGTGAAACTGGTGAAAATACACAATATTTCCAATGTAGTTGTCAAATCACAAAGAATCTTTCATATGTACAATTGAAATGTGCAATTAAAAATTGAAATAATGCTGGTAATTCTTTTAATGAGAATCATTAAGTATATTTTGGTATTTAAAAATTCAGGCAAAATATTATGATATGCACATCAAATTGGGTAAGCATTGTGATGAAATATACAGATAGACTGTAATACGCCAGTTTCGAGATAAGAGCTCTCCTGTGTAGGAAGTACATTTAGTAGAACTTTGAGGGCCTAAGTGGGACAGAGTGAACCTACTGTCAGTGAGAAAGACGATAAAATGTATTAAAAGCGGCTTCTCTTTAAATATGTAAATGTTGGAAACACAATATACCATTGAAATAAATGTTTTACTAAAGCAGAAACATAAAAACAATGTCATATTTGAAAGTAATATCCTGGATATGATACCTACTACCAATAAAATTACGTGATATAATAAGAATTCCATGCATCTAATTACTCCCTGAATACTTATCACTTACTTAGTTTGTGTATCAGTTGAATTCGGGTGATGAAACAGCGTATGAGAGACTTAATGAGTACATTCACTTATGCAGTGATGAATATTCGTCCCACTCCCGCATGTAAACAAGTTGTTTCGCGCCTTACTATGTACGAGAGTTCTTCAAAGGGAAATAACTCAAGCGTATCTCGAAACCGGCGTATTGTATGCTTAATATTGTATTATTTGTATACAAATACGTCGCTAATTATACATGGACGCAATAAAAAGGTGAGACGTAAGCGTGGATTGTGTACTTACAGTATACAAGACTGTGAAAATTCCTCATCTGCTTGTTTAGTAATGGGGAACATAAGTAATGTGCTTATTTGTGTATTCCCCATCCTATTGATGTGAGGTCCGAAAAGAGATGCCGCCTTCGATTGATGTAAACGTCCGTATCATGAATTATGAACACAAACAAAATAATTAGAAATAGATGCACACTAATAAAACACAGTTACTAGAAATATCTTAAATTGGTGAATTTTTTTGGAATGTGAAAATTATTACAAAAGAAAATATGCAGGAAGAATACATATCAAAAATTGATATCCCTGAAGAATTGCAACTCTGAAATGCAGCTAGAGAAACTAATTTGTTGAATTCAATCGGGCTCCATACTTTACACCATGTGTTAACATATCCTGGAAAAATCTCCAGATGATTTTCACCATTACGTTCATTGTAACTTTCTTCGGTATTCATTCATCATAAAATATTCAATGTTGGTCTTTCAATCAATAATTATTATCCTAATATATTTTGTATTGGGTATGTATGATAAGATAATGAAATTTAATATAAATAGTGTGTCATTGACATAAAAATTGATTGCTTGTAATGAAAGAAGCTAATGCAAATTTCATACTAATTGTAGTAATCAAATTAGTGGACAATAAGTGCAAAGCATCTCATTAACAAATATATTCAAATGGCAGCTAGGGTTTAAAAAAACCCCACTTAATCTGTTCTCGGATGAGATTATTAAGTGAAAAGTGGAGATGCTTCACCCATGTTCAGCAACACCTCTTGA